>NC_135338.1:7575418-7882786 GCF_023851605.1 Tamandua tetradactyla
TGAAACTGTAATCAGATCATCTCCCTGGAGATGTGATTTAATTAAGAGTGGTTGTTAAATTGGATTAGGTGATGACCTGTCTCCACCCATTTGGGTGGGTCTTGATTAGTTTCTGGAGTTCTATAAAGGGGAAACATTTTGGAGAACGAAGGAGATTCAGAGACAGCAGAGAATGCTGTAGCACCATGAAGCAGAGAGTCCACGAGCCAGTGACCTTTGGAGATGAAGAAGGAAAACACCTCCCGGGGAGCTTCTTGAAACAGGAAGCCAGAAGAGAAAGCTAGCAGGTGACGCTGTGCTCGCCATGTGCCCTTCCAGCTGAGAGAGAAACTCTGACCATGTTCGCCATGTGCCTTCTCACTTGAGAGAGAAACCCTGAACTTCATCGGCCTTCTTGATTCAAGGTATCTTTCCCTGGATGCCTTTGATTGGGCATTTCTAGAGATGTGTTTAGTTAGGACATTTTCTTGGCCTTTGAACTGTAAACGAACAACTTATTAAATTCCCCTTTTTAAAAGCCATTCTGTTTCTGGTATATTCATTCCAGCAGCTAGCAAACTAGAATGTATGGTAACTTTTTGAGGAACCACAAAATTGTTTTCCCCAGTGGCTGCACCATTTTACATTCTCACAATGAATGAATGTTCCTATTTCTCCAAATCTCTCCAACATTTGTAATTTTCCTTTTTTTTTTAAACTATTAGCTATTCTAGTTGGTATGAAATGGTAACTCCTGTGGTTTTGATTTGCATTCCCCTAATGGCTAATGACATTGAGCATCTTTTCATGCACTTATGGATCATTTGTATATCTTATTTGAAGAATTGTTTATTCAAGTGTTGGCTTATTTGTTCATTGGGTTGTTTGACTTTTTTTGTTGTTGAGTTAAAAGAGTGCTTTATATATTCTAGATATTAAATCTTTATCAGGTAATGGTTTCCAAATATTTTCTCCCTTTCTGTAGGTGGTCCTTTCATTTCCTCAATAATGTCTGTTGATGCACAAAAGTTTTTAATATTCATGAAGTCCAATTTATCTACTTTTTCTTTTGTCGATATGCTTTTGTGTAAAGTCTAAGAATTCATTGCCTAGTACAAGGTCCTAAAGCTGTTTCCCTATGTTTTCTTCTGAAATTTTCCCTAAGAATTTTATAGTTTTATCTCTTATACTTAGATCATTGATCCATCTTGAGTTAATTTTTGTGTATATTGTGAGATAGAGATCTACCTTCATTCTTTGGATCTGGATATCAGTCTACGTGGTACCATTTGTTGAAGAGACTATTCTTTTCCCATTGAGTAGATTTGAACCCTTGCCAAAAATCAAATGGCCATTGGGATGTAGATTTATATTAAAATTTCAGTTATAATCTGCTGGCCCAGGTATCTGTCCTTGTGCCAACACCACACTATTTTGACTACTGTAGCTTTGTAGTAAGTTTTAAAATTTGAGTGTAAGTCTTCCAATTTTGTCCTTTCGTTTTGTTTTGTTTTTATACTTTTGGGGTGCCTTACCCTTCCAAATGAATTTGATGATTAGTTTTTCCATTTCTACAAAGAAGGCTATTGTAATTTTGATTAGTTTTGTGTTGAATCTGTAAATTGCAGTGGTTAGTATTAGCATCTTAACAAGAATGAGTCTTTCAATCCATGAGTATGGAATATTTTTCCATTTATTTAGGTCATTTTTTCACCAATGATTTGTAGTTTTCCAAGTATAAGTCCTTTACATCTTTGGTTAATTTATTCCTAAATATTTTTTCTTTTAGTTGCTATTGTAAATTGAACAGTTTTTTTTTTTAGATTGTTTATTGCTGCTGTGTAGAAACACCACTGATTTTTGTGTCTTGTACCCTAACACTTTCCTGAATTCATTTATTAGCTTTAATAAGTGATCCAGTGAGATTTTCTATATGTAGGATCATGCCATCTGCAAATAGGGATAGTTTTACTTCTTCCTTTCCAATTTGGATACCTTTTATTTTTTTTATTCTTACCTCTGGCTTGGGTTGCCAGTAGAATGTTGAAAACAGCCATCCATTTCTTGCTCTTAATCCTAGAGGGAATGGTTTCAGTCTTCCATTGTTGAGTATGATGCTAGCTGTGGTTTTTCATACACGCCTTTTATCATGTTAGGAAAATTTCCTTCTCTGTCTAGTTTTCTGAGTGTTTTTGATCAAGAGATGGTGCTAAATTTTGTCAAATGCCTTTTCTGCATCAATTGAGATAATCATGTGTTTTTTCCCCCTTCATTCTGTTAATGTCTTGTATTACATTGATTGATTTTCTTATGTTGAACCACTTTTGCATAACTGGGATAAATCCCACTTGATCATGATATATAACTTTTTCTGTGTGCTGTTGGATTCAGTTTGTGAGTATTTTGTTGATGTTTTTGTATCCATATTCATGAGGGATATTTGTCTGTAATTTTCTTTTCTTGGATATTTTTGTCTGGCTTTGGTATTAGTGTGATGGTGGCCTCATAGAATGATTTGGGAAGTGTTTCTTCCTTTTCTATTTTATTTTGAAAATGTTTGAGCAGGATTGGTGTTAATTCTTCTTGGAATATTTAGTAAAATCACCAATGAAGCCATCTGGTCCTGGGCTTGTCTTTGTTGGAAGGCTTTTGATTACTGATTCAATCTCTTTATTTGTTATTGGTCTGTTTAAATCTTCTATTTATTTCGAGTCAGTTTAGGTAAGTTGTGTGTATCTGGGATGTGTCTATTTCATCTAAGTTATCTAATTTGTTGGTGTACAGTTGTATATAGTCTCCTCCTATATTTTCTTCTGTAAAGTTAACATTAATGACTTCCCTTTGAAGTCAATTTTTGATATTCATGTTTCTCTCTTTATTTCCTTGTCATTCTTGCCAAAGGTTTGTCAATTTTACTGATCTTTTCAAAGAGCCAACTTTTGGTTTGTTGATTCTCTCTGTTTTTCTATTCACGATAGCGTTTATCTCCATTTTAATCTTCATTTTTCTATCCTCTGCTCACTTTGGGTTTAGTTTGTTCTTTTTCTAGTGCCTGCTAGTATGACACTAGAATCATAGTGTTACTGATTTAAGATCTTTCTTTCTTTCTTTTTTTTTTTTTTGTATGCCGTATGGCGGGGGTTACATTTCATTCTTCTTCCGTGTGACTATCCTGTTATTGTAGCGCCATTTGTTGAAAAAAGAAAAAAAATTTTATTGGAAGTGCATGACCTGGGAATCAAAACCGGTCTCCCACATGGCAGGCAAGAATTCTGCCACGGAACTACCCTTGGATCCCTTTCTTTTTTTTTTTCAATATAAGCATTTATGGCTATAAATTTCCTTCTCAACATTGCCTTTGCTGCATCCGATAAGTTTGGCGTGTTGTGTTTTTGTTTTCACTTGTCTCAAGATATTTCCTGGTTTCCAGTGTGAGTTTTTTCTTGGGCTCATTGGTTTAATTTCTACATATTTGTGAATTTTCTGATTCTCCCTCTCTTATTCATCTCAGCATTATTCTATTGTAGTCAGAGAAGATACCATGTATGATTTCAATCCCTTAAATTTCATTAAGGCATGTTTTGTAACCTAACATATGGGACATCCTAGAGAATGACCATGGGCAATGAAAAAAATGTGCATTCTGCTGTTTTTGGAGGAAGTATTCCATGTATGTCTGTTTTATAGTATTGCTCAAGTTTCTATTTCCTTATTAATCTTTTGTCTAGATGTTCTAGCCATTATTGAAAGTGGTGTGTTCAATTCTTCTACTGTCAATGTAGAGCAGTCTATTTTTCCCTTTGAATTTGTCAATGTTTCCCTCCAACTTTATATATTCAGCTCCAATATGTTGTTGAACCCTTCTAGAGAATTTTTAGAACTTAGCCATTGTAATAATGGATCTGTTATGAAAGCACAGCACTCTTCTGATCTTTTCTGAGCATTCCTCTTATCCTAGTCATAAGCATGAGGCCTTAGGAATTTCCCCATTTGTGTGGCTCCAAATGCCCCTTCTTCCCCTAAGAAACAGTCTTTCCTCCCCGTCCTGGATACTATATATGTATGTTTTAAATCCTATAATTCTTTGCTCCAGGCAGCTGTGATTTGATTTTTTTGTTATAGTAATTGGCTGCTCTGTGGATTGCCTTTACATGCTGAGCAAGTTCTGGGATTGTTATGCGATGAGCATGCTGATTCTGTCTTTTGGGCTACCACAGGACAGATTGGTACAGACAAACATGCATCCTGGTATGCACACGAGGGTTGTCCTATTCCCTCCTGGGCCAGAATCAGGGACCAGCACTGGGAGTGTGGGCCAGGTACACACCAAGCAAGGGAGAGGATGGAAGAAGGGCCAGTAATGGGGTATTTCAATTGCCTTCTTCTTGATTTAGCACTCACCCAGTTACTGCAAGCCTTCAACTGTTTTCAAGCTCTAAGAAAGATGATTCTGCCTATATTTGCTTGTTGTTTAAAACTTCTGTGGATGGACAGAACCCTGGAGTATCTCACTCTGCTGACTTGGTGACTCAAGTTGTCTTTTTGTTTCTGATTTCTGGCTGCAGAGAACTTATAATACAGTATTACATGGTTTGCATCCCTGGTTTGAAAAAATATTCTCTTCTAATGTCTTTAATGTTCTCCAGGCAGTCTTAGATATTGGATTCTTATAACTAAAGTTCACTAAAAATAAATTTGGACTTAATTATGAAGAGCCTTCTGGAAACCTCTATCTGAATATCTTAGCTCCAAATTATTCATTTGAATTTTATTTCTTTCAATAAAATTTTTATTTTATTTCTTTTATTATCTTCATGAGATAGTAGACTTAATGCTTTCTAGAAGCTGAAGACTAATATGTATATTCATAACTAAATTATATTGAATTAGGGAATTGGAGAAAAATCACATTTCTTTCATGAAGAGTATATGTCTTACATGAAAATTCAGGAGTCACTTTCCTTTAGGGAGCTAGAAAAAGGAATCTTGGAAGTGAGCCAGAAATAATCTCTTCATCAGTTACAGTTAATGCAACATCACTAAGTCACATTACAACTGAGGGGAGGCTGTGAACTAATTTCTTTTTAATCAGAATGCCCTTGAAGGCTTTGTTGGAGAATTATGAAAATATGAAAACATTTGGAAGCCTCTTCTATTTAATTCTTCTGGGAATTAACAAGAAGAAATTCTGGGCAAACTGGGAACACTTTCAGAAAGGAAGAAATTAAAAATGATTGTCATTGAAAAATACAGAGAAAAGTGAATGAAGATGATGTTAAACAGCTTCCAACTGTATTTAAAAAACCCGAGCATGTAGACAGGACAGTGTCCTTTATCTCTTAATCTGAGGTTAAAAAACAATGTAAATTAGGGTCAATTATTCAATCAAATGTTATTGGGCAACTGTATGAAGAATTTGGACTATCTGGAGTCCTCCAGATTTTATTTGTCCTGCTTATCTGCATCAGAGAAAGAATGCGTTGAATTTCTGCATCTCAGAAAATAGAGCAATTTAGCAATTTTCTCTTGCCTGCAATCATGACCTTAAAAAAGGATGCTAAATCCTCAAAGCCAAGGTTGGAGTCAGCCAGTGAACTTGTTTATTTCATTTCAGCATTTGAGAATTAATAACTACAGTGTTCTGCTTTTCCATTTCAGGAGAGTATATTTCTGTTTTATCGAAAGATTCTTTCACAGAACCTGACACAGAAATACAGGGAGAGGGGCAACAATTCGGATGAAGCATCTTTAAAATGAATTTCACAAACATACAGATTACCAAAACCCAGGGAAGGAATTTAAAACAGAAGAGTGCCCACAGCTAAGCAATTTTGATTTACACCTTCCATCTCTACATTTGCCTGCAGGACTGAAATTTTTTTGAAACAAAGGTATTTGAATTTTCAGGAGGCGCCTCTTGAAAGAGGACCTATTGCAACTGTTTGGGATAGGATGGATTAGATGAATCCTTGGGGATAAATATCAGGATAATAATGGTGATTTCTAACTGCAGAAGATTTAATGGGAAATCAGCCTCAGGCACTGGGTGAATCGCCACCTGGGTTTGCTTATCCCAGGTCTGCTGAAGCGTTGCATATCCATAGGCTAAAGCTCTGGTCTTCGGAGCCCTGCCACATGGAAAGTAATGGAGGCCACGCTGGCAATTAAGGTGAAGAGTTGCTGCCAGGTGAACCTTACCACTCAGGATTGAGCTAGAGAAATCACAGGGAGAGGAAAGACAAAGTCATTCCTTTACTTCTCTAAAAAGAAGGAGGTGGGGCAAACCATGGAAAAAACCATGATGTCGGGAAGTCTGTTTTCAGTGGAATCTTGCCACCTTTTCTTCTTCCTTCTTCAGACCTTCATCTTCACTCAGGACTCTAGATTGGTTTAACTAAGTTTGAGGGCCCATCAATAATTCATACCTGTGTCGAAAGACTTGAAAGTAGAACATTTTTGCTTTTAAAAACAGCAACAGGGCAGGCCACGGTGGCTCAGTGGCAGAGTTCTCGCTTGCCATGCTGGAGACCTGGGTTTGTTTCCCAGTGCCTGCGCATGAAGAAAAAAAAAGCAACAATTCTGGGCATTATTTTAAGTCAGTAAGGCAATCTTTTTAAAACATCACTTTTTCTTAAAGCCTATGTTTTAATATATGAGATATAATCAATGCAACTTTAGATTTTGACTTCAAGTGTTTGTATATTTGAAGTTGACTTTAAAAAGTCAATGAGGGAAAAAAAAAGGCAATGAGCTTCTCGCCTGCCATAAGGGAGGCTGGACGTTGATTCCCGCCCTGTGCACCCACCCACCACACCCCCCAAAAAGCCAACAAGCAGTACACAGAGATTATAGACTTTCAAACAGCTAGGAGAATAGTGCTTTGTCATGGGGTCTAGAATTAAAGCACCATGTATCATCTGCTTTTAAAGTATCCAGTAGTTTTTAACTTAAAGCATAAAGAATGGCATTTTATCTTATACTAATAAAAGCTGCATCCCATTTGTTAGTGTCCATGTACTGTCTTTTTAATGAAAAATGTTGAACATTTACCCTTCAACAAATAACCTTTCAACAAATACTGCTGCTGTAGTTTCTTAAAGGAAACATTCTGTGCTGTGCTATGATGCAATCTTTATCAGGTGACCTGATAAGGAATTAGACTTATGTGTGTTGTAGTATCTTTGTGTAACAAGAGGTCAAATTAGAGATGAGGAATGTGTGTAAAATGATCATTTGCCTCTCCCTTGTTTTTGTTTTAAAACCGGTTAGTCCTATATCTAAAGCTTCTGTGGTTTGTCTGCTTGATGTCTTACCCTTCATTTAAATTGCACAGAATAAATTAAAAGGAAAACAGACAGACAAAAAGACAACTTTTAAAAGAAGTTGCAATCATGAGTCTATTACATATATAAAATGAGCACATGTAAAAGATTTTAACTTGTTAATCAATGAAGGAACCAGTCAGATGTCACAGCCAGTTCGAAGGAAAGAACGAAGAACCACGGTTTTGTATGGAGTAAAGGACTGTTAAAAGGAATTTACAAATGGACACAAGACTGACTTTTTTTCCAAGCAGGGAGGCTCATCCCTCCAGTGCACAATTAATCTGCTTGTCTAGACAGGAATCCTCTGCATTTCTGTTACTTTTCTGCAATTTATGAGTTGTAAAATAGTCCAAATCAATGAAAGTTGTAGAGCTTTCTAGAACCAGATAAGCCCCCAGAGGCGCCAGCTCCCCATTTAAAGGATATCTGACAATCTCTTTTCTTCACTCCAAAGTTATAAAATTTTTTTACACTATCAAGTAGGAATGTCTTGTAGCTCTGCTTTATTTGGGAATGAAAGACGAGCTTGCTAACTAAAAAAGCTAAATGGTAGACTTTTGGATAAGTGAGAAGGTCTTTCTGTCAGGGAAGGCCAATTGCTGTTAACAAACAACTCCAAAGTCTCAGTGGTGGTTTAACACAGTAAATTTATTTCCTGCTCTCTTCACAATCTTCATTGTACCACACGGTCCCGGGCCCCTTCCCCCTAGGGTGGCACTGTATGTAGGACCTCAGTCTTCTTACCGGATCTTCTGCCTCCAGTCAGGAGGTTCATAAGTGGGACAATTTGGGAAAGGCTGCTGGGAGTCCCTTCCACTCAAATTTCTATTAGTGAGAACTGGTCCCATGGCTCCAGCTGGACAGAGGGGGCAAGGATAGCTGGGAGTAGTAAAGAGGGCTTACCAGTATATTAGCGGGAAGCAAAACCAGTTTTTGCTTATTGAGCACTTAATATTCTTTGGAGTCTGCTCTCAGGTGCACTTCCTCTGTGAAGGCAAAACCCAGAAAAGTGGGGAGAACTCAGCTTGCTGTTTTTAAAATTATTTCTAGATCATAAGTGATGAACAGAAAGCAGTAGTGCCTGCTCTCTAGGAGCTTATCAGTAGAGGGGAAGGAAAAACTGTCATGTGAAGCAGGATGCGACATGGTATAAAAAACAAAATTCTCTGAAAGTACCAAAGGGTGATTTAGTAATTTCAACTGTGGGAACCATGTTGTAATAGAGAAAAAAAGGAGCATAGCATTTAAGAGCCGAGATTTGGAGTCGGGAAAACTTGAGTTCAAATCTTTGCTTTATTGCCAGTGATTTTGGATGGCATTTTTGGTTTGCTAATGCTGCTGGAATGCAGTATACCAGAAATGGATTGATTTTTACAAAAGGGATTTATTAGGTTACAAATTTACAGTTCCAAAGCCATGGAAATGTCCATATTAAGGCATCAGCAAGAGGATACATTCACTCAAGAAAGGCCGATCACTTCTGGGGTTTCTCTGTCACATGACAAGGCACAAACATGGCAATGTTTGCTGGTCCTTGTTCCCAGATTTCATTGCTTTTGGTCCTGGTTCCAACGGCTTCCTCTCTGAGGTTCTGTGTGTCTATGTATTGGAACTCTCAGCTCTCTGTTGGCTCTTTAAGGACTCCAGTAAGCAGATAAGACCCTCCTTGAGCGTGTGGGGTCATATCTCCTGGGAGGCAACCTAATCAAAAGTTCCCACCCGTAATTGTGTGGGTCACATCTCCACAGGCACCTAATCAAAAGGTCCCACCCACGGTAGGTCTGCACCCACAAAATTGGATTTAAAAAACCTGGATTTTCAGGGGTACATAAAAGTTTGAAATCAGCACAGATGGGTTTTTTACTTCTTCAAAATTTCCTAACTATAAATTTCTTTTAACTCTAAAAAGGGCAAAACAACTCAACTCCTAGACTGTAAGATTGCATGAATAGATAGATACATATGTGCAGAGTGAGCATGTAGCACTTCATAAGTGGTAGATAAAGTTCAGGAAAGCAGAAGCTCCTTTATATGAGAACTTAAGGGTTTGGAAGATTGTAACAGGCTGAGAAGGGTGAAGGGCTTTGTAAGAAAGGAGCAAGGCAAGCTGATGGTATTCTCGTTCCTTTATCCCTTATTCCCTCTAAAGAGCTTTTATGTATTGGGTGTTCCCAATAAGAAAATAAGTTTGAAAACCTACAGTATTCTTGGAAACATAATAGCTGAACTCTTTACAAATCTGGCAAGGATATCCAGTGGCTTTTGCTCATTTGTTCTTTCTTTCCACCTGAATCCAGAGTTGTCTACTCAACACTCAATTGATTAGTTTAGCCAGCTTAGAGTGAGGAGATTTAAAGTGATTTCCTGTCTGAGAAATGACACAAAGAATTTATTTGAATTTTTCACTTTTCAGATACTACTTGATCAAGGCTTCTTTCTTTTCCATAGTCTTTTCTCTAAGGTTTTGTTTTTCCAGGTTCATTATATATTGTAATTTTCAGAACATATAGGATAACTATAAAATGCTACTAGGAAAGAAAAAAATATATATAACAAGACTACCTTAAGGGCATTTAGCATAAAAGCAGTGTCATTGAGATATCAGCTTGAAAATTGAGAATGTTTTATACTACTTAGCCCCATGCAAGTTTATGTCCAACTTCTCTGTGCTGTGAATGTCTTACTAACTGTGTATAGCTGAGCATAATCCTTAGGAAACTGCAGGAGAGGTGTTTCTTGAAGATTACTGTGCATACAAATCACCTGAGAATCCTGTTAAAATGTGGCTGTGATTCAATAGGTCTGGGTTGGACCTGAGAGTCACTGTTCATAGTAAGTGTCCAGAAGCCACTGCTGGTGGTCTTCGGACCACACTTTGAACAGCAAGGGGTCAAAGTACATCGTTTTTATCTGGGAAGTTGAAAATATCTCACCTGGGAGATTAAAGGCATCTATCTCGAAGATCGTTTTATGAAAGAGTTAGAATCTCAAAACATTTATTTTTAATCAATCTGCAGTTGTGTGGTCCTCCCAACCCCTCATCCCCCATTACAGGCATAATCTAAATTCATTACAGCCTTAGACTAGTTATTCTTGGTCCTGTTATTTATTTATTTATTTTTCTTTTAATGATAGCGATGAGGGTATGTCTTCTCTCTCTGCCTTAGCATCTTCCACAATAAAACAATCTGTTACTTCTGTAGAAGAGTCAGGAGAATGAACTAAGTCACTCTTAACTAGCATGTCTAATCTTACTGACAAATCTTCACCATCATTTCAGATACTCAGATGGACCATTTACATGGTTATTATTTTTGCTTATAAGTAGTGCAGAATTTTAAGACTCTGTGCTGGTAGGAGCACAGAACCAAGGAAGCTGACACCCAGATCTCCTCAGGCAAGGATCACAGGCTGCATCCTAGAAAAGAGCCACACAAATGTGGTTTTTATTATGGGAGAATCCCAGTCAGAGCAGGATTGGAACAGGGAAGTTCTAGCCTTGCTGTTGGGGGGAACGTCCAAGTATATTCTTGTTCAAAAATTTTGTATTGAGTACCTACCTTTTATGTAACATTTTAATGAGCACGTCATGTGCAGTAAATTTAGCAGCAGTAGCTCTCATTTAGTGGGAGCTTGCTCTATGCCCATTCTCCTAAGCACTGTATACATTTATATAGGATTCATAGGTAGGTATCATTATCCCCACTGATAGTTAAGGAAATCTCAGGGTGTGGCCTTGTCATATGGTAAAAATGGCTCCCAAATTTCCATGGTCTCAAAAGTCTGTCACATTTCCAGTCATCATATTCCTATGTGATGATATCTGGCAGTAAAGAAGGGAATGTCTCTACCTCATGCTCTTTTTAAAGTAGAAGGAAGACTTTTCTAGAAGGCACCCATAGATTTTTCTTCATCTCTTACTGGCCATGTTTGTATCATAAGCCCACATCTACACTAATCATCAGCCAAAGAAATGGAACCACACTGGTCCCAATGGCTTAAACCAGAGGTCAGTAAAGTACAACTTTGTGGGCCAAATCTAGCCTGATGTCATCAATAGTTTTATTGGAACACAGTCACATCCATTGGTTAACTTATTGTTTATGGCTGCTATCACTCCATAACAGCAGAGTTGAGCAGTTGTGACAAATACCTCATGGTTTGAAAAGCCTCACGTATTTACTCTGCCCCTTATTGAAAAGTTTGCTGATCTCTGGCTTAGCCCCATCAGGGTCACCCCTTTCACTAAGGAGGAGAATACATGAACAGAATGAAAGTTCTGTTAACAAGGAAGAAGGCATCTTCATTTCCAAGCAGCATATTCACTGTAAAGGATATTTGCATGGGAAGGTAGATTTACCTGAGTGACAGTACATATATCTACAGGTTAAGACTAGATGGAGAGCATTGGATGAGGTTAAAAACATAAAGAGAAGTGACATCTCATAGGTCTTGGCCATTTGGGAGATATGAATAATCCTGCCAGAATTCAGGTCCCATGGAGATCCCAAAGGTCACACATAGTAGTGACAGGAAGCACCAATAGCTCAGCAGAGCAGCTCCTAAGTTTTTACCTTGCCTTGCTGCTGGTTTTCATCCCTCTGAATGTCAAGGAGACAAGAGGAACTGTGAATCTAATCAAAGCAGAACTGAGTTAAAATGAAAGGTCTATTTCATCGTACAGTAGGAGGAAATGCTGGACTTATTTAGCCATACCCTCTGGCCTTCAGCAATGCAAAATGAGAAAGCTCAGAGAAAAGTATTACCTCTAGCTGTAAACTCTAAACTGGCACACAACTCATGATTAATGAGTTCTTAAAAATTCCTGTTCTGATAATACAACTAAAAGTGAACCTGACGAGGAAGAAAAGGGTGGAATTTTAAAAATCAATGTAGTTTCAAAAGGAATTTTGATTTCATAGGAAGGAGGCAGTGTGCTGGTGGCAATAGGGTCATGCAGATCTTGAATAAAATCCTGGTTATATCATTTGCTATCCCTGTGAATTTGAGAGCATTATTTAACCTCTCTGAGCCTCAGTTTCCCTATCTGAAATCAGAAGACTATATGTACCCCTACAGAGTATTCTTGGAGATTATTCTTGTTTGCTAACTGCCAGAATGCAATGTACCAGGAATGGAATGGTTCTTAAAAAAGGGGACTTTAATAAGTTACGAATTTACAGTTCCAAGGCTGGGAAAATATCCCAGTTAAAGCAAGTCTATAGAAATGTCCAATCTAAGGCGTCCAGTGAAAGATATCTTGATTTAAGAGGGCCAATAAAGTTCAGGTTTCTCTCTCAAATGAGAAGGCACATGGCGAACACAGAGTTTCTCTCTCATCTGGAAAGGCACATGGTGAACACGGTCATGGTTCCTCTCTCATCTGGAAGGGCACATGGTGAGCATGGTGTCATCTGCTAGCTTCTTCTCCTGGCTTCCTGTTTCATGAAGCTCCCCAGGAGGCATTTTCCTTCTTCATCTCCAAAGGTCACTGGTCAGTTGACTCTGCTTCTTGTGGCTATGTTGTTCTGCTCTGCTCTCTCTGAACCTCTTTCATTCTCCAAAATGTTTCTTCTTTTATAGGACCCTAGAAACTTGAGACCCACCCAAATGGGTGGAGACATGTCATCACCTAATCCAGCTTAATAACCACACTTGGTTAAATGACGTCTCCAGGGAGATGGTCTGATTACAGTTTCAAACATACAGTATTTTGTATGTTTGAAAAAGAGATTATCCTCCCTTTATGAAATGGGATTTAGATTAAAACATGGCTTTTCTAGGGTCCATACATCCTTTCAAACCAGTACAGAAACCAATGCCTCCACTCCTGCTCTTTGATCTCCTTGTTTTCACCTTGTCTGAGACCTTGTCGCATTACCAGTTTTCACTCTTTAAAATCTTCAAATCTTACTCAACCTAAAAGAGAAAAAAGTCCTTTATAACTAGTTTGCCGTTAGCCACATTCTTAGCTCAGGGCCTTTAGCTTGTTTCCTTCAGCCTGTCCTGGCCCTACATACCCACTAAATACACCCACCAAATGTTCTTGTTCTGCAGCATTGGCTGCAGTGTAGGAGGTCCATCGAGGGGGGTCAGAGGGGCCTGAGCAAGGTTATGGCAGGACAGACACCACTCCTGCTGGCCAGATAGATGGTGAGGGCTTGGTGTAGACAAATCAAAGTCCTTGCAGGTGGCCCCTGATAGGACCGAGTGACCCAAGCCTGGATCCAGAGACGAGAGTCTTGCTCCCACACAAGTTGGGAAGCGGGTCAGCAGGTTGTCAGTATTCACTCCTACATGTCTCCAGAGCACTCAAGTGATCCACTCTCAAGTTCCCCTAGGCCAGGTCTGCTCAGATGGTGGCCCTGTTCCCTTTTCGCCCGTTTCCCCAGGAATAGCCTTCAAAGATCTTCTCTACTCCAGCTGTCTATAGATTTGCATATTCTTGACATTTCATATAAATGGTATCATACATTGTATATGATTGTATGTCTTTTTATGACTGGATTTTTTCACTTAGAATCATGTTTTTGAGGTTCATCCATGTTCTAAGGTGTGTCAGTACATCATTTATTTTTATTGTAGCGTAATGTTCCATTGTATGGATACATCACCTTTGATTTATACATTTGTCAGCTGATGGACATAAGGGTTTCCAACTTTTGGTTCTCATGGGTGATTTTGCTATCACCATTCATGTACAGGTTTTTCTCTGAGCATATGTTCTATTTCTTTTGTGTAGATACCTAGATGTGAAATACCTGGGCCATATGATAACTCTATATTTAACATTTTAAAGAACTGTCAAGTTATTTTCCAGAATTTCTGCACCATTTTACATTCCCACCAATAATATATGAGTGGTTCCAATTTCTCATATCCTTGCCAATATTTGTTCATCTTTTAGATTATAGTCATGAACTGGTATCACATTGATTCACATTTTTTCATTGACTAAGATGTTGAACGTCTTTATGTGCTTATTGGCCACTCCTATGTCTTTTTCAGAGAAATTTCTATTCGAGTCCTTTGCCTATGTTTTCATTGGTTTGGTTGCCTTTTTGTGGTTGAGTTGTAGGAGTTCATTATGTATTCTGGATACTAGTCCTTTATCAGGTATGTGATTTGCCAATATTTTCTCCCGGTCTGTAGATCTTCTTTTCAATCTCTGATGGTATAATTTGAAAGTTAATTTTGGTGAAGTCCAATTGATAACTTTTTTTTTCATTTACAATTTATGCTTTTGGTGTTATATTTAGGAAAGCAACATTAAGGTCATGAAGATTTACTCCTATGTTCTCTTCCAAGACTTTTGCAGTTTTATCCCTTATCCATTTTGAGTTAAATTTTGTGTAGGGTGTGAGGTAACCCAACCTTATCCTTTTGTATGTGGCTATCCAGTTGTCCTAACACTATTTGTTGAAAAGAGTTATTTTATTTTTCTTAAACAGTAGACCCATTTTGGAGAACAGATTGGAATAATTTTAGCAAATGGTAATGAGAAAGCAGAACTCTACAATGCTATTTTGTTTCTGTCTTCTTATCAAGGAGTATGGTCTTATACAAGAAAAGAGGGCAAATACTTAGACCCTAAGTAGGTGAAGAGATACTAAGAGGACATTAACCTTTAAATAGACTATAAATGTTATAGCTGAATTATATCCCCTTAATAGCTAGTTGTGGCTGCTCAGCTGTTCACCCTAATGCCTGAGGAATCAGGGTAAATGCGAGTGGTGCTCACAGCCTGGAAAGGGTCACACAAAATCTTAATTTTCATAAACAGAAACTGGTAGACTCTAGAAACTATACATAGGAAGGCTTGACATTATTCTTGAAAAAATTGTCTAGATTATTATGAAACAGATGTTTCCTATATCCTTGGAAAGGAAAATAGTATTCACTGAGAGTCTGAGTAGGTTCACTATGAATACGAAAGGCCAAATTAACCTCAATTTTTGTTCCCTGGGTAGTCAGGGGACTATTACAGACACAGTGGGCTTGAATTTGAGCAAAGCATTTTACATCTTACCAGGTATCCCTAGAGACAAAAATGCATGATTCTGCCCTGGATAACTCTGTTGTCAGCAGGATTTTCAGCTGGTTGAATGATGGTGAGTACAAATAATAAGTGAGGTGGCCTGCCTTGGAGAAATCCATGAACTTCAGTCTTTAGAATTTGTCCTGTCAGATCTTTTAGTAATGTCTTGGATGAAAAAACAGAAGGTCTGGAAATAACCTAGAAGGAATACATTGACTGACAAGGGTCAAGACGAACAACTCAGAAAGTGATAAAGACTGACTAAATCTAGTAAGACATGATTTAAGGGAAATAAATACAAACTCCTGTACTTAGGTTCAAATAGCTGGCTACTCAAGCTGTGAACAGAGGAGACTTCGTGTAATAAAATCATAGTTTGGATGAAAAAATCTTGAGTTTTAAGATCTGCATTAAGAATGTGGGGTGCCTTCAAAAGGGATGCATTGTTTATTGAAGTCTAGAGTCTGAGAGAGAGAAAATAATGCTCTAACTTTGTTCTGCTCTAGAGCTCCTCTAACTCCCCTGGCCTTTTGGGGATGACCCTGATAAAAGTGCTCTTTATTGCTGGGCTCTGCCAGCCTCTGCCTACTGGAGTTGGAAATACTCTTCAGCTTGTGAAATTGCCGGATTGTGGTAGTGCTGAAACAGGCATCAGGCTCTTCACTTCTCACTCCAGTGCCTCAATCATTGTTTAAATCCTGATTGCTTGGGATTGCCCTTCTCAGACTTCTGTTATGACTTCTCGGTTGGTATAGGAACCTGATCCTGCCACCAGCAAGAAATATTAGGAAGGATATATGCATCTGGTGATTTACAAACCCAGGACAGTGCTTTATAGATTATGTGTTTCATCAAGAAATTTGTTCCTGCGTAAAAGCATTTTTTTAATTTCCTAAGGTCATTAGCTTTTTTTAGGGGGTTGGTTTATATTTTCGAGTGGAAGCACAAGGGCTTTCCCTGAGAATGTGGGTGAGGTTGCTGAGCAAGCTGGGATCTGCTACTGTGCTCAGTCAATAGACCTCCTGACTTGCTCTCTTGGTTCTGAAAACAAGGATACAAATTAGAGTTCCAGGTTGAAGTGGAAATACACCCAGTCCTTATCTGTTACTGAACCACTTACTTAGAGGGCAAAGGTTGATCTAATTAGTTTAAATAATACTAGACAGCAGTGATTCTTGGGGGAAGTAGATAAAATGACTCTAAGGCCTAGGGGGGTTGCATTAATCTCCTGACTTTAGCTGAGCCCTACAGTGCTTTCCAGGCACATGAGCATCTGTTTTAGTTTGCTAACACTGCCAGAATGCAACATACCAGAAATGGGTTGACTTTTATTAAGGGGATTTATTAAGTTACAAGTTTAAAATCCTAAGGCCATAAAAATGTCCAATTAAGGTATCCAGAGAAAGATACCTTGACTCAAGAAAGACCAGTGGCATCCAGAACACCTCTGTCAGCTGGGAAGGCATGTGGCTGGCATCTGCTGGTTCTTTGGCTTCTGGTTTCAAACAGCTTCCCTGGGGCGTTTTCTTTCTGCATCTCCAGACATCTCTGTCTGTGTGAGCGCTGAGCTTTTTCCAAAATGTTTTCCCTTTCCAGTAAACTAATCAGGACTCACCTTGCATAAGTGGAGTCACATGTCCACCTAATCAAAAGGTCACACACCCCAAATTGTGTGTGTCATACATCCATGGAAGCAATCTAATCAAAGGTCCACCCTAAACAATAGATCTGGCCCCACAAGATTGGATTAGGAAAATAACTTGGCTTTTCTGTGGTGCACAACAGTTTCAAACTAGCACAGCATCTGTTCTATTTCCGTACATTTTCAGAGAATTGTATTTGATCACGTGCCCTGAAAATTTATTGTACTACTTAATGATGAAGAAATCTTAATAACAACAAAAATAATGTACGCTTCTTGTTGCACATTTCATAAGTGCCAGGCATTGGCTATGAAGGTAACGTAGAACATCTGATTTAATCCTCACAATAATCCTGAGATAATATCTTAGTTTGACAAAGCTGCTGACGCAAATTCTACAAACAGGCTTTGGCTTAACAACAGGAATTTTTTGACTGACAGTTTTGATGCTAGACTGTGTCCAAAATCAAGATGTCAGCAAGGCTTGTTTTCTCTGAGTCTGTAGGTTTAGCTGCTGATAATCCTGGATTTTCTTGACTTGCATCTCTGCCTCCATCATATGGCGATGTCCTCCCCTTTCATCTCCTCTGCCGGTTTCTCCTGACTTTGGGCTACTTTCTGTGGTCTCCTTCAACTTCTTGTTTTCTGTTTCTTCTCTTTATAAAGCCTCCAACAATATGGAATGAGACCTCCCTACTCAATTGGGCCACAACTAAAAATAACATTTTCAAAAGGTCCCATTTGCAATGGGTTCACAGCCCCTGCAACGTGGATTCAGATTAAGAACACTTGCCTTTGTTGGGGGCACATAAGTGAGTTCTGTTGCAGATAGCAATGTTTTTCTTGTTTTGCAGATGAGGAAATCGAAGTTTAAGGTCATATAACGAGTAAGTGTCAGAACCAAGATTTAAGCTCATGTTTGTTTGGCTGTGAAAATGCAGCTGTTATCTAGTGATAGAGCAACACAACTCCCTTTCACCGTTTTGTAAGCCTTTCCCAGTGATGTGTTGGAGTTAGCTCGCTGATTTGCAAGAGGCAACTCTAAATTTTCAGGAATTTTGCAAGCTTGCTGTTGAACACAGCTATTATTAAAAATTAAATTACAGAAACTTACATTTAAATAAATTATGATAAAACTTTAGTAAACATATTTAAACCTTTCAGTTTCCTAATTGTTTTTACCACATTTTACTTCTATCAGTGTTCTTGAGATTATTGACATCTAGTGTATCCATATCATGGAAGTACCATATAATGAACTGCTGCTGTGCATCTTTTTCCAATTCTGCATTCAGTGATGGTTTCTTGAAATTGATCACGGTGGGAGAATGTATTTTGAATATATTCAAAAAAAGCAATACATTTCAACTCGTTCTAACTTTTTCACGGAAATGAGCAAATGCTACAAATCAGGGTTGGAGTTGTTGTTTTGTTGATATTTAGACTTTAAAAAGTGATGGAAAATATGTTAGTAATGTGGATTAAGTTTAAAAAGGTGTTGTTTGTAGTGTTGAAGCCACAGGGGTTTCAGTTTAGGGGATATAATTTGTATGAGGATGAGAAATAGTTCAATGGTAGATCACATCAGACAATTATAGTAAATTTTTTGGGAAAAAATTAGTGAATTGGGTTGCAACGCCTCTTGTCAAGTCACAGATGATTGCAACCATAAGAATAGCTACAGATAGAAACGTTTGGCAGAAACCAAGGAAAGCCATAGTTCCATCCCCCATCCCATACTATTGACAGTCCCTTCCAACGTGAAAAAGTTAGAACGAGTACGGCCCAAATACCCCTAAAGAGTGGGAGAAAGATCAAAGGTGATGGTGGAGTTATACAGAGAAGGTCGGGTTTAACAAATGAGTATGATCACCGAATCATTACATTGATTTTTCTTTTAGTCTCCAGTATCTTAGAACAGCTAGAAATAAAAACCTAAAATTGTAGACTTGTAACCCATACCAAAGTCTGAAATCTGTTCTACGACTGATTGTAGTCTGGGCTTTGAAATGTATTGCTTTTTTTGAATATATGCTATTTTTCACAAAAAAGAAAGAAAAAAGTTGATTGTGATGATAAATGCACAGCTATATGATGATACTGTGAACCACTGCTTGTATGCTTCGGAGGATTACATGGTATGTGTATATATCATACATATAAATAAAAAAGATTAAAAAAAAAGAAACCATTGAAGGCATTCTGTGAAGCTCAATTGACTATATGGGATTTATAATAAATAGTATTATATATATTATTATTGATACATTTTGTCCTACACATCCTTTAAGCCAGTAAAATTTATAATAAATCCATACACACACACACACATTCACCCTTGGTGAGTCCATTGTTGAGCACGTCACTGCCTTCCCCACTTGTTTAGTCCGCAGTGGAGCTGGAGAGCATCTGCACCCATGCTACCCAGTTCTTCCTTGGCTTTCTCTTCTCCAGGCAAAATAACCTGTGCTTTGTTGATCTTTCCCTATAGGTTTTGCTTTCTGCTTTTTTTTCTGTGCTGTCTGGAATCAGGCAGGAATCTTTCCTAATTTGAGGATGCAGAACTGGGCACATGACAGCATTCTAGAAATGGGGTGCTGTTTGGGGACCCAGTGCCTGAAATGAGCATGACCTGGGCTCCAGTCTTACAGGAGGTTGTACCCATGAATCATCCCATACCTCATTTTAAAGCAAAAGGCTGGATTAAAGTGAATGCAAGGGTCCTTTGCATCTTCAAACCCCATGTTTCTGTGGTTGCTTCTGGTACTTACGTTTTTTAATACTGACCTTCTTGGTTTAGTAAGTGAAATACAAATATAATAGTACCTCCTCAATAATATATCCTTACATTTATTTGTATGGCCTTTTTATAGCTCACTAAAATTCTTTTTTTTTTTTTTTTTGTATGCTGTATGGTGGGGTTACATTTCAGTATTTTCCCATGAGCATCCCGTTATTGCAGCACCATTTGTTGAATTTTTGTTTGTTTGTTTTTTTGGGACGTGCATGGACCAGGAATTGAACCCGGGTCTCCGGCATGGCAGGCTCTTGTTCTACCACTGAACTACTCTTGCATCCCCTCACTAAATGTTCTAACAGACATTATCTTGATTGTCCTCTTAACCCTGTGAGCCAAGCGGGGAGTTAATAGTACTCCCATTTACTGCTGAGGAATCCGAGAACCACGGTGGTTCACTCCACAGGCACAGCTCCGAGTGCTCAGCTAGAGAGCTACGCGTGGGGTTCCAGGTTCTTTTTTCTGCCTCTAAGGTCCTTTCCCTTCTATCTGCCTAACAACCCTTGGGCTAGTCATAGTCACTGCATCGTTTGTCTTTGAAGCACAAGTTGAAAATAAAGTTTGTCTTTAGGAATTGCAGCTTCAGAAAGACTTTTTTTTTTTCTTATGATGCAGAAAATAAATCCATCTTTTCTGAGGCTAAGTTAGGAGCTGAAGAGGAAGTAACAGTGGGTTGCCATTAGGATAATTATTGCTTTAGAACTCAAAGGCACTGAGTGTCAATAGCCACACACCAGCGTGGCTGTTAGGAGCTGCAGTTGCAGGTGTGTAACTTTTTACTTTATTTCAAGCAATAAACATAGTCCTCGAAAATTTTTGGAATTTGTAAGCATTTGAGTGTATAACTTGGAATGTGCTGGACTGTAATTTTTACGGGTTTTACAGCATAATCAGCAGACTGGCTTTAGGGATGAAGAAAACAGAATGACTTCTTAAAGGAACAAGGGACACCAGAAAAATAAAGGGTTATATTATTTTTGCAAAAGGCATAAGAATATATCCTTGTACTATTTTGCATTTCCTATTGTTCCACCCCCCCCACCACTTAGTTTGAGCTGTCACATTTTTATGGGGCAAATTCCCAAAGAAGTTGGAATTTCATGAAGCCAATATAGAGACATCACCATGTTCAGATAAAGAGGAGGCACACTAGCAATGCATTTACTCAGGCATTTATGCTGTAGACGTCCCTCTCCTGATTCAGCAAGTCTCCGTGGGAGGGAACTCCAGCCAGGAGTTGTTATTTGGGATTCTGTCCCTAATATGTTGTAGAATATGCTGATGAAATATACTCAAGTTTCCTATCTCTAAAATGAGTATAACAACCCCTGAGAATTGGCTTGATTCCAAATGCTTCTCACTGATTTATAAAAATCTTGAAAATGTGTAGAGGCAACCTGGATGAATTGGCCTTAAATATTAACCAGCATCTACAGGGAAAAATGATGACGCATTGCAAATTCCGCATCATGGACTAGGGTGCTGCAGGCAAGACAGCGCATCTGCAGCTATTTGGAAACACTTTGATAATGAATTGAATTTCCTATCAGATAAGCAAAGAGATTTTATCATCTGTGAGTCCATGTGGATTGTACTGACAGAACAACTGAAACTGTTTACAAAGTAAGTCTACAATGACCTCCGTTCCAGGAGAGGACAAAGCGTAAGAAACAAAATGAAACAGGATAGCCATGGCCGCCTCTTTCTGAAATTAGAATATTCTTGGGGGGAAAAAAAGCAAGACTCATTGTGTAGAATGACATGAGGTGACATCTGAACACCCTGGGTTTTTTTCTCGGTCATCACTTGCCATCAGTGAGTAAAAAGACCGCTCTTCCTCCAACTCAGCAGTAGGTGTCGCTGCTGTCAAGTAAAAATCGAGGAAAGCGCCGGCCTAAAGAATTCTGTTAGGGAATGGAAAGGACCGCTAGTTAACTATTAAAATTAAGTAAGCATCCAGCTTTCTTTCCCTCCCCAAATTCAAATCCGTCACAAAATGCTGCCGTGTGTGTGTGTGTTTTTTTTAATTAAAAAATCACATATGGTGATTCTGAAACTGTTGCATACTACCCATCCATTTATTTATTAATTCTTTCATTCAACAAATACTTATATGCACCTACAATGTGCAAGGCTTCTGTCAGGTTTTGGGCTTATAGTCATAAACTATACAGACAGCTCGGCTTTATGGAGCTTACTGTCTGCTGGAGAAGCCAGGCAATGAAAGAGATGATATAAAAAATGAAATAATTACGATACAGAGAGAGTAATATAAGTATAGGGATATGGAAGGCAGACTATAAGGGGACTGACCAAGTCCAGGGTTCAGGGATGATTTCTTGTATTGGTGTTGAAAAAGCTGCTCAGATTATGCATCAAAACACAGATTTGAGAGCCACAGTTTAATCCCTTCACTCCATTTAAAATTCTTACAGGTTCTTGTGATATAATTTATCTCCTTTGTCATCAATACCATTTGAATGCATAAAGATTTCCACCCCTTCTGTTTTTATTCTGATCATTTGAAATATCTAAAAAATCAACCATGGTTTTTGTTACTATCATTACCTCTCCCTTGAGACATTGAAAATTCCTTAGTGTCTTTTATATGTCACATTCTTTGATAAATATTCTTGATTATAAATATGTGATAGTGTGGAAGATAAAATTGAATGTTAGATGCAGACTCTCTTCCTTTGCATCTATATTCACTCTTCATGAGGTGTTAAAATTGAATAAAAAGCTTCATATTCCATCAGGGAGTTAAAAAGTCAGCCAAAAACACAACTGGGAGCCAGTCTGGTAACAGTGAAGGGACCTAGCTGGCAGAAAAGGACTGCCTATTGAAATAGATATTGGACATTTAAAAAAATGTCCAAGAAAGAAATATTGATTAGAAACATGAAGTTATTCTGTTCAATATATACTCTATCTCCAGTGACTCATGAATTACATTTTGAAACCCTAAATTCAATTTATTAAGGGTCCCAAATATTGATTTCTGGCATGAGATAACCAAGTTAAAAGTCGGAGTGCCTCCTTTTTAGGAGACCCAAATATTTGTATGGCCAAGACAGAAGAATTGTGTTCTCATGAATCAGAAATAAATTCCCTTGCTTCCTTTTCAGTTAAGAAATTGCAAAAATAAGTTATGCATTTCTTTACTTAACTCTCAAGTTTGCACTCACCTTGATTTAATTCATTTCCCCAAACCCTTCTCTGTCATTATAAAAACTATGGCTTCAAGCCTAGTATGTTTGCATCTGTTGAGCTTACCAACTGTTTTCCTTGGAATAAAGAAAGTAAATGTTCAAGTGTGCCAGATTATGAAATAAATTGCCAAGAAGTGAACACTCAGAACAGCGAGAAGCATAGCTGCTCCCAGTGTCTCTTGGTTTATTTGCATGTCCCCTCTTCCATTTACATGCTCAGAAAGTTGAAGCGATAGGTTATGTCTTAATATATTAAAGGAAACATTGTAATACTGTGGGAGGAACCCTAGGGAAACACCCCACGGGTCTGGTTTTGCTGCTAGTGCATGCTGTGGTCTTGGACCACGCCTTCCTAAGTTCTCCGAGCCTTGTATTTCTCAGTTATAGAGCCAGGCTTTGGACTGATCTCAGGTCACCGCGTAGAACCGGTCTAACTTTCCTCTGAGATCTCCTCCAGTGTGTTTGGGTGTACCTTGCTTTTTGACTCAAAGGAAGAGCTGATCCCACCTTGTCCAAATCTAACCCTTCTACGGTGCTCTGGATCCTATCAACTTTTTCCTCCTTTTTGAGGACATTTTCTTATCAATTATCCTCCATATAAACTATGTTTTCCACCTATTCTTCCCTATTACCTTCTTCCTCCCAGAGAGAGTGTTTTCCCATACCTCTCGCTACTATTCGCTCTATCTCTGCTCCTCTCTCAGTTACTTCCTCGTTTTCCAATCACCCCTTATTCCATTTCTTCCTCCATTCTGCTGAAAGGATTTTTTTAAAAAAACATGAACTCCTAATTTCCTAATCTAGTAATCCAAAGAACACGTTTCAGCCTTCGTTCTTCTTGATCTCTCTGTTTCAGCACTATAAACCAGTAACAATTACTACCTAATAGCGTCTCTTTCTGTGCTGGATGCCATTTGCCTTCTGGGGCTCTGCTCTGATTTTTAAAATCATTCCCTCTCAATCTACATCAAGGCCCCTTTGTCTGCCCACCCCATCCCATCGGCATTGACCTGTGCTCTGTCCTTGGTCCTTAACTTTTCTCTTAGCCACAGCCTCTCTCTTCTTCTCTCACTCCGTGTTCTAGTTTGCTAGCTGCCAGGACATGATATACCAGAAATGGAATGGCTTTTAAAGAGGGGAATTTATTAAGTTGTAAATTTATAGTTCTAAGGCTGTGAAAATGTCCCAATTAAAGCAAGTCTATAATAATGTCCAAATTAAGGCACCAACAAGAGGTTACTTTTACTCAAGAAAAGCCGATGAAGTTCAGGGTTTCTCTCTCAACTGGAAAGGCACATGGGGAACATGATTATGTCTCCTAGCTTTCTCTCCAGGCTTCTTGTTTCGTGAAGCTCTCCCAGGGGCATTTTCCTGCTTCATCTCCAAAGGTCTCTGGGTGTGTGGGCTCTCATAGTTCCCGTGGCTCTCAAGCTTTTTCCAAAATGTTTCCTTTTTTTAAGGGATTCTAGTAACGTAATCAAGGCCTGCCTGGAATGGGTGGAGTCACATCCCCCTGTAATCAGAGATTAATACCCACAATTGGGTATTACACATCTCCATGGAGATAACCTGATCAAATTTCCACCTTACAGTACTGAATAGGGATGAAAGGAAATGGCTTTTATCCCCTCCACAGTATGGATGAGGATTAAAGCATGGCTTTTCTAGGGTACATAATCCTTTCAAGCCGGCACACTCAAGGAAGTTCTACAACATCCTCTACCATCCCGATCTATATGTGCTGGTCTCCTGTTTCTAACTTGTTTACTTGAAATCTCAATCTGCAGAGTGATTATCAAAGTGAGATCCCTCGACCAATAGTGTCAGTATCACGTGGGAACTTGTTAGAAACGTAAATTCCTAGGCCCCATCCCAGATCTACTGAATCAGAACTTCTGGCTGTAGGGCTGGCAGTTGAAGTTAACTAGCACTCTAGTTGACATTGAGCAATGTTTTTGTTTTTTTTTTTTTACCTTGGCTGCATATTGCAATCACTTGGGAGAGGTTTAAAAAATAATCATGCCTGAGTTCCACGCCAAAAAATTTTTATTTAGTTGGTCTGCAGTGTAGTCTGGGAGTTGAGATTTTTAAAATCTCCCTAGGAAATTCTAATATGCAGCCAAGCCTGAGAACTACTGATCTGGTGAGTCATTTTATGGGCAACCTACTAAAAATCAAGCACGTTAATACTCCTTAGACTCAGCCTTCCTCCTTTTAGAACTATTTCTGAAATAACATTATCACCTAACTGTCTGATCACTCTACTTGCACAAGCAGGCATTGAGGCAAGAGGCTTAGGGTGCCTATGTTACGGTGCCAAAGCTTTGTGTATGGAGTAGAGTCTACTGAAATCCATGTACCAGAGAGAAAACCATGGTAAACAAAAAATAGTCTAAAATTTCAAGGACCTAGAGGGATGGAGAGCGAGAACCCGATTGTCTGGGCAGGGTTTGTATCCTGGTTTGAAAGGATATATGTCCCCTAGAAAAGCGATGTTTTAATCAAAATCCCATTTCGTAAAGGCAGAATAATCCCTATTCAATACTGTATGTTTGAATCTGTAATTAGATCATTTCCTTAAAGATGTAACCCAATCAAGAGTGGTTGTTAAACTGGATTAGAAACAACATGTCTCCACCCATTTGGGTGGGTCTTGATTAGTGCCTGGAGTCCTGTAAAAGAGGAAACGTTTTGGAGCATGAGGGAGATTCAGACAGAGCAGAGAATGCTGCACCACCACAAAGCAGAGAGTCCATAGCCAGCGACCTTTGGAGATGAAGAAGGAAAACGCCTTCCGGGGAGCTTCGTGAAACAGGAAGCCAGGAGAGAAAGCTGGCAGATGACCCTGTGTTCGCCATGCGCCCTTCCAGCTGAGAGAGAAACTGTGACTGTGTTCATCATGTGTCTTCTCACTTGAGAGAGAACCCTTGAACTTCATCGGCCTTCTTGAACCAAGGTATTGTTCCCTGGATGCCTTAGATTGGACATTTCTATTGACTTGATCTAATTGGAACATTTTCTTGGCCTTGTACTGTAAACTAGCAACTCATTAAATTCCTCTTTTAAAAAGCCATTCCGTTTCTGGTATATTGCATTCTGGCAGCTAGCAAACTAAAACAATTTGCAACAGTGAGGCAAGGCTGACAGCATGTTTGAGAAGAAGAACCAGCCAGGGAGTCTCTTGGTAAGCCTCGGAGTCCCATAGAGCCGATAGGGATTCCCAGCCAGTTTGGAACACTCATTATCTAAGTTAGAAATCTAGGATCATCTCTAATTCCTGTCTGTTTCACTCAGTTCCCACATCCAATCAGTAGCCAAGTCCCATTAATTCTCTCTCCTGAGTTACTGTTGATCTAACTCATGTCTTCTCTCCCGCCTTCGACCAGCATCATTTCTCACTGAGACTATTGCAATAGCCTCTTAACTGGTTTTTTTTTGCAGTCTCTTCCACTTCCAGTCCATTCTCTTTACTATTTCTTTCTAAAACACAAATCTGATTGCACCTGTTAAGCAGCAGAAATGCCATTGAACGAACATTTATCATATGCCAGGTCTTAGAGAGGCAATCAGTTTGTGTAAGAACTTGCCACCTCTTTTCTTGTCATCTGTGTACCTTGTTTCCCTGCCGCAGTGAATTCCTCTCAAGCTGAACATGCAGTATTCTTTCATGTCTCGAAGATTTTGCACATACAGTTGTCTCTGTCTGGAATTCCCTTCCCTACTTCTTCAGTGTCTGTCTGGGGGATACCTACTCATTCGTCAATACCTGACTCAAATGTCATCTTATTTGTGAGAATAATCAGAAGTTGATTACTTCCTTCTTTATGCTTCTATTACCCTTTGCCCACAGTACTAAATTGTATTTTTTTCTGCTATCTCATTTATATATCCATCACCATGTGTAGTAGTTAGGTTCAGGTGTCAACTTGGCCAAGTGATGGTGCCCAGTTGTTCTGTTGCCGTGAAATTAAGTCATCAGTATATGAATTTCATCTATGGCGGATTACTTCTGTGGTCAGCTAAGGGAAGTGCCTTATTCAATGAGTAAGGTTTAAAAGGAGAATTCAGAAGAGAGGAGCTCAGAGTGGCTAAGACCCACATGTTTGGAGATGCAGAAAGGACATGCCCCAGGGAAAGCCATTGGAACTCAGAAGCCAGGAGAAGCCAGCAGATGTCACTATGTGCCTTCCCATGTGTCAGAGAACTTCAGATGGAAGCACTGTAAATTTATAACTAAATAAATTCCCTTATTAAAAGCCCATCCATCTCTAGTGTGTTGCATGCTGGCACACATGCAACACACCATGACTTGTCGATTTTACCTCCTAAATTTGCCTCTTAAATTTACCTAAAATATTCCTTGGATCACCTGTTCCTCTTTGTCTATGTATTCATCTGGTCCTGAACTTCCACCAGGCAGGTCCAAACCCTCCTCTGTCTGCTCTCTTGGCATCTCCTCTTGCTTCTCCTATCTGTCATCCACACAGCAGCCACAGTGATTGTTGAAAATGCACTCTGATGGCTTCCCTTCCTTGGCAGTTGGGGGGAACCACTGAGGAGTCTCTGCTGCTTTCTGAATAAGGATAAGGAACTTAACAAAGCCTGTGCCATCTGGGGTCCCCTGACTGTTTCTTCTCGTTCCAACTGGCCCCTTCTTTCTTTGCTTCTTTTCTCACTTAGTCAACAAATCTCCCTTGAGTGCCTGCTGTGAGCCAGGCATAGTACTTGGCTCTGGAGACATATTAGTCTCCAGGGCTGATGCTCCTGCCCTCCTGAAGTTTATAGTCCAGTGGTGGAGACAGCAGATAAGACCCTACCATATTGCTTTCTATCGTAACTGCACCACTTTACATTCACATCAATAATGCACTTGACTTCCAACTGCTCCTCATCCTTTCTACACTTGCTATTTTTGTGGATGTGGGGAAATTGCAATGTTGGGGACAAATATCTGTATTTTACATTAAAAAAATAATAGCCATTCTCATGCATGTGAAATGGTATCTAACTGTGGTTTTAATTTGCCTTTCCCTAATAGCTAATGACGTTGAGCAGATTTTCATGTGCTTATTGGCCATTTGTACATCTTCCTTGGAGAAATGTCTATTCAAGTCCTTTGCCCATTTTTAAAGGCGGTTGTCTGTCATTTTTTTGTTGAGATGTAGGAGTTCTTTACATATTCTGGATTTAAACCCTTAACTGATGTGTGGTTTGACACAATTTTCTCCCATTCTGTAGGTTATCTTTTCATTTCTTGATAATTTTCCTTGATGCACAAATGTTTTAAATTTTGGTGAAATAAAGTTTGTCTGTTGTTTCTTTTGTTACCTGCTTTTAGTGTCATAGCTAAGAATCCATTGCCAAATCCCATGTTGAGAAGACATGCCTCTACATTATCTTCTAAAATTTTTATAGTTTTAGCTCTTATATATAGGTCCTTGATCCATTTGGAGTTGATTTTTGTAATGGTGTGAGGTGGGGGGTCTAATTTCGTTCTTCTGCAGGTGGATATGCAGTTTTCCCAACACTGTTGAAGAGACCATTCTCATACCATTATATATACTTAGTATTCTTGTCAAAAACGTACGCCTGTTCCAGTTTGCTAGCTGCTGGAATGCAACACACCAGAGACGGACTGGCTTTTAATAAAAGGAGATTTATTTTGTTAGTTCGTCAGAGGAAAGGCAGCTAACTTTCAACTGAGGTTCTTTCTTACATGGGAAGGCACAGGGTGATCTCAGCTGGCCTTCTCTCCAGGCCTCTGGGTTCCAACAACTTTCCCTGGGGTGATTCCTTTCTGCATCTCCAAAGGCCTGGGCTGAGCTGCGAGTGCTGAGATGAGGTATGCTGAACTGCTTGGGCTGTGCTACCTTGAGTCTCTCATTTAAGCACCAGCCAATTAAGTCAAACATTGTTCATTGTAGCAGGCATGCCTCCTAGCTGACTGCAGATGTAATGAGCAACAGATGAGGTTCATGCACCATTGGCTCATGTCCACAGCAACAGAACTAGGTGCCTTCACCTGACCAAGTTGACAACTGAACCTATCTACCACAATGCCAAAAAAAATATTAGTAGGCCATAGATGTGTGGATCTATTTCTGGATCTTTAATTCCATTCTCCTGATCTATTTGTCTATCCTTGTACCAGTACCACATGGTTTTGATTATTGTCACTTTGTAAAAAAATTAAAAATCAGGAAGTGTGAGTCCTTCAACCTTGTTCTTTTTTTTTTTTTTCAAGATGGTTTTGGCTATTTGGGGCCTCTGGAAGTTTGAGAATCTATTTTTCCATTTCTGTAAAAATGGTCTCTGGAATTTTAATAAGGATTGCTTTGAATTTATATATTGTTTTGGATAGTGTTGACTTATTAATTATATTATCTCTTCCAGTCCATAAACATGGGCTGCTTTGCCATTGATTTAGGTCTTCTTTAATTTCTTTCAGTAGAAATTCTGTGGTTTTCAGTAAGTCTTTTATATCCTTAGTTAAACTTATTCCTACATATCTTATTCTTTTAGATGCTATTGTAAATGGAATTTTCTTAATTTCCTTTCAGATTGTTGGCTGCTAGCATACAGGAACATAATTTATATATTTTTTTATTAGAGAAGTTGTGGGTTTGCAGAACAATCATGAATACAATACAGGATTCCCAGAAACCACCCCACCACCGATAACTTCCACTGTTACAATTTTGATGATGACATATTTTTATAGCAGTGCTGTTTAACTGAGGGTTCACTCAGTTTAGTGTAGTTCCATGGATTTTTTAAAATATATATTCTATTACTATATATACAACCTAACATTTACACTTGTAATCATATTCAGATATACATTTCAGTGCTGTCAATTGCATTCACAGTGTCATGCTACCATCACCACCCTCCATTTCTAAGACATTTCCATCATTCCAAATAGGGACCCTGCACATTTTAAGCCTTAACTTTCCATTCCCTATCCTCACATTGTCCCCTGGTAACCTATCTTCCAGATTCTGACTCTATGAGTTTGCTTACCTAATTGTTTCAAAACAGTGAGATCACACAGAAGGGGAGAAGAGAACCAAACAAAACATTAATGCTTTATGTCCACATGAATGCTGGTGGGAGCGTGTAAGTATTGCTGCCCAGAGAGTGGAAACTGAGTCCAGCGTCTCTGCTGGTCCCTCATGGATCCCCTAGATCGACCTTAACCCTCAGTCCCAGCTTTTGGAAGAGGAGGTTTCTCCTGCCTGCCCTGGCCAAGCCGGCTGCTAGGTTGCTGCAGCTACAGACGTTTCTGTAGCGGCTGCCAGGGCTGAGCAATGGGGGCTGGTCGCTGGTTCGTGCTTTCGCTTACAGAAGCTGAACTCTCGGCAGCCTCTCCCTTCTTCTGACACTCCTATGGTTGTCGTTCTAACTGTGCATTTGGGTTCCAGGCTTATTCATCTTTGCAATCATTAAGCCAAACCATAGCATACAGCAAGTATTAGAGGCTCAGGAAGTGGCTGTTGATTGCCTAAAATGAATGAATGAATGTCTGCTGCTTACATGCATGGGTGGAAGTGGGTACTGCAGTGCGTCTCATCTCAATGAAAATAAATGTCAGTAACTGTGGGAAGAGGGAATTTGAAAGTTGAAACTGCCTAGTTGATCTTCTTTGTAAGATCTTTGATATCTGCAGATAGATCCTGAACTAATGGCCAGGAAATCTTTGGACTAGTCTGTTAAGTCCTTCTTAGCTGTAAGAGTTGATAACTGCATTTGGCTGTATTACTTCAAACCCAACTATTGGAACACTTTCCTCATAACACGTTTGCCTGCTGGCTGAGAAACAGGGGTAGTTTGCAACATCACTTGTCACCGTCTCTTTTTCTTAATGCTCTGAAATTCACTTCTGTGCCTCAATGCAAATCATTAGGCTCATTCCCAAATGAATCGGTTGTCAGCTAGGCATCAGTAAGGCTGGCAAATGTCTGAGTTTCAGCTGAGCAAGGCAAAGATGATGTCATCTAATCACAACAGGCATGGTGCGCTGGTGTTCAGAGGAGAAAAGAAGAACATCGTTCAGTTTGCAACATAGAGGCAATTACTCAAGGCAATCAATGTGCAGAACTCAAGGTGGAGGCAATAATGCACCCTTTGATTGGAAACATCAGCAACTCATTTTTTTTTGGGGGGGGGAGGAAGGCATTAGCTGATAATTCACCCATCATTTCCAAATGTGGAAAGTTGACATTTTAAAGTAATTTGCAGACATAACCATTTGCAGGGATGTGAATAAAAAGAAGGACTAAAAGCTTTTACACAACCTCTTTTCAACATCTCCTTTGCCTCAGATTCTTCCCTTTCTTCATCATCTTTGTCACATTCACTATCGTTCAGAAAAGAAAAATCATTCGGTCCACTTAAATGGTGTTCTGGTGACATAAAATCCATTAGAACTTAGAAAAAGGCAGCGATTTCCAAAGAGAATGTGACGTTCTCTTTCACTTTTTTTTTTTTACTTGAAGTGAGTTTTCAACTTCTATTTAGACTTAAAATTTAAAGTAACTACTTTTGCAGATTATATATGCTCGAAGTAAAATATTTTGCTCAACGCTGTAATCTTGGCATGATGCCCAGGGACAGCTGGTAGACGTCTGGCTCCATCTGTCACCAGAAAGAACCCTTACTTAGAGCGGACTACAGATCCACTCGTTGGTCGGAGGACGGGGCACATGTTTTGCTACCATTCCCCTTGGGTTGTCTTTCAGGCTATGCTGACTGTCCTTACATGGGAACCCAGAAGTCCCTCTTTCTTGGTCTTCCTCCCTGATTCTTTCTTTATTATGCTCCACCTAAGGTGCCAGCTTTACCGTAAGGTCTTGAGGTTGAGCTACCAGCTCCTGTTCTGTATTACTTCGTTGAGTCTACTAGATTGAAAGTGCTATAAAAGCAGAGACTCTGTTTATTCAGTCTTCTTGAAGTCTAGAACAACGCCAGCATGCAATAGACTGTCAATACATTTTTGTTGGATAAATGAATGCAGTTTTCAGTGAGACATACCTATTGCCATTAATGTCCACCTCTCATTGCATAACCTGATGCCTTAGGCTAGAACGTTGTTTTCCTACCAGGAGAGGATAGGAAGGCACAAAGGAAACGAAAGCAGAGGAAATACCATCCTGCCACTTTTCGAAAAATATTTAAAGAACATGAGAAAACGCACCTGCAGTCTTGCTGCTTGGAGGAAGCTAATGGGGGATGATCTTCTAGTTTTTTCTCAATGCATTTTTCCATAGTGGACAGCATACTTTTTTCCATCTTATATTCGTGCATCCTAAGTTACGTTGTACATTAGTAAAGATTTGCATGTGTCTGCTTAGATTGGTAGTAACCATGTTAATTTTGATAGTATTTTACTGATTCTGATGCAAACGATTTTCACATTTCCAAATCACAAATGAGTCTTGCAGTCAATTTATATTTTTAATGTCAATGGTGAATATTATAGTCAATGACCTCCTCAGGCCCAGTAAAAGCAGTATTTGGAAATAGCAGGAGGTATAGTTGCTTTCGATTTTTTTTTTCTTGGAAGTATAAGCAGCCTGACCTTCTCTTATGGTTGAAAAATATTTCTCTGAATCTTCCCAAGAGTTTTTGCATTCTACTTCTCCCTGTTTACAATTAAAGGTAACTATGAGAAACAGGATTGGCTGCCTTAACTCTGTGGGCATGATTGTGACATGCTGTAACATGTTTGTATGTGCTGAGATGTTATTACCAGCATTGAACACTAAATGTACATGCTACTAGCAGTTGTAGAATTTCCCTGAGAGTTTCTAAAAACTGTCTTCATTTTATGTGAAATTAAATGGAAAAACAAGAATACTAACATGGCCAGAAAAGATTATGGAGATGAAATATGTTAAAAACAAGACTTTATTTCATGTACAGAGGGTTTAAAGAATATGATAGAGTATATCAGGTATCTATTGCTATGTAAAAAATATTACAAATCTATCAGCTTAAAACAGCAGACATTTATTATCTCATACTTTCTGTGGGTCAGGAGTCTGGGCAGGGCTTACCTAGGTTCTCTGTTGCAGTACCTCAGATTCAAGATATTGACTGGTGCAGTGACCTTATCTCAAGGCTCAACTGGGGAAGGATCTGCTTCCAAACTCACATGGTTGTTGGTAGAATTAAGTTTCTTGCTGGCTGTAGGTTTTTGTTGGTTGTTGGATGGGGGCTGCCCTCAGTTCCTTGCCACATGGCTCTCATCATAGGGCAGCTCACAACATAGCAGCTTGTTTCACTGAAGCCAAAAAGAGAAAATCTGCTAACAAGACAAGCATTAGTCTTACGTAACGCAATCATAGATGTGACATCCCACCTCCTTTGCCGCATTCTATTAGTTAGAAGCAAATCATAGTCAAGGAGAGGGGATTCCACAAGGAGATGGTATTGGGGGTAAAGTGGAGCCATATTGCTGAATAAATGGATCATTCAGTCACTCACATCTGTTGATAGAGCTGGTTCATTTCTATCCTCCATTGAAGAGTAAACTCAGTAAGGAAATAGGCTCATTCTAAAAAACAATGCAGGTATGAGGTATTGCTCTGTGGAGAGTACGCTGTATGTTTGCAGTGTGTTTAGAGACTTCCAAGACGTAATTTGCTTTGATCTTTCAAAGGAAACTGGGAAAAATGAAGGTTTTAAGGAAAACAATAAATGTGATGATATCTTGTGGGCTCAACCTATTTTTCAGAATTTGTGTTGTCTCCTAGAGCTCGGAGATTCAAAAGGAATGAAATGGTTGTAACCAAACAAGACAACCTAGACTGATTCTCTTAAATTGTTTGCATCATTTGATAAGAAATCATACTACAAGGTCCAGAGTCAGCCAGGATTACTTGGAAGAATCTCTGAAACCACTGAGATCTATTTGATGCATGAATAGTGAACAATGCTCTTGTTGGCAATATACTTTTTGTGAAATATTTTTTTATCTCAAATGGCATCACCTTGCTTGATCATCAGTATAACTGATCTGCTTTTGCTCTGAGTTACTCTTGAATTTTTTAAAAAGATCAATGACAGGCCATGGTGGTTCAGTGGCAGAGTTGTCACCTGCCATGCTGGAGACCCGGTTCGCTTCCTGGTGCCTGCCCAAACAAACAAACAAAAATCAATGACATCTAGCACAATAGCCCATACATGGCTGGCACTAACAAAGTATTTGTGAAATTAAAGAATGAATTAAAGAGAGTGTTTTTACCTTCTGGTGATAATTGTTTGAAAGGAGTTTTTCAAAAAATATAATATGATATTATTGGAATAAATGGGTAGTCTTGAGTTGCTTATTTTGAATACAACATCCGTTTGTATAAACAGTTGTGCATTTGTTTTCAGAACATTCCTGCCTCCTGATAATGTTGATGTCTGCTGCCTCAGCTAGGTATTGCCCTTCTTTGCTTCCAAAATGTAGCCTGCACAGCGGTTGTGAATTTAAAGAGCAAAGAGTCCGGGGTCTTTCCTGGCTTAGAAACACTGTGACAACCACTGTCTGCTGATTTCCTTATCGGTTGTTTCTAGTTAGAGTTTTGCTAAAAGTCTGTTCTTAGGAGACCACGATAAATAGACAGGGAGGAGTGGGCAATAATCAAATAAATGTTTTGGGAGAGGTTAATTAATGCATAAATACCATGAGTGGTCATTCCTTTATTTGATCACTAGCCCTGTGCTGGAAGAGTTTCAGGAAAAATTTTAACGCCAGTATTTTGGGTGTTGGATCAATCTGTCCTTAGTATGGCGAATTCTTGGCTAAAGGCGTTGTGATTTCTCTGTGACAACCATTGATTCCCAGTTTGGCTTCCTTTTGTCATGCTGGCTATTTTCAGGCTATTTCCTTGCACTACCCCCATTTGACATAAACTGAGAGGTTGCAAACTAATTTTTAACTACCCAAGAAATGTATCAATAAAAAAACAGAACAAATAACAGGCAGGAAGCAAGTTTCTGTTTGCAGTTTTAGTGTTTGCACAACTACTTGTCTCTGTAAGTCTGTGTGATTCAGATTTAACTGTGCAACTTGACAAGTGCATTGATTCTGCATTCGTTTCGATCAGAGGTGATGTGAGCTGGGGAGGCTGTGATAGATGGACAGCGTCAGAGTGCTCCTAGCAAAAACTGTGGAGCCGTGTCTTTCTCCAATTCACTGAATCAAAGCAGAATACTAAGATTATACGCCAGGCGTGGCAAGCTTTTCTGGGCTGCAGAAAATCAAATTTGGTGCTTATTTGAAAGAACCATGACTACTTAATGATCTTTGATAAAATGTTATTTTAAAAGAGCTTGTTTAAGCATATAAATTATCTTTGCCATTTTTATCTTTAAAACTACGCCCCTTAACCCCACGTCTTCCTTTAGCCCCTGCTTTCTTTCTTCGCTTCACAGTCTAGTTCCAAATTGGCTATGATGCACCATTCCACTAAAACAGTTCTTTTTGGGGTCTTCAGTGGTTACGCAGGAGGGGCTAAGGAGTCAGAGTGCCTGGGTTCAAGTCCAGGCTTCACTCTTCACTAGCTGTGTGAATTTAGGCTAATTACTTAACCTCTCTGTGTCTTTGAGCTAACCGATAAAATAGGCCAATCGCTGAAGCTGTTGTAAGGATTAAATAAGATAACCAGTAAAGCACTTAGCATGGTTCATGGCACACAGCTAATGCTTGTTTTCATTAACATCACTTGTCACATGCATCGCTCCACTTTCAGTTTTTGCGCTGCCTGGCTCTCTGCAGCACTGGGCTTTATGGAGCCGGGGCTCCTGTGTTCCATTGCCCTCTGATTATCCTTCCTGCCTCTGGCTACTCCAGTTATCAGACTTCTCCTAGGAAGGCATTGTAGCTAGTGGAAGGGTCAGAATCTAATAGATCTGGGTTCAATTCTCAGCTTCGTAATAAGTGAGTGATTTTGGATGAGTTGACCTTTCTGAGCTCTAGTTCTTTGTGTGTAAAATGGGGTAATTTTACTTCTTTGGGCTTGTGTGAGGAATGAATGAGATAATTTATGCAGACGGCCCAGCACGTGCTGGTTTCTGACTGGTCCTCTCCCTCTGGCTCCTTCTCCCTACCCCTAGTTTAAGGTGGCCACATCAGGCTCTGCAGGTGGGCCCTTCCACAGCTTCAAGGGGAGCCATTTACTTGGAGTAAAATGTGACACAACAGCCTTTTCTGTTCCACCCTGGCCCCAAATTTGGGTGTAAATATGGATTTGAGAAATATTCCTGAGGCTCTGGTTTTCCCTCTGGTCTTGATTGCTTCTGAAGAGCAGTGGCCTTTTTCAGCCAGAGATGTATTTAATAAATGATACCCTGACTCAGAAATGCCCCTGGTGGTTGCCTGGCTTTTGTATTTCTTCATACAGATTTAGAGGGTGCAATCCTATAGGAATAATTTACAAGATCAAGTCACAGGTGTCTCGTCATTCCCTGTCAGCAATATCTGCATCTAAAACTCACATACTGCAGTACCTAATAATCAAACCGGGATTTTGAAGGATGGTTTGGAGGGGTAAAGATACTTTCAGTATTTATGCCCCTACCAGATATTGACCTGTTGCTGCAGATTGTAGTTAATTTATCTGTTAGAATTGGGACCAAACTGTCTTCCACAAGTTCCATAAAGTTAGAACAAAGAGGCAGATTGGTGTAGTAGGGGTGTAGAGGCAAGAACAAACTGTTCCCCATTGGTGACAAAGAGTCATGAGGAAGCAACAGCAAAACTGACTCATTAATGGTTGTATTAGTCAGGGTTCTCCAGGGGAACAAAATTGACAGGAGATTATGTATATATTATGTAAATATTATGGGATTTATTATAAGAATTGGCTCATACAATTGTGGGGATAGGCAAGTCTGAATTCCATAGGGCAGACTGCAAGCTAGGAACTCTGATGAAGGTTTTCAGTGATTTCCCCAGGAGGTTGCTGGCTGTAGCAGAAATGGAAATTCTTCCTTCTGACTGCAGAAATCATCAATTCCCCTTTTAAGGCCTTCAACTGATTGATTGAGACTTCTCTCATTGCTGAAGGCAATCTCCTTAGTTGACTGTAGATGTAATCAGCCATAGATGCAATGAATTTACTGATGATTTAAATCTATGAAATAGCCTCATATAACAATTAGTCCAGTGGTTGCTTGACCAAATGACTGGACGCTATAACCTAGCTAAGTTGACCCATGAACTTAACCATCACAATGCTGTTTTATTACTCTATTTAATAGAGTTTAGAGGGGAATTATTCAGTCTTTTGGTGTCAGTAGCCAAGTGAAAAGGTGAATAAAATATAGCTCAGGAAATGTTGAAGTAAAATATTAAACTGCTCATATTAAACAAGATTTAAAATTAATCTAGCCAACAAATTTGACAACTTAGATGAAATATACAGTTTCCTAGAAACACTTGGACAACCTGCATTTTCTATATAAGAAATAGAAGACCTCAACAAGCCAATCACAAGTGAAGAGATTGAATTAGTCATCAAAAACTTCTAAAAAAGAAAGCCTAGGACCAGATGGCTTCACAGGTGAATTCTATCAATCATCCCAGGAAGACTTAATACCTGCTCAAACTCTTCCAAAAAAACTGAAAAAGAGAGACCACTAGCTAACTCATTTTATGAAGTTAACATCTCCTTAATACAAAAGCCATATAAAGATACTACAAGAGAAGAAAATTATGGAACAATCTTCCTAATGACTATAGATGAAAAAATTCTCAACAAAATATTTGCATATTGAATGAAACAGAACACTAAAAGAATCATACATCACGATCAGGTGGGTTTTATTCCAGTATGCAAGGGTAGTTCAACACCAGAAAATCAATTAATGTACTATACCATATTAACAAATTGAAGGGAAAAATCACATGATCAAATGGATTAATGCAGAAAAAACAGTTGACAAAATTTTGCATCCTCTTTTTTTAATAGGACACTTCAAAAGATAGGAATAGAAGGAAACTTCCTCAACATGATAAATGGCTTCTATGAAAGCTAACGTTATACTGTGTTAGTTAGATTCTGTTGTCAACTTGGCCAGGTGAGCATACCTAGTCTTGTTGCTGTGGACATAAGCCAATGGTACGTGAACCTCATCTGTTGCCAATTACATCTGCAGTCGGCTAGGAGGCGTGTCTGCTGCAGTGAGTGATGTTTGACTTAATTGGCTGGTGCTTAAATGAGAGATCGCAATGTAGCACAGCTAAGCAGCTTGGCATTCCTCATCTCAGCACTAGCAGCTCTGCCCAGGCCTTTGGAGATGCAGAAAGAAGTCACCCCGGGGAAGGTTGTTGGAACCCAGGGGCCTGGAGAGAAGACCAGCAGAGACCATCCTGTGCCTTCCAGGTAAGAAAGAACCTTAGTGGAAAGTTAGCTGCCTTTCCTCTGAAGAACTAATGAAATAAATCCCCTTTTATTAAAAGCCAATCCATCTCTGGTGTGTTGCATTCTGGCAGCTAGCAAACTAGAACAGAGTTGGTACCAGAAGTGGGGTGCTGCTGTGGTTTGCAAATGCCAGATCTGTTGGAACGGTGTTTTGGATGGCTAAGGGGAAGAATTTGGAGGAACTGTGAAGAGATTGATGGAGAAGTCCTGGAGGGTTTGAAAAGACTGTTGGTGTAAATGGAACTATTACCAATCTTGACAAAGGAGGACACAAAAGGGAGAGATTGGAGTTTGCAGAGTGAGAACCATGGAAGCTCGGGTCTGAAGCCAAGATACCTCGGCCAGGAGAGTGGACCTACCCATATACAGGGAGAGGGTGAGTTTACCCTGAAGGGCGAGGGTGAGTCTCCCCTCTCATTGCAGTGGAATAGTTGTGCAGCCTCAGGCCTTGGAGAAGGTAGAGCATGCTCCTTGGGGGACTGGGAGAGCCTGGCTGCCACCATGTGGAGGGGTTGAGTGTGTGCCCCAGAAATGGCGGAGAGCCCAGGGGTGGCCCTGATGCCTGGAGAGAGTGGAGCCCAGAGGTGGTCTCCTCGATGTTCCCCGAGGTTGATTTGGAAAGAGGCGGGCCACTGCATAGGCCCTCGGAAGGGGTGGGACTGCCACTTTCTAAAGCCAAAGGATAAATGACTTTCAGACTTTGAGATCCCAAGGCGCTTGCCCTGCAGGTTTTACATCTGTGTTTCTTCCAATTTCTCCCTATGGAAATGACTATCTATATCCTGTGAATATCCTCCTTTGCATCTTGGCACCAGACAACTTGTTTTGAGATTCACAGGCCCACAGCAAGAAGAGAAGTTTTTGCACCTGTTTAAAGTGATGCTTGAAGTTGCCAAGTTGACAAGGGGTGGACATGTGTTAGTTAGATTCTATTGTCAACTTGGCCAGGTGAGCATACCTAGTCTTGTTGCTGCAGACATAAGCCAATGGTACGTGAACCTCATCTGTTGCCAATTACATCTGCAGTCGGCTAGGAGGCGTGACTGCTGCAATGAGTGATGTTTGACTTAATTGGCTGGTGCTTAAATGAGAGATCGCAATGTAGCACAGCTAAGCAGCTTGGCATTCCTCATCTCAGCACTAGCAGCTCAGCCCAGGCCTTTGGAGATGCAGAAAGAAGGCACCCCGGGGAAGGTTGTTGGAACCCGGAGGCCTGGAGAGAAGACCAGCAGAGACCATCCTGTGCCTTCCCATGTAAGAAAGAACCTCAGTGGAAAGTTAGCTGCCTTTCCTCTGAAGAACTAATGGAATAAATCCCCTTTTATTAAAAGCCAATCCATCCCTGGTGTGTTGCATTCCGGCAGCTAGCAAACTAGAACATATACTCAATGGTGAAAGACTGAAAACTTTCCCTATAAGATTGGAACAAGACAAGGGTGCCCGTTGTTACCTTTTTTGGTCAAACATTGTGCTAGAAGTGCTGCTGGGGCAATTAGACAAGAAAAAAAGAATCAAGGGCATCCAAATAGGAAAGGAAGAAATAAAACTTCCACCATTTGCAGATGACATGATCTCATGTATAATAAAATCAGAAAGTCCTGAAAAATCAACAAAAAAGCTACTAGAGCTAAAAAAATGAGTTCAACAAAGTGGTGGGACACAAGATCAACATGCAAAAGTCAGTAGTGTTTCTGTACACTAGTAATGAGAATTTTCAGGAAGAAATCAAGAAAAAATTCCATTTACAAAGGAACAAATTTTAACTAGGGATAAATTACAAACTAATTGTAATATCTAAGAATAAATTTAACCCAGGATATAAAGGACTTGGATGCAGAAAACTATAAACCATTGCTAAAAGACATCAAAGGAGATAATGAATGGAAGGATAGATAGTCTGTGTCATGGATTGGAAGATTAACTCTAGTTAAGATGTCAGTTCTATCCAAATTGATTTTTACAGATTCAACTCCATCCCAATCAAAATTTCCATGATTTACTTTGAAGAAATGGAAAATCCAATCATCAAAAATTTTTTTGAAGTACAGGGGGCCCCAAATAACCAAAACATCTTGAAAAAGAAGACCAAAACTAAAGGTTTCACACTTCCTGACTTTAAAGCATATTATGACGCTACAGTGACAAAAGAAAAAAGAAAACCCATGGTACTGGCACAAGGATAGATATATTGATAATGGAATAGAATTGAGTGTTCAGAAATAGACCCACATAATGATGATCAACTGATTTTTGACAAGGCAGTCAAGCCCACTCAACTGGGACAGAATAGTCTCTTCAACAAATGGGACTGGGAGAACTGTATATCCATATGCAAATGAATGAGAGAGGATCCCTATCTCACACCTTACACAAAAATTAACTCTAACTATAAGAGACAGGACCATCAAACTCTTAGAAGAAAATAAGCATGTTTAAGATCTTGTGGTAAGTGGAGTTTTCTTAGACTTGACACCCAAAGCACAAACAATGAAAGAAAAAAATAGATTGTATTCGAAGCTAAATTTTGAAAAAATTAAATTGTGTTCAAGATTGAATACAGTTGTGCATCAAAGGACTTTAACAAAAAGGTCAAAAAGGCAGCCTACTCAATGGAAGAAAATATTTGGAAACAACATATTCAATATGGTTTTAATATCTAGAAAACATATAGAAATTCTATAAGTCAGCAATAAAAAGACAAATGACTCCATTTAAAAATGGGCGAATTGCTTGAATGGAAATTTTTGCAAAGAGGAACTATAAGGGGCTAGAAAGCTCATGAAAACATGCTCATCATCACTCTCTATCAGGGAAATGCAAATCAAAACCTCAATGAGATATCATTTCATGCCTACTAGAATGGCCACTATTAAACAAATAGAAAACTACAGTGTTAGTGAAATAGCGACACGTATTCGCTGTTGGTAGGAATGTAACATGGTATAGCCACTGTGGAAGACAGTTTGGTGGTTCCTCAGGAAGCTAAGTATAGAACTGCCATATGACCTGGCAACCCTGGTACTAGATATATACTCAGAAGAACTGAAAGCAGGGACATGAACCAACATTTGCACACCAGTGTCCATAGTTTATTCACCATTGCCAAAAGATGGAAAGAACCCAAGTGTCCATAACTTATGAATGGATAAACAAAATGTGGTATATGCATCTGATGAAACATTATTCATCAGTAAGAAGGAATGAAGTCTTGAAGCATACAACACCCTGGATGAACCTGGAGGACATTGTGACTTTGTGAGGAAATAAATCAGGCACAAAGGGACAAATATTTTATGATCTTACTAATATCAGCAAATTATAATAAGTAAACTCATGGAGTCAAAATCTGGAATACAGGTTACCAAGAGAAAGAAGGAGGGTAGAGAATGGGGAGTGGATGCTGAATGTGTGCAGAGTTTTTAATTAGGTTGAATTTAAATGTCTGGAAATGGATAGAAGTGATGGTGGCACATGATGGTGGGTGTCATTAACAGCCCTGAATTATGTCTGTGTTTGTGGTTGAAAGGGGGAAATTTAGGGTCATGTATGCCACTAGAAGGAAAGCTAAGAGGATAAAACATGGGACCGTATGACACAGTAAACCTGTGGTGGTGGATGATGACTGTGATTAATAGTATAAATATAAAAATGTTCTTCCATGATGTAGAGCAAGTGTACGTCACTATTACTAGGAATTAATAATAAAGTGCTGTATGGATAAAATGAACCCTGTTGCAAACTCCAGATCCTAGTAAACAGTTGTGATGGTTTGAAGTTATGTGTACCCCAGAAAAGATCATGTTCTTTTAATCCATTCCTGTGGCTGCAGGTCTATTGTAGGTGGGACTTCTTAATTAGGTTATTTCCAATGAGATGTGACCCACCTAATTCAAGATGGGTCTTACTCCTTTTACTGGAGTCCTTTATAAGAGGATAAGAGACAGAAAAAAGCCCCAGAGAAGCTGAGAGAGGAAGCCACTGAAGCCAGAAGCTGAAAGCAGTGCAACTCGGAAGAGAAGGACCAGTAGACATAGCTGTGTGCTTGGCTATCTGACAGAGGCACCCAAGCTCGTTGGTGATTGGTCTTTGAGGAGAAGGTATCATCCTCTTGATGCCTTAGTTTGGACATTTTCATGGCCTTAGAGCTGTACATTTGTAAGTGAATATATCTCCATTGTTAAAAGCAAGTCTGCTTGTGGTATATTGCATTTCATCAGTTTTGGCAAGCTAAAATAATGGTAATATTTTAGTATTCTTTCATCAACAGTAACAAATGTACCACATCAATGCTAAGGGTCAATAATGGGGAGCAGGGGATAAGGGATATGGGATGTTTTGGTGTTTTGTTTTGTTTTGTTTTTTGAGTAATGAAAATGTTCTAAAATTTATTGTGGCGGTGAATGCACATCTATGTGATAATACTGTGAACCACTGATTGTACACTTTGGATGGATTGTATGGCATGTAACTATGTATGTCAATAAGCTCCTTAAAAACTAATTTTATGTGGATTAAAATGGACTATACCCCAATAGACTTAATATGAAGACATTGAAAACATTTTTTTTCCTTTTCTGCATGTTCTAGCATAGTTTTATGTTTTAGTTTGTCTAAATTTCACTTTGTTTTCTGTGTGTTGACAACATTGGCTTAAAACTGTAAATATCCTACTGACAGATCTTGTTACTTAGCTTTTCGATTGTGTAAGATATGGAGCTGAAGTCACAAGAGAGTCCACCGGTCTGTTGAAAAATATCAGGGAACTCACATAAAATGCAGCCTCCAGTGTTTTATATTCTGCACACATTGAAGGATATATTGTTGAGAAAAGGGAGCCAGAAGTATAAAATTTTTCCTATGCATTAATAACTGCTGGCTCTGGTCAAAGCTCACAGATTCCAGCTGGTTATTAATTCCCCATAAATGCCATATGCAGGGAGAGTTATTGCTTCAGATGGTTTTCAGTGGCATATTTTTGGTGAGTGATGTAGTATGAATTGCTATTTACAGGATACTTTTGAGATGGTTAGTCTTCTAAGCATTCCCTGAGTCATTTTCAAGAGTCCATTCGAAATCAGACCCTTAGGCAGTAGCTGAAGAAGATGTGTATACTTTCTGGAATCTGCATTCCCTGGATCTTAGGAATGCATACTCAATGTAAAAGACCAATTGCAAGTGTTGACTTTAGAGATTATTCTTTGTTGAACTTAGTATCCTGGCCAGGGCTTTTCTGGAATCATGCACCCCTTTCTCCAGGGCCCTTGCTGTCTCAAGCAGGTGAAAGTGTTTGGCAAGTGGCCTGACATATGGCATTCAGCAGGTCCCCTGAGAGCATGGCCTCCCAGATTTATATGTACTGTGGGAACTGTGAAACTCCAGAGAAGCCATTTAAATATTTTATGCAGCCTTCTCCTGTTACTGAAGACTCTCAGCTTTGACCTGTGCTAATGCAGCCACCTTCTCATGATCATTTGCATCCCACAGACCCTTCTCTGTATGTTTCTAGGATGGGTTATGTGCTCCTCTTTAAACTGCTTTTTCTACCTCTCTCCACCACATTGTCCAGCATTTAAAGATCCCCACTGTAAGAATTGGTTACCTTTTTCATTATTCCTAAAGGCATGTCCCGATGACTCTTTCCTATTCCTCTCAATTCTGTGGCCTATGACGGAGCTTTCCTGTGCTTACTTCTTTAATTATACTGCTTTTTTTTTTGCATGGGCAGCAGCAGGAATCGAACCCGGGTCTCCGGCATGGCAGGTGAGAACTCTGCCTGGTGAGCCACCATGGCCCACCCTTAATTTTACTGCTTTATGAGCAAGGAGGGGATGAAAAACAATGGTGGAAGAAGATGAATTTCTTACTTTCCCATGCTGGGGCAGTTAGTAGTTGAAGAAAAATTAAGAACCATATCTGCACAGGAAAGAAGGGTAATTAATCTATGACACTGAAACTGCATTTGAGTTTGTAGGTGCACGGCAGTTGTTTAAATTGCTTGCTGACACTTGCACAGTGTGCTGTTCCTTCAGCGCAGAGCAACCTTTATTTCTCTGGCACCATCTTCTCTTTGGGTCAAATTTGAGAGTCAAATAGTGGTTGTATAGGTAGGCTGTCTGGGTGAGTGAGTGGCAGGTGTGACTTTATACAAATGATTCAGGTAATGCATTTTACCCTCAAGGGAACTTAGGCCCTAAGAAGATAAATAACTTGCCCAGAGTTATAACCTGTGAAATTCCCAGGTCTCTTGAATCCCAGCTCAGAGTTTGCAGTCACTACATCTAACTGCCTCACTTATATGTTCATCCCTGCCTGCCAAAATACACACACACACAAATAAGCTTGAAATATAGTATTTTTGGAATGTGCACTGGTTTTAGTGCCATATCTAGACTTGAATTCTACTCAACACCAAATAGTTACATGACTTAATTAATTGATCCTGCTAGACCTCATTTTTTCCTCATCTGTTAATTAAATATAGTAAGTGTACTTAACTCATAGCATTGTTGAGAAGATTAAAACATCTACTGTGAATGTAAATTGCTTAACAAATTGTCTGACACCTGTTAAGGGCCCAGTCAAATGCTGTCTGTTTGTCCAATAAAATATCTGTCTTTCCATCAGTGAATGTAAGACACTGAGCTAGGTTAGGGAATTAATGCAAAGTGACACTTATTATTAAAGTGGGAAAGCAACAGACCCCTTATTATACTTCTCATGCAATTTCATTTAACCTTCAGAGCCTATATTGATTAAGATATGGCTGGGCTGTTATAACAAAGAGACCCCCAAATAATTCAGTGACTTAAAGGAGAGAGAAGCTTATTTCTTTCTCAGATGAAACTCTAAGTTAAACATTGGTAGGTGGCTCTGCTCCATGCGGCCATTCAAGGATCCAGGTTCCTTCTCAAATTGTTGTTCTGCCAACTACCAGGGCATTGTTAATTTTTGTGTTGCAATTGGTGGAAGGGAGAAGGAGAATGCCAAAGAGGCACATCCTCCTTCTGAAGATGGGGGTCCTTAATTTGCCTGCGTTACTTCCACTAACATTTCATTGGCCATTAGCAACAATTTAGTCACCCAGCCACAGCTAACTCCAAGAAAGGCTAGAAAACTAGAGTAGCTAGGCAGCGTGTGCCCAGATATGATTCTTATAACAAAAGGGAGGAACTGATTTTGGGGGGACAACTCCAGTAAACCAACACTGATGAGGGACAGTGTGGCATAGTAGAAGAAACTGGAATCAGAAGACTAGGTTTCTTACTCCAGTTCATCAAGAGACTTGCATTGTAACCTTGGCCAAAGCCCCTAATCCCTTGCACTTCAATTTCCTTATATGAAGGAAGAGCTGGGACTGGTGATCTCTGAGAGTACTTCCACCAACTTGAGGCCCTTTCTGATCACCTTGTCTCAAGGGTTCTCTTTCACCTCCTAATTCATCTTCCCATTGTGTATCTCAACTTTAGCTATGAGATTTTATCTCCTTTCAGTAAACTATGAGCTTTGTAAGGAGCAAGTGTATCTTTCTGCCCTTAATATTTTGCAGGTGTTGGAAAAGCAAAAGCCGTAGTTACAGATTGGTCAACTGGTTGGTGGATAAATAGTTACAGATTGGTTGATTGGTTGGTGGATAAATAGTTACAGATTGGTTGATTGGTTGGTGGGATAAATAGTTACAGATTGGTTGATTGGTTGGTGGATAAATAGTTACAGATTGGTTGACTGGTTGGTGGATAAATAGTTACAGATTGGTTGATTGGTTGGTGGGTAAATAGTTACAGATTGGTCAACTGGTTGGTGGATAAATGTGAATTTTTTGGAGCTCTTTGGAGAAAGATACTGTAGACATAAAGTACTGGAAAATGATATTCTCTGGGAAGGAAGCAGAGTGAAAGAGTAACCTCTAAGGTCTTTTCTGCCCTTACATTTTATAATTCTATGCCTCAGCCTTTCTTAAGTTGGGGGGAATCCCAGCTTGGGTCTTGCTGTTGACATTCCTTCCAGGAGTTTTTTTTTTTTTATCATCTGGCTGAACTTCTGGATAAAAGTTTCCATCTCTTCCTATGACTTCTGCAGAATTAACTTAACATATATTTAGCTTTAAAAGAAAATATTCTCACCTTTATTAATAGAGCTGTATTTTTAAATCCTTTGGCCTTTCAGGAAAGGGTCTGAGTACTTACCAGATATTAGATTGCAGGGCCATGTCCTTTGCTGAGCTTTTGAATCATATTTTGTACATTTAAATCCTAAAACAAATCCCTTGGAGATTCACTTTAACAACGATGTGTTAAGCATTTTTTTTACTATAAAAATCTGAGCCTGTGTTTTAAAAATCAGCTTCCATCTGATTTGCTACTGGTGGTCAGTGGCTGAACACCAAATAACTTAGAGCAGTGCTTCTCAAATTTTATTTGACGTTCGAATCATCTGGGGAGCTGGCTAAAATGCAGATTTTGATTCAGTAGCTGTGGAATGGGGTTTGGGATCCTGCATATGGCTGGTCCTCGGACCAAGGAATATTTTGGTCTGCTACTAATTGATTACATTTGAAGTAATTGTGTGGCCTTATTTTAAAGTTAAAGGGACCTATGGTCTTTTTAAGATTATAAGATCCTGAAGCACAGAAAAGAGCCCTATTTACTTCACCTTCTCTTCTCCTATAAATTCAGCATACTTTCATGCACTTCATAAGCTTTTAAAATTATGTGTTGAATGAATGTTTGAAAAATCTAACTGAATGTTTGCTTTGTTCCAAGTACTAAGTAGACGATATGTACACCTGTCTGGCTTGGATCATAGTTGTTGCTTTCTCTATCAGAATTAATATATGAGAGGAAATGTGCTCCCATGTAAGATCAAATTGGAAACTTTTTTTTTCTTAGTACTTTATTTTCCTTTCTGTAGTGAAGACTATAGGTGTATGCATGGTTTGAGCAATCCTGAATATTCTGGGCAGCCAAAGCAGTCACTTAGATTGAAGTCACACAGGCTTATATGGGATAAGCCTCTCCATTTAGCAGGACGGCATAGCCTGTGCCTCTCCTGAAATCCAGGTACAAAGGAGAAGATGCCTCCCGTGGGCTGACCCAGGATGGGTGGGAAATAATGGGCATGTTTGCTTGCCCTGAACCAAATCCAAGTGAAATTAGAAGACTTAAATGTGAGGCATGAAAAATTTTATTTTGCATCTAAATTTTCAATGCTCTATTTTGTGCTCAAATTGTCACATACAAGTTCTTTGTAATTCTGCAGACCTTGGTAGTTTTACCGGCAAGTGACATTCCCATATAACTGCTTGAGGAAAAAGAATGTCCTTAGGTGGTATGTGGTCAGGAAGCTGTATAGGTATAGCTTTTAGGTAGCTAACTCTTCATTGCACATTTCAATATGGTTTCAAAGAATTTCTCATCACTCAGTTAGCCAACATAAAGGGGATGGCCTTTGTCATTCATAGAATCTATATGCCACCAGTTTCCATGTGAGAAGTGAAGTGGAGGTTTGTGTGGTCATTCACTCCAAACTTGCTTAGCTCCATTCTCTACTGCACAGATGCTTGGTTCCATTCGCTACTCCACAGATGGAGGCACAACCTGGATTGGCTATCACTCACATGTCCTACTAACCAAGAGCTTTCTGGGTAAGACAGCTCAGGGTTTATTTCCTGGCTCTACCACATACAAGTTGTTTATACAAGTTATTTTGCTTTTCTATGTCTTCGCTTCCTCACTACAGAGCGTTTTTCAGAGGTACTAAGGGTTTTAAGTATCAGTGTCTCAGCTCCCAAATCTCAGAAACGATATTTTTTTTTTGCTCTTTAGAGAATATATTGATATAATATAACATAATAACTATGTCATTGATATAAATATCATATAACTATGATGACATTTATAAACATTGGTGGAGTGAAAAACATTACGTAAAGACACAGGCATGTGTGTCTCAACAGGACAGTGATGTGACCGATATGACTAACAGCACAAATAAATAAACATTATGTACTGAGAAACGTTATGGAAGATTATTGTCACAGTTACGCAAGGCTAGAGACTCCCAGAAGCAGTGACTACCCTCAAGATACCTACATTTTAGTGGAGGGGTAGACAGACATTAATCAAGCAACCGTAAGTCTTTAAATTATAATCATGATAAATGCCATAATAGAGAAGATTAGTTGGTCAGAGCTTTTATAGCACAAGTTCTGACCCACTTGGGGATGAGAGGAGGCTCCCCTGAGGACTGGGTTCATGAACTGAGATCTGTAAGACAAGTGGAAAGGGGCTGGGACAGGAGCATGTCAGGCAAAGGGAATAGAGTTGTGAAGGGTGGAGGGGAAGAAATATTTGAAGGTTTCAAAATAGGCCAATGAGCCTGGAACCAGGAATAAATGCAAGGAGAAGCTGATGAACCAGTCAGGGGCCGAAGCTGGCAAGACTTTGCATATAGGTTAATTTAATGGCTTGGGATTTTATGGATGTGGGCATTGGAATGTCATGGAAGGGCTCTAATATGATATTGGCATTTTAAGGGCATCACTCTGGCTGCAGGATATCTTGCAAAGAATGCTGTATAATATAAACAGCAAAAAAATGGGGTAGGGGAAAGACAAGAGTGGATTCAGGGAGGCCAGTGAGGAGCTTGCCATAATCCACTTGGGAAAGTGGTAGAGATGGCTTCAGCTGAGGCAGTGAGAAAAGTGGACGGATTCAAGAATTACTCAGAAAGTAAAAGCAAAAGGTCTTGGTGGTTGATGGATCTTGGGAGGGAAGGCAGGGAAGTGCTAAAGGGGACTCATAGGTTTCTGGCTGGTGCAGTTGGGATGAGTTGTTCTGCCATTTCTAAGTGGGGGAAGACCAAATGATGGCCTGACTTAAGGGTGAGCAGAAGTGGCAGGGAGAGAGCGCATGAATTCAATCTCAGGTGTGTTGAGTTTGAAGGGCATGAGAGACATTGAAGGAGAGGTATGTCTAGAATCTAGAAGCGAGTCTGAACCGGAGCAGTAAATTTTACAGTCATCAGGGCAGGATGTTAATTGATGCTGTAGGAGTAAATGATAACGCCAGGGGAGTGAGTTTAGAGGGAGAAGGATAATGGCGTGGAACTGGACCTTGGGGGATGTGGGAGTTAGAGTCAGGTGTCAGCTTGGCCAGGTGAAGGCACCGAGTTCTGTTGCTGTGGCCATGAGCCAATGGTACGTGAACCTCATGTGTTGCTGATTGCATCTGCAGTCAGCTAGGAGGCATGCCTGCTTCAATGAATGACGTTTGACTTAATTGGCTGGTGCTTAAATGAGAGATTCAGCATAGCACAGCCTAAGCAGCTCGGCATTCCTCATCTCAGCACTCTCAGCTCAGCCCCGGCCTTTGGAGATGCAGAAAGAAGTCACCCCGGGGGAAGTTGTTGGAACCCAGGGGCCTGGAGAGAAGACCAGCAGAGACCATCCTGTGCTTTCCCATGTAAGAAAGAACCTCAGTGGAAAGTTAGCTGCCTTTCCTATGAAGAACTGACAAAATAAATCCCCTTTTATTAAAAGCCAGTCTGTCTCTGGTGTGTTGCATTCCGGCAGCTAGAAAACTAGAACAGGGGACTTGAATGATTCGAAGGAGGCTGAGGAGGGGTAGCCAGAGAAAGGAGAGGAGGTGTGGGGTCCCAGAAACCAAGGAAAGGGCTGTTTTGAGATGCAGCTGTTCATCAGCTTCTCCTTGTATTTATTCCTGGTTCCAGGCTCACTGGCCTATTTTGAAACCCTCAAATATTTCTTCCCCTCCACCCTTCACAACTCTATTCCCTTTGCCTGACATGCTCCTGGTTCACCGATGGAATGCAGCTGAGGGGAAAACAAGCAAACAAAAATAGGTCTGAAAATGTTTTGATGCAAAGCTTTGAGGTTAAGAGACAGTTCAAATCAAGTATTCATAGACTGCCTCTATGCACTGCAGTTTTTGAGCTTCCTCCTTTGTGAAATGGGGATATCAATAGGTTTGTTTTGTGAGCTGCACGAGATATGTGTAAAACACTTAGTGAGCATACAGAAAATGCCACCTGATATAATAATGAGCAAAAGTGTTGTCAGGAAACGAGGAGAAGAGAACTGGGGGTGGGGGTACAAATGGCCCAGTACCTCTACTGGGAGGGTGGAAAAGTTAAGGTGGGTCCAAATGAAGGCGAGCCTTAGATGCTGGGCCAGCAGGGGGCTGTAAGTATCGGCAGTATTCTTGGTGGGAAACCCTGGAATAAGGTCAGGGGTGGTGGATGAGCAGAAACACTCCGGGTCATACATCAAGACTTCAGCAATGGCCTGGAACAGAAAGAGAGGTTGAAAAGGGCTCTAGGTATTCAGTTTTAGAACATGCTCAAGTTTTTTCTTTCTATCTATGTATTTAATTTTGAGTTATCTAGATATCAAACCTAGGATGTCTACTAAGGAAGCTCTGTCTGGTGGGAGGAGTAGGCCAGTGGCTCAGCAGGTCATTCCTTTGTACCTCCTCAGGCCTATTAAGTAGAGTGAAGAGCTTGAGACTGAGGATGGAGTCCAGAGGGACCTCTGGAGGCAAAAGAAGGAAGGTCATAGAAACCTCTGAATTTGAAGAAATAGAAATTCAGTCAATAACGGTGATGTCCTGCATCGAAAAAGACAAAGATGGTTAGGTATAAAACATGACCATCTCTTTTATCAAAAGTTATGGAAAGGCTCAAGAGTTGTCTCCACTCCATAAAGGTTATATGTATGAATATATTAGTTATTCAAGTACAGTTACTTGTTTTATTTGTCAGAACTCTTCCCTTTGCCGCTTTAGCTGTGCTGAAGTTGAATCCATTGAACTTTCAATCGTCATAACCTAGGTTGGTGGTGGGTTAGAATGTATGGACTTCAGAACACATGCAGCCCTCTCTTAAAAGTGGCTCCTCTGTCAAAGCTTGCAGCATCTGTCAGCCTTCCTGGCCTATTCCGTTCCAGTTAGCCAGTAGCTGCCGAGAATATATGACTCATTTTACTGTAGAGGTGCTCTCTGATTAATTTGTTATTTTCTGAAGTCATCAACTAGCTCTAGAAATTGATTTGGTTAGTTTTATAGTTATTCTGCAGTGCTGCTCTTTAAATCACACTATTTACCTGCTGAGCTGCCACAGATTTTGCATCACTGAAGATTTTTCCCTCTGGCAGAAGCAGGGGAATCAATATTATTAGATTAATACCCAAATAGAAGAGGTATATGGTTTTTGGTGTCTGATGAGCCAAAGTTGCCTTCCTGAGAGAGATACAGCCTGGATTTGCAGCATACAAAGAAAAATTTAAAAGGGCCTCTTTCCATTATTTGTAAAATTACCCTCAATGGATGTCCTTCATCCCTGTCTGTGATGTGATGTCCGAAGTATTGCTGTCATTAGGAAGTGAAGCAGCTTGACATCAGACACTCTCCTCAGATCCTCCCCCTCCTTCTAAATAGACACACCTGGTAATTAAAAAACAAAACCCAACAAAACAGAAACAAAAGGAAACAAATGCCAAAACAAGACAAGACTGAGAAGACAGTATGGCACTTTTTTTTACCGGTTACTCAGCTGAGCAGCTGGTCCTTCACCCCCCAGGCCCATGGCTCTGCAGTGGCCGCAGGCCTCTATGGTGTGCCCGCTCTCTTTGTGTTCTTCCTTGACCAATTGCTCGCTCTGGGCATGGGCAGTCACTCACGTGGGCGATTTGTCTGCCAGTGGCCAAGGTGTAAGTTTGGGTAGTGTGAAGGTAGGACTTTGAGGAATGTGGACCTTCTTGGACTGGCTTGAACTGAACTGAGAATGAATAAAGTAGCTGAAAACTCTTCTCCTGCCTCTGCTGACCTGTGAGAAGAGTCTGTCCTCTCCTGCTTCCATAGGCCTGCATCTACAGGGATGGAGAGACATACATGTGTACAGCCAGCAAACAGCTTTTGCCTGGCCAGTTGGAGGATCAAAGCACCGAGGTGAAGGTGAAGTGTGCCTGCCTTGTGAGAAGGGTGAGCTCACTGAGTGACACCCTTGTGTCACTGAATCACTGACTTTGAAAAACCTCAGAGGGAAGTGTGTTCTTTTCTCAGGTGTCCATAGTAGTAAAAATACTCGTTAATTAAAGCCTTCATCCATTACTTATGCAGCCATCTCTCCCATCAGGGAGACTTACCACGTGCTTTGTTTTGTTAGAGCTGCCGGAACGCAGTGTACCAGAAATGGACTGGCTTTTAACAATAGGGATTTATTAGCTTATAATTTACAGTTCTCAGGCCGTGAAAATAACCCAATTAAGGCATCAACAGGATGATACCATCTCTGATGATAGGCTGCTGGCATCTGGGACACCTCTGTCACAGGGGGAGGTACATGGCCTTCTCTCCTGGGTTTCCTCGCTCTTAGCTTCTGGCTTCTGTGGATCCTCTCTGAGTTTCTGTGGTCCTCTCTTAACTTCTCCTGAGCTTTTCTCTATGAGCTTCGCTTAAGTGCTTCTCTTAGCTTCTGTATGTGTTTTGTCCTCTTATAAAGGACTCCAGCAAGAGAATTAAGATCCACCTTGAATGGTGTGGGTCATGTCTCAATTGAAATAACCTAATCAGAAGGTCCCACCTGCAAGTGTTGTAACTGAGAAATTAGGATTTAAGGGATGATTTTAATCACTGAATCATTATTTAGGTATTCCTTTTTGCTTTCTGGTCTATTGGAGTAGACAGAGGAAAATACCTGAAATCCCTAAATTGTAACCCAGCCGCCTTGATCTCTGATAATGATTGTACAGCCCTTATCTTCTCCCCTGTGATTGTAAAAACCTTGAGACTCACCTTCATTTGTACCCATTTATCCAGTTGTTCAGCTTCTGAGTCTTGTATTCACTGAAGACGGCCCCTCATGTTGATTAATGAAGGGTCTTGGGTCAGTCAGAACTAACCTACCCCAAAGCCAAAGTTATCTTGATAACCGAAGCTGGAGCTAACCAAAGTGGGCCTGCCTGACATGCAGTAGCTTAGACTTTCACCTACAAGTCACCTAGACCTCATCAGAATTCTAAAAGTCATGCTTACCATCATACTAAGGCCACTGTTTTCTTACATACAATCTGTGACTAAGCATGTACTCGGTCTGCATATATCCAATGGTTAAATCACATGTAATGACATCATCTGGGGCCACTGTGCTTATTATCCTAAACGCTGCCCACCTTTTTCTCTAATAAAACAATCAGAATTCCTGCAGTTTGGGGAGACAGATTTTGGCCATCTGCTCCCCTGCTATGCACCTAGTAATAAACTTTTTCTCTCATTTTGAAACTCCAGTGTCTTGGGAGTTGGTCATTTGAACACATTGGGCAAAAGAATCTGCTGCTTTTGTCTGGTAGCAATTTGGCAGCCCAGGAGGGATGGATGCCCGAAGTTCTGGAGTCTCAGCAGAGCAGGTGGGCCAGTTAACGGAGCCTTTTGTAGCTGCTGGACTGACTGTAGTTTAGAGGCTCGGCAACTGGGATTTCTCTGTGCTGCTGGGACTTCAGAGACTTTTGGTGCCTTAAAAAGCTTCACGGAGGGAAACTTTTTTCCAGTTCCATGTCTGGAAATCTGCCTAAGTGGGTCAGTAATGAGGAAAAGTTGATTGGGGAGTAAATATGGTAGTTGGAGTCCCCTTGGGCTTGCCTTTAAGGCCTGGCGCTGCTCCCAGAACGATTCCCTTTCCCTGATCTCAACATCTTTCTGTTTTCTGGATACCATGCTATATGGGATGTAAAGCCCTGACCTAAATTTGACTGTTGAGTATAAGCCTAAAAAATGAGTAATCCAACAATTAATTGGTATTTAATGAAATTAAGTAGGCTTGTTTAAGTGTAGGCCAGTGTCTTACCTGGGTATAGTAAGAGATTAATGCTTGTTTAATTGTTAATTGGTATGCTAAGCATTTAATGCCTGTTTAATTTTTAGTTGGTATGTCAGCCTAGTTATTAATTGTGTGTTACTTAAATATAATGTGTGTTTCTGTTTAAATTTGTTAGTTGGTATTTCCTGCATTTGTATTGGTCATATGTTCCGAATTGGTTACTGATTATGAAAATTATTTTTAAAAAGGGAACCTTTGGACTATATTGAAAATGGAAAAGATTTTAGTTATGAGTTGATAAAAAAGGGTTCATTTCTGTACCTTAACCTGGCCTCAAAATGATTTAAAATGAAAATACTACCATTACCGTTAAAATTAAAGTTATTGCAGTTAAATGTCCTGCAAAAAGTTAAGAATGGGATAAGAAATTCAATCCTTTATTTGTCCCTCTCAAAAGTATTCCTGTTTCTTGTGTAACTAACTTTCTATTTGCATCTGTCTGCCTGTTCAATGGATACTTTCACACCTCTAGATGTTGGTAACAAAGTAACAAAAATTCTTAAAAAAAGAGGTCTATCGGAATTGCTTGAGAAATAAATAGGCAGTTTTATATAAATTTATATAAATTGGTACTTTTGAAATAAAAAAGGAAAAATTCTGAATGGCAAAATTCAGAGCCTTAATTTTGTAATTACTGTAAACAAACCTGGACATTAGAATGAAAGTGCCCCTGGCATTTTCCTAGGGCAGCAGAAAACTGCCAAAGGCTTGTCTCTGGAAAACGCAAAAACTTTTTCCAATTGTCCCGGCCACAGCTTTTAGTAAAATAAATCTAATAATTAGAAATAGTTAAAGAAGGACATAAGAAATCTCAAAATTCTATGGTCTTCACCTAAAACAAGCCAGACTTTATTCTGTCCCAAGCTCTAATCACCTAAAGCAGTTGTGCGGAAAGTTAGGCACAGAAAGATGGGGGAGGTATATTTTGGAATTTTTAATGGGCCTGGAGATTAGAAATGGTAAGCATAAAAAAATGCTACAGAATAGGCTATATTTGTTAGTATTTTTTTTCCAATATACCTCTGCAACGGTAACGGTAGTAATCAGATTATTATTAAAATATAAATAGCCTTGGGATAAAAGTAACTGAATAAAATCTAATTACCAAATTTCAGTAACTTTAATGAAAGGTCTTTGAGAAATATGGAAGAGTTTTCCTCACTTTAGGCTTGGGACAAATTAAAAAAATTGCAGTATATTTTCCAGAACTTGATAGTTAGGTACTTTTAAAATTGTTTCTAATTTTAAGATATTATGAAGGCAAAGAGAATTTTTTCAACCACTGATAAAAGGAATATTATGACAAATTTTGAATTGAACAAATGCAGTTTTATTCTGCTTAGGTATGTTCTCCCTGGATTTATACAAACTTACTGATAAAATAAGCTAGTATCATAAATACATTCTTAAAATTCCTCTTAAAATAGCCTAACTAGATAGGTTAAGTTACATAAACTGAGAAATGCACTTGGTAATAATTAACACATATAAAGTTTAATAAAATTAAGAATATGCTGATGCTTCAAACCTATTTTATTTAGGAAATCAGTTAAGTTTAGTAAAAAATACAAATGGATTTTTAAATAACCTTGATTACCTGGATTTCCAAGAATCTAGCTTTTAGCTACTTGAACATTTGCTACCTCAATATGTGGAAGAATTTGAACTTGTAATGGCTTTGTTAATGTCACTCAGTATATTTTTGTTAGTAAATGCTGTCGTGAATGGAGAAAACCTAATTCTTAGCTTTAAAGAGTTTATTTTCTAGTTAGAATATACTTGTACAAGGGCATAGTATAAGATGGTAGTAACAAAGAAATAAACGTGCTGGAAGAATTTAAAAAGCAGATAAATAATGACTCAAAAAGACCTCATAGAAGAGATGACACTTATAAGAACTTTAAATAAGAAAGTAGCATTTTAAAGAAATAAAGCTCTGAACTAGTTTTTGGAAGCCACATTTTAATTTTGTAAACTAACATATTCCTGGTATTATTTAGCACATGGGAATAATCTTCTGTAAAAATTGAGTTTTTTTCTGATTATAAATCTCAGTTCTATTTCAAACTTGGGCTTTTCTGAACTTTAAAGGTAGTGCTGAATTGGATTGAGATTTTAGGCATATTGTAAAGTAATCACTTGTGTGCTGTAAGTATGAAGTGTATTGATGCCTGGCTGTGTTCCAAATCTAAGCATAAATTTCTTTCTTCTTTCACTATTTTGTAGTATCTCTGTTTCTCCTCTCTTTCATGAATACTGTTATTGTAGGAAAGTATATAGGTCCAAAAACTTTGTGAATTTTTTATCAAATTTATTTCTGATTATTTGCTATAAGCCCTGAATGAATATAGAAAGTTGTAAACAACAAAAAAAGGAGTTTATAAAAATGAATTCTATATATGATAGACAGTGCTGATTAAAATGTAATAATCCGGGTGGGCCACGGTGGCTCAGCAGGCAAGAACGCTTGCCTGCCATGCCAGAGGACCCAGGTTTGATTCCTGGTGCCTGCCCATGTTAAAAAAAAAAAAAAAAGTAATAATCCTCTTTATCATATATTTTTTTAAAAAAAGCTATTTTGGTCGAACTTGGTATTTATATAAAACCAAAGTTTAGTTTTCTCCCTTAAAATAATGTGGATGGTTAGTCTGCTTTTAATGAAAAGTTTTTAAAAAACATTTGTCTTAATCATCTACAAGATTTTGCATCAGAATAATATTCTTGTTAATGTTTATATTGACCTTATCATCCTTTATTTCAGAAGACAAGTCTTCTCACCATTAAGGAAAAAATTGTTACAAATAATTTGTTCTTTCACCTTGTATAAATAAGGTGCTAAAATAGTTTGACATATTGCACAGGAAGTATTTGGGAAGTATTACCGTGGTTAAAAGGTATTTTCTATCCTGTTGCTGGTTAAACTTGTACAGGTAAGGTATTATTCATACATTCAGAGATTGTATAAAATTCCTAAAAATGTGATAATGTTCTCACTGTCCATCTTATATGCTGACACTAATCTATATGATGTTAAACCAGGGTATAGTGTTACTGGTTATGGTTTCAGTTATTCTTAAAAGCTACAGATTACAGAAACAGCCAAATTTACTTGCACTGCTTTACTTGAATACTTCTCTAAAAGTATATGTGGTCAGCTAAAGGTCAGCGCTCCAGCTGGAACAAGGAAAGATTTGGAAAGAAATGCAGGACAAATATATAAATTTTATTTTATCTGTTAATTAAATTACTCTGGTGAATGTGTAAAAGCGGAACAGAAGAAAACCTCTGCTATTGTTTGTTAATATAAAACAACAGCCTAATGTTTTTATTTCTGAAAGTAGCTTCATTTAAAAATGCTTATAAAAATTAGAGCTTAGTTTTTAAGTTGTAACTGTTATCTTTAAATTCTGAAATGCTTTGCTCTTGGTATAACCTAGTAGTTCCCAGGAACTTTAAGTATCTTTGTGACACCTGAAACTCAGATCTAGTTCTCCAGCTCTGAAAGTCAGCATAAGTCCATACACCAATTGTCAAAAAAAAAAAAAAAAAAAAAACTGAAAGAGATCAAACTCCGATTAAAGATGTGATGAAACTGATCTGGTTAAAACTAAGGTAAATCAATATACAAGGTAAAAAGTAATATTGTGTGTATTTTAAAGCCTTAAAAGTTTGTGTGAGACAAAAAGAAGAATGTTTATTTTGTCCAAATTTAAATTTTCTGCAGCACACTATCTAATTTAATCAACCTAGTCAGTTTAAACACCCTAACTCAGGCTTTATTTGATATAGAACCTAGAATAAGGAATAAATTCTTAATAGTCTTTGCAAGTTAATGTTACACTGTGATGCATTTCTGAGTATTTTTGGCAGAAAATGAAAAAGTATTTGCAAAGTCCCTTGAGGGATTTGGAAAAATAGAACTATTAAGCTTTCCCACCTGGGGAATTCCTAGCATTTTCTTAAGCAAGAAGTGCTCCCAATTTAATAAGCCAAGGCCTCAATCTTGAGATTTGCGCTTATGAAACTTATTTCTATAATAAATAGCAAACTGAACCTACTTTAGGATTAGTGCCTAAGGATCATCTCCAGGAAATCTCTGCTGTTACTCAAATGTGGTCTCTCTCTAAGCCAAACTCTGACCTCTCTCCCTATGCAGGACATGATTTCCAGGGGTATAAGCCTGGCCCTGGCATCATGGGACATGAGTCTGAAGGATGAGCCTGGCCCTGGCATCATGGATTAGTTCACCAAAAGGGGGAAAAAAAAATAGAGTTTCATTGGCTAAGAGATTTCAGAGCATGTTAAGAGGTCGCTCTGGATGTTACTCTCCTGCAAGTTTCAGTTATATTACAAACTGCCACAATATGGCAAGCCCCTACCAACAGTATTCCTGGAACTCCTGAAAGATATCCTGGGCTCTATAAAATTTTACTTGTTAAGCTTGCCTTTCAGAGACTTAAAACCTCAGATTGTTCTAATGCCAGAGAAGCTCTGAAATCCAGAAATTTTGGACTCTGCAGGAACAATAACCAGTTTCATCATTTCATCCCTCTGCCCTGAATGGCAATGCCCCTTTTCAGCCTTGAAGTAGTTAGAGGAGTCATTGCACAGATATCCTTCAGGACTGAGAGATAATTATCAAATGAGAGGGAGGAACTGTAACTGAGAAATTAGGATTAAAGGGATGATTTTGATCATTGAATCATTATATAGAGATTCCTTTTTGCTTTCTGGTATATTGAAGTAGACAGAGGGAAATACCTAGAATCTCTAAATTGTAATCCATCTGCTTTATCCCTGATAATGATTGCATAGCTTTTATCTTTTGCCCCTGTGATTGTAAAAGCCTTGCGACTAACCTTCATTTGTCCAGTTGTTCAAATTCCGAGTCTTGAAGTCAATATAGACAGCTCCTAATGTTGATTAATTTCTTGTGTCAGTCTAGGGGTAACTCCCACCTCGAGTTCAAAGTTATCTTGATAACTGAGACTGGATCTTAAGTTCCTCCTCTTGCTTGAACCCTCACATTATTTTTTTCTTCTATTCTTCTCATTTCCAATAGTTTTTCGTGATTTTTTTTGTTTGTTTTGCTTTTTAGTTTCCTTGAAAAAATTATCCTTTTACTAGAAACTGTGCCAACTTATCTTCACAAGCAGATATACATAGTCTGATTCTTGAAGTGGATATTTAGATCATTTGAAGAGCAGGAGAAAGCAATATTGGTCAGTATTATAGAGATATTGCTTGTCATGACCACATAAACCCATTTTTCCTCTTAGGCAGCCTCCTTCTAGTCATGCCCAAATAAGCTTTTTGAAAAGCATGACATTCTCCAAAGTAGCACAACCATTTGGTCTTCTTGCTTCATCTGTGATTAAACCCATAGCAACCTGATGTTGCTTTGATGCCTTCATATTTTTAGAAGGTGTCAGAAGGAAGTATAAGTTAGCAAAGTTCACTTAAATGCCTGACAGATGGCAAGATAAAAGATCCAATCATCTTTGAGGAGGGAGCCTTGAGTTTTTCCTGTTGTGAGCTTTTGTGGCTTTAACTCTCCAGAGATTCTCATGTCCCCTTTTGCCTCTCTTGGGAAAATGTGTAAGTTCATATTCGTCTGACTGGGGTTCCATTTCACAGAATTCTACTGGACCTAACTTGGTAACTTTAACAGCTTCCTCTCAGTCATGCCAAAAACTTTTCTGCTTAGAGAGTATTTTCAATCTTTGCCTCACCTCTGCTTCAGATTTGCTCTCATCTGGTTTCTTGGTTTTGTTCCTTTTGACATCTACCCAGATTCTTCTGCTTCACCTGGCTTTTCTGGAAGGACGACCTATTTGGGTGGTTGGCCTGACGTTTTGACTTAGTGAGTCTCTAAGGCTCTTTCTTCCTATCCCTGTGCAGTGCAAACACCAACCTCTCACCTGAACTCCGAATTACTGCAATTTATGTCAGCCTGAATCCATTGCCTTAGATTCTTACTTGTTGGAAGCAGAGAAAAGTTAGACTACCATTAGTCTTGGAATGTGTAATACCTTTCATGAGAAGTGAATGGAGTTAGTGATGAAGGGCACAGGCTCTGGAGCCAAACTCCTGGGTTCAAATCCCAGGTCTGCCACTCACTGGCCATGTGACCTTGGGCAAATTATTTAACCTCTCTAATCCTAGTTCCCTCGTCTGTGCAATGGAGATAAAGGCTGTACCTACTTCATAGGGTTGATAGAGGAGTTAACAAGTTAATTCATACCAAGTGCTTATAGCAGTGTGTCTGTGGCATACTAAGCACTATATGTAACTATTGTGAAGAAGTTAAAACCCCCATTCACTGAATTGTGACTCTGAAAGAAGACAGATTAGATCGGCGTTTATCGAAGCTTACTATGGATCCACAAGCTTACTATGAGAAATTTTAAACCTTGTGCCTGCATTTGGATGAAAATGTAAACACGTTAGGATAAGCACGTGTTAGATGATTTGGAGGAACCCTAAGAGCTGAGTATACTATGCGATCAGAAAGCATGCATTTACATTTGCCTTGTGTATATGATCACATTCTCCTGCAGTGAATGCCATGACATTGAGGCAGGTGGCAGGAAGGCAAACCTAGCCCAAGGCAACCTAGTGGGAAGCCAACCTAGCCTAAGGCAGATCTAGCTAAGGGCAGACCTAGCCTAAGGGAGACATAGCTGCGGTTCTTGGAGAGGAGAATGGTGGGGGAAGGATGGCTTCTGCTGTGTGTGTGATCAGAGCCTCCCACGTTGTCTGGGAATAGGAACTGTGTAACTACAGAGGCTGCTGTGGTCAATTTCAACTTTATTGAGATTCTATTTACTTTATGAATTTGTTTTGGTTTTATAGCCACATAAAGGAGTTAACAGCATAAGAAGTATTTATTTAGGCTTAGGTTTATACTATTTAACATCATAATAAAAATGATTTTTTAGTACTGGATGTTCATAGGAATTCTTATCTTATAAAAGATATATCTTTATATCTTTATAAAAAATATATCTGTCCATATATTTATCAAACCTGAGAAAGACTACATCATTTCAGTGGTTCCCAAAGGTCAGTTTATGAAGTGTGCTAGGCAGATTATACCAAAAAAAAGAAAAAATTTCCCTGGGGAACTTGTTAAAAAATCAGATTCTTGGGATATATGAACCTTGGCACTGCTGAGCTCCAAGGGTGGGACAGGCCTGTGAATCTGTATTATCGCCAAGTTACTCAGATGGTTCTGCTGAGCAGCAAGCTCGAGTCTTCAGAACAGATGACCTCTCAATGTTATTCGTAGTCCTAGGATCTCAGCATTCAGTGTCTTCATCTTAAAAACTGAGATAATGGAACGTGTCCCTTTTTTACTGCACAAGTGAGAATTAATGAGGTAATTTCCCAAATGTTCTTGGGAGAAGAGCATAAATTAAATGTAATATATTGGGGCTAGAATGGAATTAGATAGTCTCAGCATGTGGCTGGTTCCCTAGTAATAGAGAGGTGATGGGTCATGGAGTGCATCAGCAGGTTGATTTCTGCTACTATACATCCAGTTTCCCAAAAGGCTAGTTCCCCTCTAGTGTGGAATCAAGTCTGTGAAACCAGTCCATAACCACAAGATTTGTAAATTGGTAACTCAGGGTTAACAGAGGTGGGTAGACTGACCACGGTTGCCTGTGACAAGTAGCCCTATGCTTTTTGCAAAAAATAATTCCCGCATTTTTGTTAGGGATACAGAATATTCTCCATTTCTAAATGTATTGCTTTCTGGAAATCAATTTAGAATGCAGAGAGCATTTCCTACATAGAAACCATTTTACATATCCTTATGAGGTCCTTGGGACAGCCCATAAACTGATTTAGCACACAATGTACTTGAAGTAGAAGTCTACCAGTCCTACAGAGTCTAACCAATGCACCAGATGAGGTCTTGGTGGGAAAATGTTCCAAATTTCAACTTGGAATGCCAAGGATACATTTCTGCTCATCTACTCTACTGACTCTGAAGGACTTGTGTTTATTTCTTTGCTCTTGATTTTTTTCGTACTTATTTATATCCTTTTTTGTTGTTGTTCTTATTTCCTAGATTGGTTCTAATCTTACTTTTTTGTGGTGGTGTTATACCTGAAATCCCTTGAGGAAGGGGAAAAATAGGAAAGGGAAATACTCTGTGCTTCATTCCTCTCTCCCCATGAAAATTTACCTGTCATAATCTCCATTTTCTCAGTGTCTTCTCTGCAATTCTAAGCTATATCTAGCCATCCAGTGTGTTAATTTTTCTACTATGTACTTCTCTACTTTGTCTCCCATAGCACTGAAACAGAGGTGGCTCTCAGGACTGATGAGTAGGGAATATTCTGATGGATGGACTTTGGGTATCCTTCAAATCATGTTATTTAAACAAAAGTCTTTGGGCTGACACGGCGGGTCTTAACTCCCTCTTTCTGTTCCAGACTCTCTCATGAGCCACTGTCATCTGATCAGAAATGCTAATCTTTGGTCTTACCCTTTGTGGCCTTTCCTTTACATGACTAAGAGCTAATAGGAAAGATCATTTTTTTAAAAAAAAAGTCTTTGCAAGGTCCTTTTCTGAAATCAGGTGGTATAGATTGGCAAAGGGTTGTGGTCACAATGTGTCCAAATATCTTCACAATGATCAGGTCTGAATAAACTCAGTGAAATAAGTTTTTCTCTTCTCCTTAATTAAAAGGAATTGTGTTAGCTCCGATCCTCTGAGAAGCAGAGCCTCTTTTGGGCTCATCCATGCAGACACCTATGGGGGAAACATTAGGGAAGGATGAGAGATAGGGTGTAGGCGTATGCAGAGAAGGCTTTCTGTTACTGCTATGGAAGGAGAGAGAGAAGGAAGGTGGACTGGTAGGAAAAGACTCAGACAACAGCACAATGCTAAGCACATCTTGTTCAGGTTGATCATGCATCCTTGAGCCAAAGTTGTCCATTAGAGGAATCCCCTCTCCACTAGAATGTGCTTATACCGGTAGCTCTGGCGTGCTCAGTCATTGCCTGGGAGCAGCCTGGCGGAAATGTGGACTCTGCACACAGGCAGTATTAGATCTGGGATTGGGAGTGGCAGGAAAGTTTAGTGGGGCATTTCCATGACCTTCTTAGGGATCTCTCTAGGGGTCCACGAGTTTGGATGGTAAAAGTTACATCGCTTATTTCAAATTCTATCGGAATTTTGGCATTTTGTCTAATTATGAGTATAGGCATAGCCATAGAGGTAGTATTAGCACTAAGTGTGTCTTTGTCACCAGTGAATATTACAGATAGTTACATTATAAATATAGTTGTCACAGATATCTCAAAATGCCATTTGTGCTCATTGTTACTTTAAAACTATGGTGGTTATTAGATCTGACACTACATCTTCTTATCTACTGAGGTAGCAAAAGAACACATTTACTATTATATCACAAATGTAAAAAATAATTTGATAATGGAACTGAAGTGTAATTGTTTGCTTAGGATTTTATGTATTTTGCTGTATGCATTTATAAATCTTATTCCAAGAAGGAGCCCATGGTCTTCATCTGTTTTGGGTTGAATAGTGTCCCTCCAAAATCCGTGCTCATCCAGAACCTGGGAATGCAATTTTATATGGTAATAGGGTCTTTGCAGATATAATTAGCAAAGTTCAGATGAAGTCATACTGGATTAGGGTGGGTATAAAACCCCATGACTAGTATCCTTCCTAGAGGAGGCGATGACACAGACACATAGAGGAGAAACACCATGCAATGCACCTACAAGCGAGGGACACCAAGGATTGCCAGCAGCCACCAGAACCTAGAAGAGAAACATGGAACAGACCCTTCCTTCAGCCTTTGGAGGAAGCAGGGCCCTGCTGACAACTTGATTTTGGACTTCTAGCCTCCAGAACCGTGAGAAGAGAAGCTTCTATTGTTTTAAAACACCCAGTTTGTAGTAATTTGCTATGGCAGCCCTAGGGAAATAAGATGTCATCTAACTGACAGTGGTTCATGACACAAAAATGGTCAATAACCCATGCTTTAGATAATATTCAGTAATACCATATTCACTATATTATCCCAATAGATTGATTCTTTACCTGGCTTCAGATGTATGAGAACAACAGTCTCTGTCTTCAAGAGGATGTATTATTGTGGAAGATGGTCTCTTTATTCAACAAATAGTATCTCGTATGTGTTAGACCTAAGTAGTTCTGGGACTGCTGCGATGAGTAAGACAGGCACAGTTCCTGCCCTCAGAGCTTTATCAACTAGCAGGAAAGGCAGCTATTAAACAAGAGCAATTAATGATTACATTACTGTGTAGAATGTGATGTTAATAAATGGGAACAACAGGATGCTGTGGGTGCAGGGGCCAGAACAGACCTCACTGAGGAGGGGCCGTTTGATCTGGGTCTGAGGGATGTGTAGGAATTGGTTGGGAGAAGAGGAGATGAAGCTTTAAGTAAGTGTGAAGATTTGAAGGTGAGGCACACTTAGCTTATTTGAAGCCTGAAATCATGCATTTCCTTGTCAGCCATGTGTTCTAGTTTGCTAACTGCCCGGAATGCAATATACCAGAAACAGAATGGCTTTTAAAAAGGGAAATTTAATAAGTTGCTAGTTTACAGTTCGAAGGCTGAGAAAATGTCCCACTTAAATCAAGTCTATAAAAAGGTCCAAATTAAGGCACAAACAAAAGGTTACCTTCACTCAAGAAGGGCTGATGAAGTTCAGGGTTTCTCTCTCAGCTGGAAAGACACATGGCGAACATGATGACAACATCCTCTAGCTTTCTCTCCAGGCTTCCTGTTTCATGAATCTCTCCTGGGGGCATATTCCTTCCTCACCTCCAAAGGTCTCGGGCTGATGGACTTCCGGCCTCTCGGCTCTGCTGTGGTTCTGCAACTCTCTCCTGATTCTCAAGCTCTCTCCAAAATGCTTCCTCTTTTAAAGGATTCCAGTAAACTAATCAAGCTCCACCTGCAATGGGTGGAGCTACATCTCCCTCTAATGAAAGGTTAATACCCACAATTGGGTGAGTCACATCTCCGTGGAGATAACCTAACCAAGTTCCCAACCTACATTATTGAGTAAGGATTAAAGATTGGATTGCTCCCGCAAGATTGGATCAGGATTGAAACATGAGCTTTTCTAGAGTACATAAATCCTTTCAAACTGGCACACCATGTTCAGAAGTTTAGACTTTTCCTGAGGGCAATAAGAAGAAGCTTTGAAGGGCTTTTAAGCAGGGATTGATGGGATCAGATTGCCTTTAAAAAATATTGCGTGGAAGGAAACAAAGCTAAGCTCAGGAGGCTCTCGTAACACTACAGGTGGAAAATGGTGCTGGATATGGTGGATGAAGGAGAAAATGTCAAGGACAATAATTCAGATTACTCTTGCTTGATTGCTGTTGGGACTTATATTTTACTCTGTGTGAATGACTGGGGTCTTGAATTTCTATTTGTTAGTCCTCCTTACATGGCATAAAAATTTTGTGAGCGTCTTTTTTAGGGTTAAAAAATTCGTAGTAGATATAGTTCTCTCTGCAGTCTATTGAAAATGCCTCTGTGAACATAAAACCTCACACAAATCTTGGAAAAATAATTCCCTATAATGTTGAACCACAGAGAAAGTGAGTGTTATTTGGTTAAGTTCTCTTAGGGTACATTTGTAACTTGCTGCAGCATTAATGGTCTTTAGACTTCTACATTAAGAAGAAAATAAACTTACCATAAATAATGTAGATGATTATATTGCCAATTAAATGAAAAGTCTCTGCCTGCTTCTCCATAAGAAATTTTTACGTGGGTTCAAGGTTTGTTTGCTACCAGGTAAAACAAATCTATTTTGGTTGATGGCTAATTCAGGGTCATGCTCAGTTAGTAAACTCATGAAAGTGTTTGTATGGGAATGAGTATTGGGGATAATCAGATTTTATTTCTAGTGTCTAATCGATGCTCAGAGGTTTGGGATTTAATTATGTCTGCTGAAGAAATTACAATTCCATTTCTCTTCCTCCCTTTTAAACATAACTGCAGCCTTCATTTTAATTCGTAAGTATGCACGGCTTTATAGGTATTGAATGAATGTGGGTTACAGTATTGAATTCCTCTTCTAATCGAATGAAAACCTGCTGAATTAGAAACCTGAATACGGTTTTGCTTCTGGTTCCTCTGTTTTTCTTGTTGCCTGGTAGTGGAATCTGATTATACATTTCACAATTACTCCAAGTAAATAAATAAATAAATAATTTAAGTGGGAAATTACTCGTTTCAACAAAAGGACTCCTATTTTCTGGTTCCTGGGCAGACTCACTGGAATGCAGGTGGTGGTGTCCACTCTAGCAGGGAATGTAGCTGACAGATATCCTCTGGGGTCTTTGGCACAATGGGTAGAGTGGGTGTGAATGGAGACACTCTTATACTTAAAGCTTCCAGGAGGGCCCACATAGCTTTTTTACCCTGTCTTTTATGAAAACCTACTCAAATCATATTGCTCATGTACCACCCTTCTTGTGAAGTGAGTCATCGTGCCATAAGTCCCAAGAGAATTTTCATTTAATGTAGCAAGAACTACAATGACAGCTTTTTAATACTTATTATTGATCATGTATTATTTACTATCTGCCAAAGGCTTTACATTCATGTTGACTCAGTTATTTCTCATTATGATTCTATTAAGCAGGTCTAATAATCATCTTTGTACAAATAAATACCTTCAGAGAGGTTAAGTCACCCACCCAATTCCCATAACTCATAAGTGACAGACTCAGTTACCAGACCCAATTCTGACTTCTAAGCCAGGCTCCTTCCATTGTGTCCTTTCTCCTCTCCCGTGTTGCTTTGAAAGTTCACAGCCCCGGCATGTGGAGAACTATGGAGGGTGGGTGGCTAGTTCTTCTTTTCATAAAAGATTGAGATGAAATTCACATAACATAAAATAAACTATTTTAAAGTGTACAATTTCAGTGGCATTTAGTCCATACACAATGTTGTACAATCACCACCTCTATCTAGTTCTCCTCCTGCCAGGTCCTAGCAACTTCCAATCTGCTTTCTGTCTCAATGGCTTTACCTATTCCGGATATTCCTATAAATGGAATAAAGCAATATGTGACTCTTTGTGTCTGGCCTCTTTCAGTTATAATGTTTTTGAGGTTCATCCATGTGGTAGCATGTATTAGATTTCTTTCTATGGTTGGGTAATATTCCATTATATGGATATATTTTGTTTATCCATTTGTCAGTTGACGGACATTTGGGCTGTTTCCATCTTTTGGCTATTGTGAATAGACTGCTCTGACCATTCGTGTAATTGTTTGACGAGTGGTTTTCATTACTCTATGGTAGAATTGCTGGGTCAATTATGTGTTTAACATTTTGAGGAAAAAGCCAAATGTTTTCTACAGTGACTGTACCATTTTACATTTCCACTATCAATGTATTCTCTGCATCCTTGCCAACACTTATTTTCCTGTGTTTGTTAGAATCGTGGTCATCCTAGTGGGTGTGAACTCATATTGCTTTGTAGTTTTGATTTTCGTTTCTCTAGGGACTAAAGATGTTGAACATTTTTTCATGTGCTTGATGGTCATTAAGATACACGCTACAATGGGATGAAACCTTGAAGACACTGTGATAAATGAATGAAACCAGACAGAAAAGGTCACACACTATACGATTCCATTTGTATAAACTATCCAGAAGAGGTAAATCCAGAGAGACAGAATGCAGGCTGGTAATTGCCAGGGCCTGAGGGGGTTGGAGGGGAAGAGTGGGGACTGACTGCTTAATGGGATCCTTTTGGGGAAATGAAAATGTTTTGGGAGTAGATAGAGGCAGTGGTTACACATTGTGAATGTGCTGAATACCACTGAATTGTACTCTTCAACATGTTAACTCTATGTGAATTTTATCTCAATTAAACAAAAACAACCCCACCCCCTACTTGGCAGGTGAGCCTGGATTTCAGGTTTAGCAGCCTGGTCGAATGAGGAGCTACGGATTTCTACCTCCTCTATAAACACAGAAAAATGCTGAATAAAGTACAACAAAATTCTTAAATATGCGACTGAATTTAAAAGAAACTGCTGTTGCAGAAGAGGCAACCTGAAGCTTGAGCAGTAACCTCCTGAGCTGAAGCCGTGATGTCCTAGAGAGGACCCGGGGCCAAATATCGGTCATAGGATAGGGAATGGAGTTTTCACACCAACATGGGGCAGGAAACATGGCCCTGAGCTGGTGTAGGATAGATTAAAAATCAAAACTGCTGCACAAAGAAGGCAGCCTGGACAGACTGCCCTCTTGGTGAAAGGTAGTCTAGAAACATCCCCCCATAAACCCAGAGAAACATCAAGAGAGTGGAAGAGAAAAAAGACACTGTAGCCTCAGGTATATCTTCATGATGCAAGAATCCCAAACTTAGAAAGTAATATACAACCCTATTCCAGATGGCCAAAAACCCTGGTGTGTGCTCAGCACAAACAAATAAGAGACTGCTTATCTGTAGTGACATCGCTGCAATCCCGAGTGCCCAATGCTCCCATGGAAAAAAAAAAAAAAAAAAAACTCCACCGAAAAATAAGCTTACATTAAAAATTGCAGACCATGCAAAGAAATGTTCCCCAGTGAGGGAAAGTAAATAAACATAACAAACAGGAGCATTAGCATCTCAAGAACCTGGCAAGATAGAAGTATATTTGAAATAATTAAAGAATAGGGAAACCGTGACTGGCTCTACTGCTTTAATAAAAAGTTTCCCCCATATTGTGGAACCACGGCTCCCAGGGAGCATGTGAAAAGCTTGCTGAAGGGATTTAAACGGGAGAAGGTGGAGTTAGAGGTTATTCGCTTGCTAGCCTAGAGTGGTCTGGTGGGATCTTTAGGATGTTTCTTAAGGATCAAGAGCTCAGGGAAACTTTCTTCTCCAGTAATCCATTTAGGTGGCAGAAACGCTCTGCTACTGAGGGTATTGAGTGCAGTGCTCAGGTGCTCTTAACCAAAGATTTGCCTTAATTTCTCTTGAGAGGGCAGCTTGTTATTTGCCCATTATTATGAAGACTGAAGCATTATGAGCTGGTAAATGGAACTTTCGGAAAACGAGCCCTGAAGCTGACTTGAAAAACACTTGAGTACTCATTCAGCGACCCGCTTCTAATTGATTTCATCTGTCAGCTGAGCCAAGGCACTTAGGGAGGTGGGAGCTTCGTGTTAAGTAGAATCACATCAGAAACTGTGGATGACAGCCCTTGGCAGCGTGAGCCTTCATGCAATCGCCTGGTCACTGGTCAATATTCTCTTTGCCTCAGTCCAATGATCAAGCTGTGATGTTTAGCAATGGGAGCCAAAATATATATAAAGGGGCCTTTATATATAAAATCTCAGATGTATCTTGAGTTGGTGAATTTTACATGTAGTGCGTCTAGCAAGCAACATACACAAACTTGACTTTCCAATGGAAGCCTGAATGATACTCAACTTCAGAAAGCAATACACGTTCTACTAAAAATAAAATATGAAGGCCAAACTATTTTCCTTCACTAATGGATTGAAGATAAATAGTGGAAATGGGAGGAAAACCTCCATGAGAGTGAGTTGGTAAGAATTTCAGGGCTTCTGAGAGCTGAGCTGCTACTGATGAATGGCAAAACCATAGAGCCAGAAACCCCAGTGCTTGGTAGAATTTTCAAAGGTAAAGAACAGTGTTTTGTTTATTTTTCTGCAAATTAGGTGTAGGGAGGGGCAAAATAATTTTTTTTTTTGTTTTGTTTCAGTGAGTAGTGGGAAGCAATGTCATGCATCACGCTTCCCTTTTTAGGAAGAAAAAGAAACACATCTGTGCATCTTATATTTCCATGTGGTTGAAGTTCCTGAGGGCGCTCCTCTCACCATGCATGGTGACAACATGCTTTATGATTTATCCACATTGTTGGCATTCATGGCAGGATGTGCAGTTGATTATAAGGCATTTGTGGTAGTTTGGAGCTCTGTGTCCCAGAAAGCATGTTCTTAAACTTCATCTATTCCTGTGGTTGTGAACTCATTATAAATAAGACCTTTTGATAAGGTTATTTTTGTTAGGGATAGCCCAATGACTCAGGATAGGTCTTAATCCTTACGGAAAGACACAAGGATGGCCACAGAGAGAGAAGAAGTCAGAGGGAGAAGGAAGAAGCTGAAAGTCAACAAAGCATGGTAGAGAAGAGGGAAGCCATGGGAGGCCACCATGTTGTGCCTTGCCATGTGACAGAAAGGTCAAGGCCAAGGGATGCTGACAGCCAGCTCTGGAATGCCAGAGTCTTCTGGGAGAAAACATCATCTTGGTGATGATTTGATTTGGGGTTTCTTGTAGCCTCAGATCTGTGAGCCAATAAATTCCTGTTGTTTAAGCCAACCCATTACATGGTATTTGCTTTGGCACCCAGGAAACTGAAACAGGGCTCTCTTTTCATCTTCCTAGTGGGTAGCTAATATCATTCCTAAGCTTGCAATAAACTAAAGATTAATATCCCTGAAAAGTAGAGATTATTGTAGTTGGACTCTTTGCACCCTTCTCCATAAGCATCAGTGCAGGGACTTCAGAATTAATTGCTTCTTTGATGCACGATTACGACTCACTCAGCCATATGTAAAGGAATAGGTGATTCTATTCATCAAAATCTGTTCTGTAATTATGTGAAGAGCAAATGGTTATAGATGGAGTTTCTGTGTGACTTTAAAGCAGGTAAATTTAGCATCATTAGAGAATAATCTGAAACTAGAAAATTTCAAGGTCCTTTAAAAAACTATATCCAGATAACGTTTAAAACTTGATAGGTTTTATTGTACTTAAAATGTATTATGTAAGTTGGAAAAAGCTTTGTCTGTTTTTTTGGGGGGGTGGAGAGGCTAGAAAGGACATTTTTAGTTAACTAATAAAAGAAAGCAAAAGAGGTGATCTCCATTTATTTCTTGAGACTGTAGAAATAACCATAATACAATTTCGTTATACAGGCTTTGAACAAAGGAATATTTTCTGACATTTCATTTTTTTATATAGGTGGAATATGAATTTCTCTTTTATGTAAGATAAATATCAAGTTTCCCACATTATTGAAAGATGTAAATGAGTTTGAAATTTTGATTATTAAAGAGACTGTATTTATAACTCTTTCAAAATAGAATGTGAGCTAAGTGAACCCAGCTATGAAGTAAACCTTAGACAACGCTCTATGAAAAGAGTGTACTTTATAAATTCACATACCCTGAGGCTCAATTAGAATTAATTTAGATTGATGGAAATGGCCTTTACCTTGAACTTGGCCAGCCAGCCTGCCTGCCTTTCTTGCTTCCTTCCTTCTGTTCTTTCTAATAGTTTGTTTCAAATGACAAAAATTAATAAAATTAGTGTGGCAAAGGGTGGGCCTGTCTATGTGATGGCAGAATCAGACTAGTACCTTAGGTTGCATCCTCCCTAAAATATGGCACTGAGGCAAGGATGTGGGTGTGAGGAGTTTATTTGTGAAGGGATCCCAGTGAGAATGGGAGGGAGCGAGGAAGTGAGACGGGGCGGCCAACCAAGGGGGCATTAGTGAGTGGATTATTGCTGGGGCTCCTTTCTGCTGGGGACCATCTGAGAAGCTGTGTCAAACCCACCTCAGGGGAGGGGAAGCTGAAAGATGTGCCCATGCTGGTAGGCAGAAGTACAGCCCCCTGAAGGTGTCTACCTCCTAATCCTTGGTACCTGTGAATATGTTGCCCTTTCATGGCAAAAGGGACTTTGGTAATAAGGTTGAGGACCTTGAGATGGGGAGACTACCACAAGGAAGGCAAGAAGATTAGAGTTAGAGAAGAAAATGTGATGATGGAGACAGAGGTCAGAGAGAGAAAGATTGGGAGATGCTCTGCTGCAGGCTTTGAAGATGGAGAAAAGGGGCCATAAGCAAGGAACATAGTAGCCTCTAGAAGCTGGAAAAGGCAAGGAAATCTATTGTCCCTTAGGTCCTCTCTAAGGAACCAGCCCTGACAACCCCTTGACTTTAGCCTGGTGAGACTGATTTCAGACTTCTGTCCTCCAGAACTATAAGAAAATAAATTTGTTCTGTTTTAAGCCACTATGTTTGGGGTCATTTGTTATAGCAGCCATAGGATACTAATACATGCACCAACTCCCAGCCCTCATTGGTTGAGGACGGCTCCCAGGCAAACACTCCTCAGTACTTTTGTCCAATCCTCTCAGGCCCATTGTGTTCCAGCTCCAGGAGGATGCCCTCAGGTAGAAAAGCACTCAGGCCTGCGTGGGGTGGGAGCAGTCTGCTGGGACCTCTAAGAATGAGGGCGCTTGAGTGGAACCCCAATAGACTTGGCTGTTCCTGGAGAAAGGATTTGATAGATGGAATGTGTTCACGTCATCATAAATATTTGGAATGAGCTCTTCTGGCTTGTTTCATGAGGACAGTGCAGGTTTCTGAGTCCCTCTGACCTTCCCCTCCCTGTCTTTTCTGCCAGACATTTAAATGTTGGGGTTCCTTGGGATTGTGACTCTGACCTTGTCCAGCCTTTCACTACTCTCTGGAATGATCTTTTCCACTTTTGAGTTTAGCTTCCATCAACATGTTGGTGATTCCCAAACCTTGGCCTTCGGTTTGGGCCAGATCTTGGTCTCCAGTTCTGAAGTTTTAACTGCCAATAGACACATGCACATGGAAGTCATGAAGTATGTTAAACTCCAGATATTTAGGGTAAGACTCATCATCACCTCCCAAGGAATGTGTTGCTGTCTTCTGTATGCTGTCTTAGTGTCACTGTGTACCGTGATCTCATGCTTAGTGTCTTTAGCACTACTTGTGCTGAGTTTTCAGTTTCACCCCAGGATTTCTGCCGTTCAGGACTGTGGGCACCCAACGGAGAGCTCCAACACATGATAGGGCCAGGAAATTCCTTGGGCTGAGGAGGGGCCAAAAGAACTAATTTTTTCTTTGTGAAATAGAGACACAGAGAAGGAAATACACACACACATGCGTGCACAAGAGAGACAGACAGAGGGAGACAGAAGGAGAGAAAAAGACAGACAGAGAAAGCAGCTTAGCCAGACAGACACATGAACTCATAGACATGGTCTGAAAGAAAAAGGGGAGGAAAAGTGTGCTGGTTTGAAAAGATATATGCCCCGTAGAAAAGCCAGGTTTTAATCTAAATCCCATTTCATAAAGGCAGAATAATCCCTATTCAATATTGTATTTTTGAAACTGTAATCAGATCATCTCCCTGGAGATGTGATTTAATCAAGAGTGGTTGTTAAATGGATTAGGTGACGACATGTCCTCACTCATTTGGGTGGGTCTTGATAAGCTTCTGGAGTCCTATAAAAGAGGAAACCTTTTGGAGAATGAAGGAGATTCGGAGAGAGCAGAGCAGAACAACACAGCCACGAAAAGCAGAGAGCCCACTAGCCAGCGACCCTTGGAGATGAAGAAGGAAAATGCCTCCCGGGAGCTTCATGAAACAGGAAGCCAGGAGAAGAAGCTAGCAGATGAGAGAGGAACCCTGACCTTGTTCACCATGTACCTTTCCAGATGAGAGAGAAACTTTGACTGTGTTTGCCATGTGCCTTCTCACTTGAGAGAGAGAGAGACCTTGAGCTTCATCAGCCTTCTTGAACCAAAGTATCTTTCCCTGGATGCCTTAGATTGGACATTTCTGTAGACTTGTTTTAATTGGGACATTTTCTCAGACTTGAAACTGTAAACTAGCAACTGATTAAATCCCCCCTTTTAAAAGCCATTCTGTTTCTGGTATATTGCATTCTGGCAGCTAGCAAACTAGAACAAAGAGGAAGACAGAGAAGGAGACAAAACACAATATGATATACAGAGACAGAGTGAGGAAGAGATAGAGTCAGAGAGACACAGACATAGAGCCAGCAAGAGAGAAAGAGGGAGGAGAAGATAGAGGAAAGAGAAGTAAGAATAACACACGGGTGAGCTGATACAATTTCCCTGCCCCCACCACACCCCTAATTTGGGTGTGCCCCCTAATTGGGTGTGTCTAGAACTCAGTAAAGCCCCACTGTGGGCTCTGATATGGCCACCTTGGCTGACCTGCCCACACCCCTCCCCAAAGTGACCCACAGGTGTAATGAGCAGGCTTAGACTTCAGAGCCAGCAAGGCCTGCCTTTTTAGCTTGTGTGGCTTTCAATCCTTAAGCTTCAGCTTCATTTTCTTCATCTGGAAGATGGGGTTGACACCTGCCTTATGAGTTTTTTTTTTTTATTAATTAAAAAAAATTAACTAACACAACATTTAGAAATCATTCCATTCTACATATGCAATCAGTAATTCTTAATATCATCACATAGATGTATGCTTACGAGTTTTTTTGAGGTGCTCAAAGCAATTATTAATTAACCCACACAAATGCTGAATGTCCCTGGCCCTCATCACTTTCCCTTTTAGAGTAAGGAAATTTATGCTTGTGTCTGGGATAAATATAGCCAATAAAATTTTGTTATTGGAAATAAAAGAAAATTTTAAAATGCCATTTCAAAATAAACAGTTTGGGATATGTTTCAGCCATAGTCTATTAAAAACCAACCATACTGACGGAGCAATTGCTAGGCTCCGTGGAAATGTTATTGTCTTCAGTTTTGTCTTTGCTACCTTCTTTACTCCCCATTTTTCTTTAAACGGTTTTATTCACATACCAGACAACCCATCCTAAGTGTACAATCGATGTCTCTTGGTACAGTCACATGGTTAGGCATTCATCACTATAGTCAATGTGAGACCATTCTCATTTCTTCAGAAGAAAACAATCCCATACTCCTTATATCCCCCTATTATCGATGTTAGCTTTGGTATAGTGCCTTTGTTACAATTAATGAAAGAATGTTACAATGTTACTGTTGCCTATAGACCTTAGTTTACATTAATTGTACTTTTCCCATATAACGCCTTGTTATTAATACCTTGTGATAGTGACATATGTTTGTTCTAGCTCATGTAAGAACTCTCATATTTATACAATTAACCACCATCATTGTCTGTGTTAGATTTTGTTAAGTTGCGCAGTCCCAGTTTTTATTCTCTAGCTTTCTTCCTGGTGACACGCATGACTCTAACCTTCATCTTTCAACCACTCACACTCTGCCTTGTTAATTACACTTACCATGTTGTGCAATCACCACTCAGTATTGTGCTCTTCACTTTCAAACCTTTATAATGAACCTTACTGAACATTCTATACTACCTAATCATTGATTGCCGATTTTTGCCCACTTTCTCTCTCCTGGTAATCTATCCTCTGGAATTTAATTCTCAGAGTTTGCACATTTTAGTTAGTTTATAGTAGTGAGACCATACAATATTTGCACTTTTATTTTTGGGTTATTTTGCTCAACATAATGTCCTCAAGGTACGTTCACTTCATTGCATGCCTCACCACTTCATTCGTTTGTGCAGCTGCTCAATACTCCATCGTATGTATACAACACAGTTTGTCCTTCGACTCATCGGTCAATGGACTCTTGCACCACGGCAATCCACTGGCAAATGTGAATAATGCCGCTGTAAACACCAATGTGTTGATGTCTGTTCGTGTCTCCACTTTCGGTTCTTCCGAGTATATACCTAGTGACAGGATCGTGGGGCATATGGCAACCCTATACGTAGCTTCCTGAGGAACCGCCACACTTCCCTCCAGAGGGGTGCACCATTCGACTTCCCTCCCGGCAGCAGATAGGCACACCTCATTCTCCACATCTTCTCCAGCACTTGTAGTTTTCTGTTTATTTTTTTGAACAGTTTTATTCATGCACTGTATATCCCACTCTAAGTGTACAATCCATGGCTCCTGGTATAATCACATAGTTATGCACTCATCACCACAGTCTATATGAGAACATTCCTGTTTCTTCCAAAAAGAGAGAAGAAAAGAAGGAAAAATTCCCATACTCCCCCCTTATATCGCTCTCTTATTAACAGTTAGTTTTGGTGTATTGCTTTTGTTACAATTCATGAATGAATAATACAATGTTAGTGCTAAGTAAAGACCCTAGTTTGCATTGATTGTGTTTTGTCTATATACCATCCTATTCTTTCTTTTTTATTGACATACCACCCCAGTCTTCATACCTTGTAATAGTGACATACATTTGTTCTCATTCATATAAAACTTTCTTATAGGTAAAATTAACCACTTTCATTGTCCTCTTTTTTTTTCCCTAACAAATAAGCCAGAGAAAGGGGCAAACTGCTGCATCTGGGACTCTTGTACACTAGAGGGCGCGGGTGGGCATGAGAGAGGGTCTGCTTTTAATCTTTTTTTGTGTATCTCCCTGCTGGAGGCAGACCAGAGAGCTCATTATTGCTGTGCCTTCTGACTTGCATTAATTAAAATTAAAGAAAGAAAACAAACCAGAATCAATGAGATTAGAATGAATCTGTAGCCATGGACTGAGGAATGAGCCAAGTGGAAAGGCTCTGTGTTCCTAACAACAATCTCCCAGTAACCTCAACTTGCAAAGATTTAGAGGCTTCTGTGTCGATTACTTTTTGCAAAAAGGTTCTATTCCTCTTATTTTTTTTTTTTATTATCGGAAAGAAAAAAAAATTAACACGACATTTAGAAATCATACCATTCTACATATGCACTCAGTAATTCTTAAAGTCATCACATAGATGCATGATCATCGTTTCTTAGTACATTTGCATCGGTTTAGAGGAACTAGCAACACAACAGAAAAAGATATAGAATGTTAATATAGAGAAAAGAAATAAAAGTAGTAATAATAGTAAAAAAAAAACAAAAAAAACAAAACAAACAAACAAAAACCCTATAGCTCAGATGCAGCTTCATTCAGTGTTTTAACATGATTACTTTACAATTAGGTATTATTGTGCTGTCCATTTTTGAGTTTTTGTATCTAGTCCTGTTGCACAGTCTGTATCCCTTCAGCTCCAATTACCCATTATCTTACCCTGTTTCTAACTCCTGCTGCACTCTGTTACCAATGACATATTTCAAGTTTATTCTCGAATGTCTGTTCACATCAGTGGGACCATACAGTATTTGTCCTTTAGTTTTTGGCTGGACTCACTCAGCATAATGTTCTCCAGGTCCATCCATGTTATTACATGCTTCATAAGTTTATCTTGTCTTAAAGCTGCATAATATTCCATCGTATGTATATACCACAGTTTGTTTAGCCATTCTTCTGTTGATGGACATTTTGGTTGTTTCCATCTCTTTGCAATTGTAAATAACGCTGCTATAAACATTGGTGTGCAAATGTCCATTTGTGTCTTTGCCCTTAAGTCCTTTGAGTAGATACCTAGCAATGGTATTGCTGGGTCGTATGGCAATTCTATATTCAGCTTTTTGAGGAATCGCCAAACTGCCTTCCACAGTGGTTGCACCATTTGACATTCCCACCAACAGTGGATAAGTGTGCCTCTTTCTCCGCATCCTCTCCAGCACTTGTCATTTTCTGTTTTGTTGATAATGGCCATTCTGGTGGGTGTGAGATGATATCTCATTGTGGTTTTGATTTGCATTTCTCTAATGGCCAGGGACATTGAGCAGCTCTTCATGTGCCTTTTGGCCATTTGTATTTCCTCTTCTGGTAGGTGTCTGTTCAAGTCTTTTTCCCATTTTGTAATTGGGTTGGCTGTCTTTTTGTTGTTGAGTTGGACTATCTCTTTATAAATTCTGGATACTAGACCTTTATCTGATATGTCATTTCCAAATATTGTCTCCCATTGTGTAGGCTGTCTTTCTACTTTCTTGATGAAGTTCTTTGATGCACAGAAGTGTTTAATTTTGAGGAGCTTCCATTTATTTATTTCTTTCTTCAGTGCTCTTGCTTTAGGTTTAAGGTCCATAAAACTGCCTCCAGTTGTAAGATTCATAAGATATCTCCCTACATTTTCCTCTAACTGTTTTATGGTCTTAGACCTAATGTTTAGTTCTTTGATCCATTTTGAGTTAACTTTTGTATAAGGTGTGAGATACGGGTCTTCTTTCATTCTTTTACATATGGATATCCAGTTCTCTAGGCACCATTTATTGAAGAGACTGTTCTGTCCCAGGTGAGTTGGCTTGACTGCCTTATCAAAGATCAAATGTCCATAGATGAGAGGGTCTATATCTGAGCACTCTATTCGATTCCATTGGTCGATATATCTATCTTTATGCCAATACCATGCTGTTTTGACCACTGTGGCTTTATAATACGCCTTAAAGTCCGGCAGCGCGAGACCTCCAGCTTCGTTTTTTTCCTCAAGATGTTTTTAGCAATTCAGGGCACCCTGCCCTTCCAGATAAATTTGCTTATTGGTTTTTCTAATTCCGAAAAATAAGTTGTTGGGATTTTGATTGGTATTGCATTGAATCTGTAGATCAGTTTAGGTAGGATTGACATCTTAATTATATTTAGTCTTCCAATCCATGAACACGGTACGCCCTTCCATCTATTTAGGTCTTCTGTGATTTCTTTTAGCAGTTTTTTGTAGTTTTCTTTATATAGGTTTTCTGTCTCTTTGGTTAAATTTATTCCTAGGTATTTTATTCTTTTACTTGCGATTGTAAATGGGATTTGTTTCTTGATTTCCCCCTCAGCTTGTTCATTACTAGTGTATAGAAAAGCTACAGATTTTTGAATGTTGATCTTGTAGCCTGCTACTTTGCTGTACTCATTTATTAGCTCTAGTAATTTTGTTGTGGATTTTTCTGGGTTTTCTACGTATAGCATCATATCGTCTGCAAACAGTGATAGTTTTACTTCTTTTTTTCCAATTTTGATGCCTTGTATTTCTTTTTCTTGTCTAATTGTTTTGGCTAGAACTTCCAACACAATGTTGAATAATAGTGGTGATAGTGGACATCCTTGTCTTGTTCCTGATCTTAGGGGGAAAGTTTTCCATTTTTCCCCATTGAGGATGATATTAGCTGTGGGTTTTTCATATATTCCCTCTATCATTTTAAGAAAGTTCCCTTGTATTCCTATCTTTTGAAGTGTTTTCAACAGGAAAGGATGTTGAATCTTGTCAAATGCCTTCTCTGCATCAATTGAGATGATCATGTGATTTTTCTGCTTTGATTTGTTGATGTGGTGTATTACATTAATTGATTTTCTTATGTTGAACCATCCTTGCATACCTGGGATGAATCCTACTTGGTCGTGATGTATAATTCTTTTAATGTGTTGTTGGATACGATTTGCTAGAATTTTATTGAGGATTTTTGCATCTACGTTCATAAGAGAGATTGGTCTGTAGTTTTCTTTTTTTGTAATATCTTTGCCTGGTTTTGGTATGAGGGTGATGTTGGCTTCATAGAATGAATTAGGTAGTTTTCCCTCCACTTCAATTATTTTGAAGAGTTTGAGGAGAGTTGGTACTAATTCTTTCTGGAATGTTTGATAGAATTCACATGTGAAGCCGTCTGGTCCTGGACTTTTCTTTTTAGGAAGCTTTTGAATGACTAATTCAATTTCTTTACTTGTGATTGGTTTGTTGAGGTCATCTATTTCTTCTTGAGTCAAAGTTGGTTTTTCATGTCTTTCCAGGAACCTGTCCATTTCATCTAAATTGTTGTATTTATTAGCGTAAAGTTGTTCATAGTATCCTGTTATTACCTCCTTTATTTCTGTGAGGTCAGTAGTTATGTCTCCTCTTCCATTTCTGATCTTATTTATTTGCATCCTCTCTCTTCTTCTTTTTGTCAATCTTGCTAAGGGCCCATCAATCTTATTGATTTTCTCATAGAACCGACTTCTGGTCTTATTGATTTTCTCTATTGTTTTCATGTTTTCAATTTCATTTATTTCTGCTCTAATCTTTGTTATTTCTTTCCTTTTGCTTGCTTTGGGATTAGTTTGCTGTTCTTTCTCCAGTTCTTCCAAGTGGACAGTTAATTCCTGCATTTTTGCCTTTTCTTCTTTTCTGATAAAGGCATTTAGGGCAATAAATTTCCCTCTTAACACTGCCTTTGCTGCGTCCCATAAGTTTTGATATGTTGTGTTTTTATTTTCATTCGCCTCTAGGTATTTACTAATTTCTCTTGCAATTTCTTCTTTGACCCACTTGTTTAAGAGTGTGTTGCTGAGCCTCCATGTATTTGTGAATTTTCTGGCACTCCGCCTATTATTGATTTCCAACTTCATTCCTTTATGATCCGAGAAAGTGTTGTGTATGATTTCAATCTTTTTAAATTTGTTAAGACTTGCTTTGTGACCCAGCATATGGTCTATCTTTGAGAATGATCCATGAGCACTTGAGAAAAAGGTGTATCCTGCTGTTGTGGGATGTAATGTCCTATAAATGTCTGTTAAGTCTAGGTCATTTATAGTAATATTCAGATTCTCTATTTCTTTATTGATCCTCTGTCTAAATGTTCTGTCCATTGATGAGAGTGGTGAATTGAAGTCTCCAACTATTATGGTATATGTGTCTATTTCCCTTTTCAGTGTTTGCAGTGTATTCCTCACGTATTTTGGGGCATTCTGGTTTGGTGCGTAAATATTTATGATTGTTATGTCTTCTTGTTTAATTATTCCTTTTATTAGTATATAGTGTCCTTCTTTGTCTCTTTTAACTGTTTTACATTTGAAGTCTAATTTGTTGGATATTAGTATAGCCACTCCTGCTCTTTTGTGGTTGTTATTTGCATGAAATATCTTTTCCCAACCTTTCACTTTCAACCTATGTTTATCTTTGGGTCTAAGATGTGTTTCCTGTAGACAGCATATAGAAGGATCCTGTTTTTTAATCCATTCTGCCAGTCTATGTCTTTTGATTGGGGAATTCAGTCCATTAACATTTAGTGTTATTACTGTTTGGATAATATTTTCCTCTACCATTTTGCCTTTTGTATTATATATATCATATCTGACTTTCCTTCTTTCTACACTCTTCTCCATGCCTCTCTCTTCTGTCTTTTTGTATCTGCCTCTAGTGCTCCCTTTAGTATTTCTTGCAGAGCTGGTCTCTTGGTCACAAATTCTCTCAGTGACTTTTTGTCTGAGAATGTTTTAATTTCTCCCTCATTTTTGAAGGACAATTTTGCTGGATATAGGAGTCTTGGTTGGCAGTTTTTCTCTTTTAGTAACTTAAATATATCATCCCACTGTCTTCTAGCTTCCATGGTTTCTGCAGAGAAATCTACACATAGTCTTATTGGATTTCCCTTGTGTGTGATGGATTGCTTCTCTCTTGCTGCTTTCAAGATCCTCTCTTTCTCTTTGACCTCTGACATTCTAACTAGTAAGTGTCTTGGGGAATGCCTATTTGGGTCTAATCTCTTTGGGGTGCGCTGCACTTCTTGGATCTGTAATTTTAGGTCTTTCATAAGAGTTGGGAAATTTTCAGTGATAATTTCTTCCATTAGTTTTTCTCCTCCTTTTCCCTTCTCTTCTCCTTCTGGGACACCCACAACATGTATATTTGTGCGATTCACATTTTCCTTGAGTTCCCTGATACCCTGTTCAAATTTTTCCATTCTTTTCCGGATAGTTTCTGTTTCTTTTTGGAATTCAGATGTTCCATCCTCCAAATCACTAATTCTATCTTCTGTCTCTTTAAATCTATCATTGTAGGTATCCATTGTTTTTTCCATGTTTTCTACTTTATCCTTCACTTCCATAAGCTCTGTGATTTGTTTTTTCAGTTTTTCTATTTCTTCTTTTTGATCAGCCCATGTCTTCTTCATGTCCTCCCTCAATTTATTGATTTCGTTTTTGAAGAGGTTTTCCATTTCTGTTCGTATATTCAGCATTAGTTGTTTCAGCTCCTGTATCTCATTTGAACTATTGGTTTGTTCATTTGACTGGGCCATATTTTCAATTTTTTGAGCGTGATCCGTTATCTTCTGCTGGCGTCTGGGCATTTAGTCAGATTTCCCTGGGTGTTGGACCCCACAGGTTGAAAGATTTTTCTGTGAAATCTCTGGGTTCTGTTTTTCTTATCCTGCCCAGTAGGTGGCGCTCGTGGCACATGTTTGTCTACGGGTTCCCCAGTGAAAGTTGCTGTGGATCCTTTCACTCTGGAAAACTCTCGCCATAGGGGAGGTTCGGCAGCCGAAGCGTCTTGGAAGAGTGCCAGCCTGCCCGGGGGTCCGAACGCGGGGAGGGTCGCCGGCCGCCGCAGCACGGGTGTGCGCCCGACCGAGTTTCCTAGTCGGCCTGGGGCGCCAAGTGTGGCGGGAGGGCGCCAGCTGTCGCAGCCCGGGAGAGTGCACTGTTCCCAGCCGGACCTGGGAGTCACATGTTTGGAAGGGACCCCCCCAGTCACCGTTCTCTGCAGTCTGGGGATTTCCATCCCAACTCTCTCAGTTGGTCCGGGGGGCCTCGCGTGGTGGGGACGCCAGCCGCCGTGGCCCAAGGGGATCGCCTGCCCAATTCTGCCAGCTGGCACAGGAAGGTGGAAGGGAGGGACTCCGGTCGCTTGCCGTCCCGCCCGGGAAAGCCCGCGCCCCTCGGTGATCTCACTGGAGCTGGTTCTCCCAGTCAGCTGTTCCAGGATGGGGTATGCTGTCCCTTTGATCTCCGTCGTGGCTCCGGGAGCTGCTCTGTATTGTCTCCACTCCCCCAGTAGCTGTTCTGGAGGAGGAAAGGTGAGGGCGGCAAGGCTATCGAGGCCGGTGGTGGAGGAGCCGGTGAAGGCGGAAGAGGGCACGGTGGTGGTTGTAGAGCCGCCGGAGCAGGAGGGGGAAGAGGGGAGAGGAGGGCGGGCGGGCCGGCTGCTGCGGGGCGTGGGCACCGCGCACCGTTCCGGCGGACAGAGGGGAGAGGAGCTATTCCTCTTATTTTAAAATTAGCAATAAGAAATTGTAAATAATTTGGAAAATCCTAAAAGCACAAAGAATAAAATAAAAATCACCCATAATTGCATCACACAGTGATGAATTCAGTTAACATTTTGATGTATATAATTCCAATTTTCCCTAAACACATAGTATTTTTATACACAAAATTGGGCTCAATTATACATACCTATTTTTTCATTTGAAATATAAAAATTTGAACATCAAACATTAAATATTTTTCTTCAAATAATTTTAATTTTTGTATATTATTCCCCTCTGTAGAAATAGCTTAATTTTATTATTTTCCCTTGAGTATTTCAACCAAGCCTCTATTTTTGGATATTAAAGTTGTTTCAAAAATTATTTCCTTTTATAGCCGTACCAATTCTTATTCCTTTCACTGGTATGATGTCTTTATTTTTTAAAATTGTGGTTGTTGGTTCCCCTGTTTATAAATAATCTTCTTTTTATTAACAATCTTCCTTTCTGCTTTTCTGTCTTCCTGCTTTTGCTTTCCTTATCCATTCCTGTTCCTTAAGTTGAAAAATGATCATTGTAATAAAATTTATCTTTATAGTACTTTGAGTATTATATTAAAAACAGTCTACAGAACCCTCATGAAATAAAAAAACACTTACTCAAAGATTATGAACTCACTTAAAAGTAATACATATTTGCTGGATAAAGTAAAAATAGTAAGTGCCTGAGTATCCAATGCCATTTTAAGGATTCTGGTGGATACCAAAGAAGCATAGGACGTGACCCTCAGGGAACTCGCATTCTTAGATGAGTTAACACAATGAGCTCTCAAACTCTGAAGAGAGGCATTTTCTCTGTCTTTTAAGGCCCATGCCACAAATGTACTTTTTCACTCTCCTGAATGTTGCCCCATTCACCAGCCGAGAAGATTTTTGTCCAGCTTTGTCTTCTGTAGTTTGTAGTAGAAACTTTGTATTTTGCAATGTTATTTTCTTATATTTTAAATGTTTACAATTTACAAAATGCGTTGAATGTGCTCTTTCAAACTACCTGTGCACGTTCACATGTCCTGCAATGATGTGCCTTCCCTGCCCCAAGGAAGAAACACTGTGTTAGAGAATCATCTAGAGTAGGACTCTTTGAAAGTAACTCCAAGAACTTAAAGTATGTACATTCAGTGAGGTCTGAGTTGATAAGACCTAAGTTAAAACATTTCTTTCAAAAGGGAATTTCCTCAAGCGCGGAAAGTTTTTTGGCACCCCAGACCCAAGCTTGATCTTTATCTTCTTTTCCTCTTGTCCAAGTTACCGCAATGCTGTCAACCACAAATAGTCTATTACATTCCCCACTGCCCTTGGTTTCTCCTGCCGTGAGCCTGTGCCAGTTTGCCTCCTCCACCAGGAGGTCACATGAGCATTCCTGCTCCCTTATCCCTTCTGTTTTGCTTTTTATATAAAACCCTACCTAGTCCCTGGTTCCTTCGAAGGGTGGAGCTCTGCTTTGTGTCCCAATAATTGGTAGTCTTGGTCTATTCCTCACCACCCCAGCATTGCTACCTTATCACCCACTTCCCCTCATAGACTTGATCATCTACCCCTTTTCTCATTGGAGTTAGGGCCCCATACTCTACCAGCTCACTGTAGAGCACAATGCCTAGCCGATACCGGGTGCTTAATGAATAGTTGTTGAATGAATGAATGGATGAATTGGAAACATTGCCTTGCTTGAATTTAAATTTATGTCTTGGACTTCGTTGAGACATGTTAACACAATCGTCATAGTTCACTTGCCTTTCTTCCTTCCCTTTTGTCTTAGTTTTCTTGTTTTTGTTTCCTGGTTTCTCTCTGTCAATTACTGTGTTAGACCCTTTGCACATATTATTTCTTATCTTCATGACAATCTTGTGAGACAAGTGTTTCCATCTTCATTTTACATATGGGCAATGTGTTAGTTTGCAAACTGCCGGAATGCGATATACCAGAATTGTAATTACTTTTAAAAAGGTGAATTTAATAGGTTACAAGTTTCCAGTTCTAAGGAAGTGGAGGTGTCCAAATTAAGGCACCAACAAGAGGTTATCTTCATTCAAGAAAGGCCGATGGGTCAGGAATATCTCTGTCAGCCTCGTAGTCACATGGCTGGGGTCTGCTCATGTCTTCCTCCTGGACTCTGTTGCCTTCACGTTCTGTTCTTGTGGGGACACCTTATTTTGCTTCTCTGGTGCTGGCTTTCATCTCTTGGCTTCCTTTGACACTTTCCAGTTTCTAGCTTGCTTAACATCTTATGGCAACATCTGCTGGGCTCCAAGCATCTCCAAACATCGGTGTCTCTGTTCTCCATGTGTCCACATAAATGTCAGCTCTGCTGTGAAGTTTCTTTTGGCTCTGAGGTTCTGTCATTTCTAACTTTCTCCAAAATGTTTCCTTTTTTAAAGGATTCCAGTAAACTAATCAGGACCCACCTGGAATGGGTGGAGTCACATCTCCAGCTAATCAAAAGTCACACCCACAGTTGGGCATGCCACATCTCTGTGGAGATAATCTAATCAAGTTTCCAACCTACAGTGCTGAATCAGGAGTAAAAGAAAAGGCTGCTCTCACAGGATTAGATCAGGATTGAAACATGGCTTTTCTGGGGTAAATAATACTTTCAAACCAGCACGGGGACACTCAGGGCTCAAGAGGCTCATTAGTTTCTCCAAGGCCACTCAGTGACTCAGTGGTTGAACTCACTCCTTCATGGAGCCACTCCTGGAATGACTAACCCCTGGCCTCATCCCTGAGGCTCCTGGAATTTCTGACCTTCCCACTACTCTGGTGTTATCTGATCTGAGCACCACCACTCTTGCTTGAATCCCTTTGAGACTTACAGAGCGATGAGGGAAGAGAAACCTGACACGGAGAGAACTGAAGAAGGTAGAATAACCAAAACTGTCTCCTTGTTTTCAACCTGGGAGAGCAGAAAAGTGGTGGTATTACATGCACACACACACAAGATTGTTGGGAAGTGTTACTCCTGTGAATAGTTAAATCAGGTTGTGGTTTAAGTTCCAGTGTCTCTTTATTCTCTGGTTAACCATAGGAAAATCTCTTAGCTTCTCTGAGTTCAATTTCCTCATCTTTTCCCTGAGCATAATCATACTTTACTCTCATATTTATTATTGACTTGCTGATTAAAGGATGTAATATGTGTAGACGTGCTTTGTGATGGCTAAAGCCTTAAACACGTTAGCTATCATTACTATTGTCAGATATAACTAGAGTCAGATTCTAAATGAAGACGTCAACCTCTTGGGAAAAGTATTTCTATGGCACAGGTCAGCAAACGATGGTCAAATCTGGCATGCTGCCATTTTGTATGGCCCGTGAGCAAAGGATGTCTTTAACATTTAAAATGGTTGAAAAAAATCCCAAGAAAAATATTTATGATGTGAAAATTACACAAAATTCAAATTTCGGTGTCCATAAATAAATTTGTATTGGGTCACAGCCATGCCTGTTTGTTTACATATTACCTGGGCCACTTTTGTGGTACAACAGTAGAGTTGAGTAGTCATGACAGAGACTTATGGTTTCCAAAGCCTAAACTATTTACTAACTGGCTTTTTGTAGAAAAAATTTGCTAACCCTAGTTAGCCAACTCTAGCTATGCCATTCTGTTTCCTTTCCTTCCTATCTGTTGAAACTCCCAGAGAGGAAAGCAAATTTAAGGAAATCTAATGATCCCAAAGAATTATTATCATTATTATTAATTTTCTGTTGCCTTATGATAAGGGTGAAATCAGGATGTATTTGCCTTTTTTTTTACTCTCTTTGATGCTTTTACAAAATGAATTTTTGTTCAGTGTTGAAACATTATTATAACTTTAGGAGGCAGGTAAGGGGAACCCCACCCCACCCCAGCCTCAAACCACATTTGACATCACCATTCTAATGTATGTTTTCATTTTGCTCGATTCTTCTTTCCACTTTGGCATATATCCAAGCGGTGTAATCACGGTTGACATAAAATATCATGGTTGATGTAGCACTTGCCAGATAACTTTAATCAATATTAGTTGGTTATTGCTTTTATTTTTCATACTGGGCACACTGTGATAGAATGTTACAGTTTTCAAGCTGTACATAATTCAGAAAATTTCCTGTTCTTGCCTTTGGTTAGATTTTTCTTCCAAGACGAATGGAAATGCCTCTCAAATGAGCAAGTGCTAGGCATGCCTGGCATGCCTATTGCCCCGTCTTATTTTAATCTCTGCTCTCTGACGTTGATTTAAGTGCTATATTCCCGTTGTGTTTCAAGGAGAAATGAACTTAAGGAATAAATCTAAAGAAAGAGTGCCGGATTAAAAGAACAACTTGATGTTTTAAAGGTGATTTCCATTTTATTTTCTCCAGACCTCCTCCTGAAGCATTCAGTAGTCATAGAAAAGGCATTTAGCAAGCAAAAATAGTCTCCATTCATCTCATAATGGTATGAGAGATATGTTTTTGCTATACGTTGCATTTTTAGATAAGTGAGAATTAAAACAAAAAATAAGACCATTAATGTCAATATGTTAATGCTGCTGACCCTTTTACTGTGTTTCACTTGATAAAAGCTTCATTGTGCTATCAAATTTACCTAATACTATGAAATACATGATTAAAAGATGGCCATTCACATTTTATTATCTTATTTTTTCTAGTGAGAAGTTGGATGGAAAAGCTAAAAGACAAGGTAAGAAAAGTATTTTCTTCTTTTGGATTTATTTTAAAGGGGATGGCTTTGCAAATAAAAGATCCCCAGAATAGTGGAACTTTAATTTATTATTTTAATTCGGATAATCCAAGATATAGGCCTGCTTCTAAGTAAGTAATCCAAGTAAAACCACATGACCACAAGAAAAGTCTTCCCTTTAAATTCCTTCTTTTAGAACAGAAGAGTCATCATATCCTTTGGAACACTAATTATTTTTATAGGCCACGTCACACATGCTCAACTGAATAATATCCCAGACATACCAAGGTTAAGTCTTTTCCAGGAAATTTCTGTATTTCTTTTTTCTCTCAAACTTGATCTTTCTGCATGAGGAAGAAAGAACTTGGGTTTTAGAAGGCATTGATTCTCTAAGCCAAGAACAAAACTTGATGGACTCAATTCAAGAATAGATATTTGTGGAGGGAAAGGGCACCCTTAAACATTGTGTGCGTGTGAGTGTGTGTGTGTGTGTGTGTGTGTGTGTAAGAGAGAGAGAGAGAGAGAGAGAGAGAGAGAGAGAGAAATACCTAAACACCCAAGTATTCTCCTTAGAAATTCTAAATGAGTCCATCATTGTGTCTCTACTTAAAATAAGTGTTTAATGACCTGTCTTGTCTGGAATGGCCAATTATAGAAAAATATTTTCGTGTCTTGCATTAATTCTGGCTTCCACATAATCTTAAATAGGAATTACTCATAAAAATATTGATGAAGTTCTAATTGCTGTAGCCTGCATCAAATTCCATCGCTATAGCCAAGCGCAGATTTCACTGGGGTTTTAGTTGAGCGGAAATCTTTTTAACTGTCAGATATTGAGTTACCTCTGATTTACCAGCTCAGAATATACTTCCGTTGGTGCTATCCCATATCTTTTTTATTATTTGGGGCCAGTTCTTCCCGTATTTGAGTGATTAATATTTCTTTAATTTCAGTTTAGTGTTAAAGAATAAAAGAAAATATAACATTCATTTCAATTAAAATTATATGAATTCCTTGCATAATTATTTTTCTGCTTAGTAAAATACAGCGTATATAACTTTTGAGGTCGAGACTGTTTTGTGTTCATATATATTAAAAGTGGCATTGAAAATCCTTAAATCTCTTGAGGTCAGTGGAGGTCATTTTGGTTCCTGTAATGGGTCTAATTGTCCAAGGGAGGTTTGATCAGATGGATTGAGTACTATTTGGAGGAGGAAAAGCTCAAAAATTTAGCACTGGATATATTTACATTGGTAAGGTTTTCTATTAGTTTTCAGTGGGAAATATGATGTGATGAAAGTTAAAGAGGTGTTGGCGCGTTAAGGAATCCGTATGTCATTATTTTTATATAAAATGTTCTCCTGAGTTACAAAAATAGGATACAAAATAGATGTAAGAAAAAAAGTTGGTATGTAGTCCATTTTGACATTAGCTATAGCAACATTTCTTACCTGTGCGCCATCTCCTTTAAAACTCTGTGCAGCGTTAGAGAAAAGTTATGCATTTTTTATTCCTGTGGACCTTTCTTTCTCATCTTTTCTCCGAGGCCTGACAGCTTCTCCTTGCTCTTTTTTACCAAGAGAAATAATTTTATGTATGGCCCTTAGTTTACTGGATTATTTTGAAGTTTTTCCAGCTCCCTCTTCATTTGCTTCTGTGGCTTTTTTTTTCAGTTGTTTTAATTTAAAACAAACAAAACATTTGGACGATGAAAAGCTAAGTCTCTAATCATGGTTGTTCTGTTTAAAGTCTTCTGTTTTGATTCTTTCTTAGAAGAACTCACTGCAATCTTTTCCATACCTCTGTTTCCCTTATGATTGAAATATTTATTTGCACAGTCACTTGATACATACATTCATGTGTGTGTAAACATATACGTGTGCGTACACACATATACATGTGCACGTGTGTACATACATCCATGCATACCCCTATATATATTCATCTCTCTCTCTCTGTCTCTCTATTGCCCTATCTATAAAGGTCTTATCAGCCATTGTCTTCAGAAACCGCTTGAGAGCAAAATATTGCCTCTTCCAGTCACAGAATCCCTTGAAACTGAAAATTAAACCACCTGTTGAACTGTGCTCCAGGGCATCTTCTTGGTTTAGCTTCATTTAATTGTTTCAGTCTTGGTTTCTCCATTGGTGAGCTGAACTTTAGAGAAGGTGGTGTTCACAAAAGTTCTGAATTAGTCCTTTCGTTGTTGTTTAGTTCCTGCATTAGCTATGTATGACAGAAAATCCCTAACAACAGTGACTTAACAGAGAGAAGTTTGACTCTCATTTATGAATCTGGAGGTAGCAGTCAAGAGCTAGTGGGGGTTACACGTAACCCAGGCTCCTTCTGTCTGATGCACCACCATCTGTGACCTTCCTTCTCAAGTTCACCACTAGGTTCTGGATGGCAGTTGTGCTAAGCCAGGCACATATTCCAGCCAGAAGGAAGGAGAAAAAACGGGAGGAAAAGATTCCCACCCCTGTCCCACTCCTCCTCTCTTGGCACTCCTCCTCTCTTGAAGACCACTTCCATCAATATATTTCCTTCACCAAACTGTACCAAGGCAGCGAGTAGCCTTTATACTGTGTGTTCTAGTTTGCTAGCTGCCAAAATGCAACACATCAGAGACAGACTGGCTTTTAGTAAAAGGAGATTTATTTTGTTAATTCTTCAGAGGAAAGGCAGCTAACTTTCAACTGAGGTTCTTTCTTACGTGGGAAGGCACAGGGTGATCTCTGCTGGCCTTCTCTCCAGGCCCCTGGATTCCAACAACTTTCCCCAGGGTGATTTCTTTCTGCATCTCCAAAGGCCTGGGTTGAGCTGAGAGTGCTGAGATGAGGTATGCTGAGCTGCTTGGGCTGTGCTACGTTGAGTTCTCTCATTTAAGCACCAGCCAATGAAATCAAACATCATTCATTGCAGCAGGCATGCCTCCTAGCCACTGCAGATGTAATCAGCAACAGATGAGGTTCACGTACCATTGGCTCATGTCCACAGCAACCGAACTAGGCACCTTCACCTGGCCCAGTTGACAACTGAATCTAACTACCACACTGTGCCCAACCCCCATTGCTATAGAAGAAGGAGAGAATGGATATTGAGGGGCTGTTCCTAAACCCACTCCATCATTAACATCCTTCCTGGTTAGACGTCCAAGTTGGTGGTGCTTGATGGGCAAACCCCGACTTGGCTCCCTAGCGATGAGTATTTTTAACCTCTGAATTGCTTCTGAAAACCAAAGATTCATTACATTTTAGTTGTGTAAAGAAGCTCTGTTTTCATGTCAGCACAACTGTTCTAGTTTGCCAGCTGCTGGAATGCAACACACCAGAGACGGATTGGCTTTTAATAAAAGGGGATTTATTTTGTTAGTTCTTCAGAGGAAAGGCAGCTGATTTTCCACTGAGGTTCTTTCTTATGTGGAAGGCACAGGATGGTCTCTGCTGGCCTTCTCTCCAGGCCTCTAGGTTCCAGCAACTTTCCCTGGGGTGACTTCTTTCTGCATCTCCAAAGGCCTGGGCTGAGCTGCGAGTGCTGAGATGAGAAATGCCGAGCTGCTTAGGCTGTGCTATGTTGTGGTCTCTCATTTAAGCACCAGTCAATTAAGTCATATGTCATTCATTGCAGCAGGCACGCCTCCTAGCCGACTGCAGATGTAATTAGCAACAGATGAGGTTCACCTACCATTGGCTCATGTCCACAGCAACAGAACTAGCTACTAGCTATGCTCACCTGGCCAAGTTGACAACTGAATCTAACTAACACAACAACTTTGTATTTCTTCTGACTTAAGAGCCCCCTATCCCACACTTACAGAATCAAAAACTCTCAGAGTGGGCCCCAGCAGTCTGTTCTTATAAAGCCCTGAAAGTGTTTCTGATGCACACTCAAGTTTAAGAACCGCTATTTCGCAGAGATCATAAGAGGACTCTGAATTCAACAAACTTTAGGCATTACAGTGTATTTGTGTTTCTCAAGCTTTGTGAAAACAGTTATTTCTGAACAAATACATTTTCTAAGAAGGAAGAATATCTTTCGTAGAAACAAAACAACAAACTAGGAACAAAATACCATATATCCTGTAATATTTTGGCTTATGATCTATTTTTTAAAAATTTAAACTTTCTTTGCAGAAATAATTTCAAATTTTGAGAAAAGATTTAAGAATAAGAACAGTGCATAGAGCACCCCTACACTTTTTACTCAGATTCACCAATTATTAACATTTTATCCCATTTACCTTATTATTTGTGTTGTCTCTGTCCCTGTCCCTCCCCATCCCCCTCTTTTTTCTGAACTAATCGCGGGTAAGTTGCATACATCATGGCCCTTTATTCCTAAATACTTCAGTGTATTTCCTGAAAATAGGAGTATTCTGTTACCAAACCACAGTATAGTTATCAGCTTTGGTACCTTTAATATTGATACAGTACTTTTATTTAATCTAGCACCATATAAGTTTTTCATATAAGAGCCAATAATATTTCCACCCCCACCCCACCCCCAGTGTAGACTCCAGTTTAGGGTCATGTAACATATTTAGTTTTCATGTCTTTTTAGTTTCCTTTAATCTGGAATATTTATATAGTCTTCTTTTGCCTTTTATGACACTGAAATTTTTAAAGAATATAGTCTTTTTTTTTTTTAACATAATAGTCCTTATTTTAGGTTTGTTAGTTGTTTTCCTATGATTAGATTCAGGTTATGTATTAAGAATGCATAGGTGCTGTTGTGTCCTTTTCAGGTGTCATATCCAGGGGCATCTGTACTTCTAATAATTTTAAACAGAAAAAAAGAGTCTAGGAAGAATTTATAACTTAAAAAATATGGGGCGGGCCACGGTGGCTCAGTGGCAGAGTTTTTGTCTGCCATGCCAGAGACCTGGGCTCATTTCCCAGTGCCTGCCCATGTTAAAAAAATATACATGTATATGAACATGCTGTCTTATTTATTTTCATTTCTTCAGAAAACAAATCACAGGCAAGTCTAAAGGAAAAACCTATTCTCCTTAGTTTGAAAGAGGAACAGTTAAATCACATTTGAAGGTGATGGGTTGTTTTGTTCCCATCTTGTAATTTCAAAGCATGAGATGCCAACACCCAGCAAAAGTAAATAAATAAATAAATAGATAAATAAAATGAAGGGAGGGAAAGAGAGAAGAGTTATGTTAACTGAATTTTTGTGAAATGCATATGATTTAAAGCCTTAGAAACAAGTGGTTTAAATATGTAAATAAGAAATATGGACCGAGTGACTTTTTTCAGAATATTCATGTTATTGGTGTGAAGTTAAGTTACATAGCAGGAGGAGGCTCACACAGAGACTGATTCAATTATCTTCTAAAAGCTCAAGTATTATCCTTTGAATGTACAGCTTTATAAAGACTAATATACTGGGCTTAAAGTTTATCATATTTGAGCATGTGCATAAGCTTCCATGCACTGGAAATGATGATTGAAGGAAAATATTCCCAGTGTTAATGAAAGCGCCAAGACTTTGCTACTGCCCAGTGTTTTTCTGCCTCTAAAAATTAGAGAGGTTTGCAGACCTTAAGTAGATATGGAAGAGCTTGGGAAAAGTTTGGGCCCAAACAAAGCATATTAATTTGTTGAGAAATGGCTGGGCTTTGTTTCCTGGTAGGGTTCTCAACTCTGAATTTCCACGTTCTGCCCTAACTGAAGACTGTGGAGGTGAGAACCTGTGAGTGAGCCACCCTGTGCACACAGGCTGAGGTTTTGTAAGGTCAGCTCTATTGCTTCTAGAAATATTGGGAAAGAATCACAGACCACACCCTTCCACATGTTTTAGAAAGCTTTTATTCTGTCTGTATTAGTTTCTCAGCTGCTAAAACAAAATACCTTCCAGTTGGCTTAACAGCAGGAATTTATGGGCTCATGGTTTCAGAAGTTAGAAGATTTGCTTCCTCTCAGGTTGGTATCTTCTGGTTGGGCTGGCAGTCTTTGGGCTTCCTTGGCTATGCACATGGTGGCATCTTCTCTTTTCTCTTCTGAGTTCCACTGACTTCCAGCTTGTTGCTTCCCCCATGGCTTCTCCCAGTGGCTTCTCTTTCCATGCCCAAATTCCTTTTCTGATCAGGACTTCAGCGATATTGCACTAAGCCCCGCCCTCACTGAGTTTGGGCACACCTTGACTAGGAACACCTTCGGAGGTCCTTCTATTCTAAATGGGTCCACATCCGCAGAGCCAGGGGTTGGGACCGGACCGTGCCTTTGGTGGGCGACATGATTCAGTCCGTCTCTGTTTTGGGTTCATTCTGGAAGATACTAGGAATAGTCTGTGCTGTATTAGAAATTTTAGGTGGTCAAAAGAATCATGTTTTTCTCCCCTAATATAATGCATAAAGTCCTTGGTACAGCTTTTTGGGGGTGGGAGAGGGATCCATGTATTTTGTCTGGTTAGGTTGCCAGGAGGGGCTTTCTTGGAAAGAAAACCAGACTATTCGTTCCTCTGAGAGCAGTATGGGAAAAGCCCATGGGGACATTGCCCAAGGCGCAAAGGGCTCCCTTCGAACAAAGATCTTGCCCCAAGCTCATGGGTAGATCCTGAGCTATGTAAGCCCAGGAAAGTGGGAATCTCACTGTTCTCTTAGCCCCCGGGTAGCCATAGGAATACGTTGGGCATCTGGGAGTCACACTTGATTTTGTTCCTTCTGGGCTCTTTTGGATGATCTTTGTGCCCTTCTCTGCCATTTCCTTTCCTTGGGACTGGGGACACTGAGAATTCCCTCCCAACCCCCAGCTTATTTCTTTTCATGTAAATTACTCCGTCGACTTTACGTGTACGGGCTCTCCTTATTGTCTTTTCTGCCTTTTCTCCAACATTTAATGGCCTGCCTCTTTAAAGACCTTTGCAGGTCTCTTTCTTCCCTGCGGTTTCCAAAACCTCCCACTTCTTACTCATTTAGGAGCCCTTTCCTCTCTCCTTTCTTACCCAGATGCATTGAAAATGAAAGATAGTGAGCCACCAAAATAAAAGACCCTCTTTTACCTTCAAAGAAACACGGTACTCCAGAGAAGCCTTCAGCCTTCATGCAGCTCCACTGGGGCTGGTATTTCCAATTTATAGCATTGTGATAGTGCCTGCATTTTTAGAAGCTCACTTCATCCATCTTTAATACAAATTATACTTCTGTCACCGGAAACTGATGCTGACAAATGTGCTTAGGCAAGTGGCTGGAGGTGCCACTAGGACCGGCTGATTTATTTCAGTTTTTACCTCTAAGTACTTGAAGTCAAATCATTATTCCTCTCTTTCTACTGCCCTCTCCCTACAAAGTAACTGTATTCTAGGTGCGATTTTATTTTTATAACTAAGCAAGTGGGGGAATTCACAGCATATAAAACCTGCTGCAGTCCAGCAGGGACGAGAACCCCAGGGCTGCGGTCTGTCCAGCATCCTAATGCGTGTGTTCTTTTCTAAGCAGGCTGGCTATATGTCTGGGATGCTTGTGCCTGTAGGGGTTGGAATAGCCGGAGCCTTGTTCATCTTGGGAGCACTCTACAGCATCAAGGTTATGAATCGCCGAAGGAGAAATGGCTTCAAAAGACATAAAAGAAAGGTACGGAACCAACAATAGCAAAATCTAATCAGTTCCAGAACATTCTCCCGCTTATCTAATTTGCTTAATAAAGCACACGGGGCTTAATGATTGCAAGAACTGTATTCACGTACCCATTGGTTTGGATTAGCTGCTGCAGCTGCTCTCGGGCTTCAGTTGCTAGTGTGTTGTGTTTTTTTTTGTTTTTTTTTAAAGGGAACCTGTTTCTCAGCTTTGGTCTATGGCAGAAAGAGATTAATGCTTTTCTGTTTTCTTTCTCTAGCAGAGAGAATTCAACAGCATGCAAGATCGAGTAATGCTCTTAGCTGACAGCTCCGAAGATGAATTTTGAATTGAACTGGGGCTTGGTTGGGATAGTCAATGATGTTATTATTTTGTTTTTAATTTTTGAGCATAAGAAAAAAAAAAAAAGAAGAACATGCTGCCGTATTGCTGCTATCATGCCCTCACTCTCTGTGGGGTAGTAGATTTTTCTTGTTCTGAGCAGAAAAGGCATGCTCTATACTAAACGTCACCACAATGTTTTTTTTTATCCTGCAGTGGATTTCCCACAACCATGAGCTATAACTTATAAATAGGCAGTGCACATGGTGTCCAGTAGGAGTTGCTAGATTAGGTAGAGTAAATAGTTTGTATTTTACCACAGTGAGCTTTCCTTGGTTTGGATTATTTGCCCTAAGTCTAACCATTATTGCCACCAAGGTATGTTGAATTTGGAAATAGAAATCTTGACAACAAATAACTTCTGACGATTGTACTCCAGCTACTTGAAAACATGAACTCCAGGGACATGGCATATACTGCACTTGTCTCAAAGTTAGCAGCAACTTGGAAAAATACCCTTTTTCCTTAAGAAGACCTCTCGGTACATTAGGATTATAGGTAGGTTTATAAATAACTTGCATATGTGCTTCAATCTACCGGTTTTATTATTTTTCACCTTCTGTTTTATCTTCATTCTTGGTAAGGAAAAAATGCACCAGAAATGATCATACATTAAATTGACTCTCAATCTTAAAGTATGCTTGTTTTCTTAAATAGTGTAATTGAGCCCGACAGACCTATCAACAGACTCGTAGATGTTTGTCATTAAGAGCTGTTTTTTGTCCCATTCAACTCTGTCAAGAAGAAATCAAGAGGAAAATGAGGGTAGATGAGTTTGCAGGGCATTTATCTCTGTCATTTGGGCTCTGTGGCTGCCTGGCCACTGATCTGAATTACTCAGTGCATTGCTTTTCCATGTCTTTGTTCTTGGCCATGGAAGGAGTGAGCTGCCATTGGTCCTTCCTTTTTTGGCTTTAGGAGAAAGATAGATATTGTGTGGTAGAAGCAAGCTTAGTGGCGAGAGCCATGGTGGTTGTGGAGCTCATGGAAAACCTGCCTCTCCCAGGGCATCCCCTCATGGTGATGTTGGATTATGTGATATCATTTCCCACTTACATTGGAATGTAATTCCCTGCCCTATCTTTTAAACACGTGCATTCAGGGACTTGTGGTTTCTTGAGTTTTTGAGTAAAGACTTGGATTATTTCCAGGGAGGAGTTAAAGGTTACTGTTGACACTATTTTAGTAATTTACACCATGGAGAATTTGTTCACATCTATGTGGGCCCTTTCTGTCATGCTGACAAAGCAAGTTGCAGAGTTTTTACTCATGGCTGCTCTGAGTTAGGACACATGCTTCTGTTTACCCATGAGGCTGAAAACTAACTAAAGCAGATAAGTGAAGCCGTTATCCAAAGTTACAGGGACGAACCAGGACTGGAACCTTCTGGAATTTGAGAGTTCGAAACCATGAATCTGCCTTCATTGCATATTGCCCTTTCCACATTCTCTGGAGTAAGCAGTGATATTTCTTTACAAAACACGGGACTATGGAAATAGCTGTTCACTCAAGGAACATTAGTTTTGTGTTTCTACCTGTCAATCGAATGATGCCTTATTTCCCTCTTGCACAAATTCTTTCCTCTCTCACTTCACCTATTTCCTTTATAATCATATGAATTTAAGCGTCATCTCTAACTGGCTCACAAGAATGTTTTCATCAAATAATTACACCTCTTTTTGTCAAGAGATGTAAGCCAACGTGGAAAATCAATCAAGTGGGTTGAAAAGCTCTATACAATCTAGTAGAAGTTAGAAATCGGCAAATAGGCTCGTCAGACTTTAAAAGGGGATTCAGAACCATGACACTCATAAGTAATTTGCAATTTCATATGCAGAGAGAATTGGAAATCTGTGTTTTCCTTTTCCAAGGGCAGACTTTTGCCACTAGCGTTCCAAAGGTTAGGGTTAAGTGAGCATGCTTGCTCGTTGCTGTGTTCTCCCAAGCTGTTGACACAGAATACACAATAGGCCTCCTTGCTCAGTAACTCGTGGGTGATACTAAAGGCCATAATGCCTGGGGATTCTCTGAATCTGTGGTCTTAGCTAGACCATGGCCAACAGTTTGAGCCTTCGTACTAATGTCACAAATAACACATACCTATTCTCATTTTTCCAGAGGGCCATGGAGATGACACGTATGATTTTAGCTTTAAGCAGAAATGCCCCTGCAGCCCTTTTTTGGGACATATGACTGTTGAAAGAAGATGTTACGTAGATCACAGTAGATTTCAATTCAACCCCGGTTAGGACTCCGGGTTAGGTGGACAGTCCAGCGGATGGCACAGCTACAGGTTTATTTGGGCCATTTTCCTTGCTGATGGTGGCTGTGGAAAAATGATTTTCAGTGGTTGGTTTATATTATTCAGGGGGTCAGAAAAGCTTGTTATATTCTAGACAAAAACTGGGGTTAGAGACGCTGCCACCAGGTGGATGTGCTGTCAACAGTTAAACTGTAGTCTAGATTAAAAGGGCATCAGGCACTGGTGGTGTTTTAGTTTTCAGCTGCTAAAACAAGTACCCTACAGTGGGTTGCTTTGACAACAGGGATTTATTGACTTAAAGTTTCATAGACTGGAAGGCTTCTCCCTCCCAGGGTGGTTGTCTTCTGGCCTGGCAGTCTTTGGGGTTCCTTGGCTTTCTGTCACATGACAATGCCCATGGCAGAGTCTTCTCCTTTCTGTTCTGGGTTCCATCTTCTTCCCGCTTCTGGCTGCTCTCTGTGGCTTTTCTCTCTGGAACCTTCTCTATAAAGCCTCCAGTAATAGGATTACACCCCAGTCTGAGTAGTTGAGCTACATCTTAACTGAAGTAACCTCATCAGAAGGTCCTATTTACAATGGCCTCACACCTACAGAAATGGATTAAGACTAAAGAACATGTTTTCCTGGGGCACATAACTCCAAGCCGCCACAGGTGGGTTTGTCCAAAATAAGTGGTAAGTGAGTATTATGTTTATAACAACATAGTAATTATGCTTATAGTTGCAAGTCAAAAATAAAAATTAATTTTTTGTTTTTTGCATGGGCAGGCACCAGGAATGCAATCCGGGTCTCCAGCATGGCAGGCAAGAACTCTGCCACGGAGCCACTGTGGACCCCCTTAAAAATTAAATTTTTTATTCTAACAACTAAGCTTAAAACATTGAACCATTAAGCTTCCCGCAAAGGTAATAGCTGCCCCTTCAATTTCTATTACCTTTTCCTCTGAACTGAATTTATCCAGCCAGAACTGCAGGCTCCCCACTGCAGGGTCAGGGACTGCGCATTATCCTTGGAGGAAGAGACAGTGTTTCCCAAACTTGCTGACTCAAAGAATCCCTGGGACACTGGTTAAACATGCAGATTCCAAGGCCCTTCCCCAGATGTATTGAATTAGAACTTCCAGGGGAGGAGCTTGGAGTTCTTATGCCCAATCAGGTTTGAGAACACAGTTGATAGACCATCTATCCTAAGAACAGTTTCTAATTAAAGAGACAAGGGAGAGCAGGCCCCCAGGGAATACACTCTGTCCCTAGTCACACTGTGCAATAAATCCCACCTGGCGTGGTAGAGGAAGGAAAATGAAGGGGGAGAAAAAACAGTGGAAGCTACTAGAAAAAGAGTGAAATGATGGGATGGAGAGAAAATGGTTCCTTCTGTGCCTCCAATGTCTTTTCCCCCAATCAGAAGAGAGCACTTTTCTTTTAAACCTCATTAGAATTTTTTTCCTCCCACAAGCTTCTTCTTTCAGTAGCTGTTAGCTTAATTTATGTGCAATATTTGGAGTTAATTAGCATCCTGGGTAACAGATTCCCTCAGCAGTGCCTTAGCCTTGGCTTTAGCTCATAAACTGTCTCCATTGTTGTTTTCCAAAACACTTTCTTAAAGTACCTGTATTGCTTACATAAGTCAAAAACATGGGGAAAAGTTCAAAGCAAACTTTTAGAACATATTGAAAGTGGTTTTAGCACAACCACAGCTGGTTCTTCATTTTGTTATTATTTTTTTTAGAGGCTCAGACTTCGAAGTCATAGAGCATTCTGAATGCCTGTGCTTCCCTCTCTCTGAGCCTCTAGATAGCTTCACTGTGGACGTCCAAAGGAAACACCTTATCTGGAGTCATATCCCCAACTTGGGAGAGAAGGAGCAAATCATCCACAGGCATCGTGATTTCAGTGGATTTAAATAATCAATCCTCCTACCAGCTGCCAAGAAGGAGCTTTCATAACAAGATATTATTTAGCAGGAGATTATAGCTACATGGCTTTTTGGCAAGACAGGATTTGTCATGACCACAGGGAAATCTGAAGCAGCAGAATTATAACCTAACAAAAGATTATCTGAGTTTTAGAATGTGTGAAGGTAGGATGTATTAGTGAGGGCTCTCTAGAGAAATAGAACCAACAGGAGATATTTACAAATATGAGATTTATAAAGGTGTCTCTCCCAACCATGGGAATTGAAGAGTCCAAAATCCATAGGGCAGGCTGTGAAGCTGGTGACTTCAATGAAGGGTCTGGATGAATTCCACAGGAGAGGCTTGCTGGCTGAAGAAGCAGGGAAAGAGTCTCTCTTCTTCCGAATGGATCATCATTTGGAGACATGCCTTAGTTGATTGCAGATTTAACTAGCCCCAGATGCAATCAACTGACTGACGATTTAATACACCAGACTTCTGGTTTCTCAAACAGCCACAAATATTCTTGCAACAATGGTCAGGCCAGTGCTTGCCTGATCAGACCACTGGGCATCATCACTTCACCAAGTTGACACCAGAACAGAGAAAGAAATATGGATAGAGGAAGATGGAAGAAAAAGCATATTAAAAGGCATATATAAAAGACAGCATGAACCATTAAGAATGTGCTAGAGGAGGTCCAGTTTCTGAATGGATGGCTACTTGGAAAAATGATGAAGACAAGTGAAGTGGGCTTCCTTATTAGCAGGGGAAGGGACCATAAAACTGCACAAACCTATTTTGTCCCCATCTTTTTTTATTAAAGAAAATTATCCCACACTAGATAGAATAAACATGACTGGGAGGGAATTGAAGCCCAAGACAGATGAGAAGATGGAAGGCGCCTTGTTATTTTAAATGAGTTGAAGCTCAGTTAAATATCTTTCTTAATTATGGAAAGTTCAAATGATTGAATGAAAACTTCCAGGAATAGAGAATAATTGGAAAACAGGCTAGAAGTACCAACTAAATAAAAGTACCGTAATTGTAATTTTACCACCACCCCTAATACACACATCTTCTTTCGGGGGGCAGCTATTAGATAAGCTGGAGATGGACTGAAGGGAGGCAATTACGTTGCTCTGATAATTACAAACTCTAGCAGTCAAGTTAGCTGGGGACGTAATTCTGTTCCTTAATTTCTACATGCAGTGAAAATAATCAGCATTTATTTTATAAGTCATTGTTTCCTACGTAAATGCATTGCGATTCCACTACAATGGGTAATGGATATATCTAATTCTTTATTAATTAGCCCAAATTTCTGTTTTGTATATATAGAGTAAAAGAGAGAAAGGATGGAAGGGAGGGAGGGAGGGAAGAAAGAAGGAAGAAGGAAAAGGAATTTCTCCCAGGAATTAGCAACAAAAACACAAAAGATCTAGTCACCTGCTCTTTAGTTCTAATCTGCTTAGAAACACAGAAAAACATTGTGTGTGTGTGTCTGTGTGTGTGTGTGAGCTGTGAGGGTGTTCTCAAATCTTCCACCTACTAAAGAATAGATTCTACTTTCCATCATCAAAAATGCCAGGAATAGTGACACAGGTGATAATCATTAATAACCTGTAATATATAAATTCTTCCCCTAAGACTGCAGTTCAAGAGTTCTGAGAGTTGTAACTTTAGTGTGGGGATGAGGGTGAATGAGCTGAGAAGAAGAAACAGAAGAATCATCTGTGGGGAAAAAAACCCACCTTTTTTCTAAAAATACATAGACATGGGATTTGAGTGCAAACAAAATGGGAGGCAAATTGTTGGTGCCCATTTGGATTATTTTATTACCTTTAAGGAAGAGAAGATATCTGCTCTGGTTTCAAAAGAATGAGCCTGGTATCAGGCCAAGAACCTGGAGGCTGAATTAGCCAGTGCCATGTGCTTCTCAAAATTTTCTTCCTAACTGACAGCGAAATAAAGGAAGAGACCCATAGCCTTTGAAACATTTCTGCGATTAAATGCCTCGTAGCAAAGCCACACAGTTTATCTGGTTTCAGGCTTTTTCAGACAGACCAAAGCACACCAAAACCAGAAAGATGCTTGGAGAGTAGATGATTAAAGGAATCTTTAATCTTTAAAAAAAGGAATTTTGGTACAAAACCTGAAATGGTTTCTTAATTGAACCAGTTAAATCAGGAAGAGTGAGGATGTCCGGTGCTGTGACATTTTGCTTCTTATTGAATCAGGATTTATTGAATGTTTTCCATGTGTCAGGCACTGTGTTAAGTGCTGGGGAGCAAGAATAAGCAAGATACATTCATACCCAGAAATAGCTATGAAGAAGTGAGAGAGAGTGATAAATAAATGGGCAATTTCATCACAGAGACTATGGGAAGCAAATAAGGAGCATCTCACCCTGTGACGGGGGTAAGCAGGTGATGTCAAAGCTGAAGCCAGAAGGAATGAGTAAGGGTTGGATAGGCAAGGGGAGAAGGGGTTGAGCTTTCTAGCCAGGGGAGTCACGTGTAAAAGCCCAGCAGTGAGACACCCTGGCAATTTTCTGAATTAGGTAATGTGGCCGGAGCTCCGAGCACGCAGGGGAATGGGAGGGAAGACCAGGGGCATATGAAATACAAGGCTGATCCTGAAGGGCCTTCTAGGTCATGCCAAGGACGCTGGATTTTCTTCTGAGGGCGATTAGAAGTCATGGAAGGGTGTTATGCTGAGACCCTTGAGGGATCCGGCTTGAGTTTGTGGGAAGACTGGGTTGGAGAAGGTGAAGACTGGAATCAGGAACATCAGTGAAGGGCCGGTGCAGTAATGCAGGCGACAGGTGACCTTGGCCTGGACCATGGCTGCCACAGTGAAAGTGGAGGGACAGATGATTGCAGAGGTGTTCAGTGGGATCTTCAGTAGGCTTGGGGATTGGTTGGACGTGGAGATGAGGGAAAAGACAATGGTTAAAGCTGACCAGAATCATGGGAGATATATATATATTAATTTTGGTAACATACATCTAACATAAAATTTGCCATTTTAACCATTATTAAGCATATAATTCAGTGGCACTAATGACATGGATATCATTGTGCAACCATCACCACCATCCATTAGCAGAACTTTTTCATCACTCAAAATAGAAACACTATACCCATTAAGCCATGACTCCCCATTCCCTCTTCCCCTGGTCCCTGATAACCTATATTCTACTTTCTGTCTATATGAATTTGCTTAGTCTAGATATTTCATATAAGTGGGTTCGTACAATATTCATCCTTTTGTGTCTTATTTCACTTAGCAGATCATTTTCAAATAGTTGCATGTATTAGAATCTCATACCTTTTTGTGGCAGGATAATATTCCATTGTACACATATACCACATTTGGGTTTATCTTTTCATCCTTTGTTGGACACTAAAGTCATGGATTATAATCCACATGCTATGTTGTCTTCCTGTAGCCACAATTTTTCACAGTTTTTTTAAAAGGAGTAAAGAGAATGAAAAGAGCTTGTAAAAATCCTAAAGTTGTATTTGAATGAACAAGCCGTGTTTTCTCATTGGTTAGATTTATTTGGCATTTGATTGTCCATGACTGCCCAAGGCACTTCATATAATGTAATGAAAGTGCAGTTGAAAGAAGAAAATGCTCCAGAAACACAATTTCTATGGACAAACGTCAAATTCTTGTGCTCTGAGGGATTAGAGACTGTAAGATTTTGTAATTAGAGAGTGAGACTGGATAACCGTTAGTGTAGATAATTTGTAGTGTTGTGAGAGATATTGGGAAAAGAAAACTTATTGAATGACCTAAATTGACTAAAGACTCATTCAGTTAAACTCTCTTGAATCTAATGAGTATTTTTGTGTCATTTTTTGTTGGGCACACACATTTTCTCTATCTGGCTTCACTTGGCTAAAGCTAAAAGAGCAAATATTCAGTGTTATATCCATTGTTTTCTCTACTATTAATAAAAAGAGGTGCCACACAGGTGAAATCATTGCCCCCCCCCCCCCACATGGAACATGACATTCAGGGGTGAAAGTCTCCCTGGTGACTTGAGAGATGACTTCCAGGGGATGAATCTGGCCCTGGCACTGTGGAGTCAACAATTCCATCCTGACCAAAAGGCGGAAAAGAAATATAACTAATACAGTATCAATGGCAGAGAGAGTTCAAATAGAGTTGAGAGACTACTCTGGGGATTGCTCTTATGCAAGCTTCAGTTAGACATTGCTACCTATCATAACCTGCCAAACTCCAACCAGGTCCATTCCAGCCAATCCTAAAGAACACCTAGGTCAAAATATATGATTCCACAAGGGTCCCATGCACTAGAGTAACTTTCCAGAAACCTACAACCTCCTGTTGGGTCCCTGGAGCAGATAAGTCCTGAAACAACCTAGAGAGGCCAGCTTCTCCAGAACATCAGCTAGTTCCATCTCCCTGCCCCATATTAGTGACAGACCCTTCCAACATGAAAAAATTAGAATGGCCATAGCCCAAACACCTCTAAAAAGAGGGATGGAAAGATCAAAGGTGATGGTGGAGTTTTACATAGAAGATAGGATTTAATAAATGAATATGAATGCCGAATCATTAAATCGACACCTCTTAGAGCAGCTAGAAGCAAAAACCTAAAATTATGGAATTGTAACCTATGTAAAACTCTGAAATATATTCTACAACTAACTGTGGTGCTGTGCTTTGAAATTTGTTGTTTTTTTGAATACATGGTATTTTTCACAAAAAAAGAAGGGAAAAAAGTTGGTTGTGATGATAAAAAAAATATTTAAGCCCTCTAGCCTCCTATATTCTGAAGAAGCTAGAAGGAAAAATCTGAGAGGATGGTATGGTAGCCCATGACAAACTCTGGGATCTGTCCTGTAATACTTGTTGAAGAGTGCTTTGAAAACTATTGCTTTTTTATTTCTTTGCTTTGTATATATGTTATACTAGACAATAAAAAAGTAAAAAAAAAAGAGGTGCCATAGTTTTTCATGTTCCCCTCCATGTCTTCTCCTCTGAGCACATTGAGCCAAACTTTCCCCATCCCCTTTGGCTCTACAGGGTCTGCGAATGAAAGTGGGTACAAGCTGATGGAATAAAGTTTATGTCTCATGAAATAATGTTTTTACTGGCTTGGTTCTTTATATTTATGAAAAATATTAAGTATTTCAAAAACAGTTAATGAAATTCTGTGATCCATTTGACCAGACCTGTGTGAGCATATCCACATAGCCAAATTCTTTGCACATAGTAGGGTGTAAAATTTAAGCACATGTATTAAAAATATTCTAAAAATATTTTCTTTGGGTGTGAAATTAACTTCTTTTTCATAAAACATTTTTAGATTTAAAGAGTATGCAATTACTACTTTGCAAGCTTTTGATTGACTTTTCAGTGGAAGTACATGGTCTTTAGGAGACACTTTTGTTCATGTCTGAGGTCAGTAGTCAATCAGAGGCAGCTGGGAAAGCATTTTGTAAGTAAATAAATTAGGGTCTTATTCATATTCCATTTTTAAATGATGGGGATCTTTTTTAAAGTTCAGACAAGGTAATTGTTGAATAGTCTAGATGTATGCAATGTCAATAAAATCTAAATTTCAAAAATGCTAGTGGAATTCAAATTTTTAAATTTAGCAATACCAAAATCATGAACATTTATTGAGCCCTTGCGGTGGATCAGGTGCTATGCTCAATGGTTTACCCAGATAAGCTCAGAATGGAGAGCCCCTAATAAGGGATTGGTGGATTATTTTTCAATTCTGTGGCCTTTGGTCATGATTTTGATTCCATTTTAAAAGTATTTAGTTTTATTATAGCAGCCCACACTGAACCTTGGTTTTTGGGCAGGTAACCCATATTTAACCAAATGTTCCAAGGCAAGGTGCATCAGAGAGAAGAATGAGGCATATTTGAGTCACATCCCAAAATCGTTCAATGAATACCCTGTGGTATTCATGTAAATACCGAGTTTCAGTAGGTAGTATATAAAGACAATCCAATTATTCATAATTAAGCTTGTAGTTAACCTTTGACATTCATCAGCAATGTAGTTTGCAATTTCCTATCATAGAAATATAAAATAAACTTATAGTTTACCTTTGTTTGTTTCTAAAATAAAAACAGAAGAATATTGGCTATATGGTTTTGTATAATGTTATGAGAGAGACCACATTTTAAAAGTTGTGAATGTCCCATGTTCATAGACTATTGGTTTCTAGTTTCACAGAATTCCACATGCAGTTCATACCACTTTGCTTTGCTTTATTGTCTTTTTTCTATCTCAAAGTAGAATTAATGTTCAAACTGTATTTGTGGATTTCAGTACTTCATTAAATGAAGTATATAAAAAATAACTATGTGGGATGGGCCATGGTGGCTCAGCAGGCAGAGTTCTCACCTGTCATGCTGGAGACCCGGATTCGATTCCCGGTACCTGCCCATGCAAAAAAAAAAAAAAAGCAAAAACTAAAATAAATCCATGTGGATCCATCCCCTGGCTTATGACTTAGCTGAAGGTCTTTTCTTTGGGTCAGCTCTTTATTTGCCTCAATGAAGACAAAGTGCATTCTATCCAGAGATATTTCTGCATGAAGCAGTGGAAAAATAGAAAAATGGAGAGGCTCTTTTTTTGGGATATTCGTTTTTCTCTTTTCAAAGAATGTGTTGTGCTTTCTGAGAGAGAGTAAGTGACAGCCAAATTATTATAACCTTATGGTATAAATTGGCATATATTTGAGAGTGTAAGGGGACACTTAATTATGATAGGATAACAGATATAAACTGGAAGGCTTCTGGGGCATTTGAGACCTAAGGCATCCTAGAGTGAGTATATCAGATATCTCTGGTACCACTTCAAATCCTGAAATTCTCTTATTTCAGCCACTGCAGCAGTAATCAGTTCTACACACACTTCCACAAGTTTGCAGCAATGCAACCTGACACTTTTCTGCTGACACACGCCACCTACTTCTACTTCCTTCCCAGGGCTTCTCTATGTTATGATGTGAATTACCTGTGAGACCCTGAGTGATATTCCCACACATGCAACATGGAAGTGGGGTGTTAGCTCAGTGGGCATTAACTGATGGAGGATGGAAGCCGATGACTAAATGCTGTCACCTTTTGTCCCCACATGGCTTGTTCTGAGATGCATTTCATGAAACATTCATTAGAGTGTTCCTTAGAATCAAGCACCAGTTGCCTGTATCCGTGAACACCTTGAAATCTCATCTTTGTATTAGCTTTCTTTCCTTCCCTGTTTCACTCTCACCTGCTGAAGACTTTTTCTCAGGTTCTGCTTTCAGGGGAATCCAGGCTATAATAATAGGGACTGGAATTTCATTTAGATAACTCACTGGTCAGAGGTAAAATGGACTCTATGGCTGGTGGTAAGTGGAGTGGTGATACTTGGCCAGCAGCACCCCCTAAAAAGACCCTTTTGTGTGGTGGACTGGGATGACATGCCCGTAAAGGGCGGAGCATGGTGTGATAGCTATGATAGCTGTGGCTTATGAGTACTAGCAGGAACCAGAGAAAACAAATGGAAATGGGTCTTGAGGATCAGGGTGTGGTGGGATATAAGGTCGGAATAAGGATAATGTATTGGCAAAGGAGTAATCACCTGTGATTTGGGGCTCATCATACTGGGAAGTTCTAATTCACTACTGGATGGATCTTATATATGTTTTTTAACTAGGTAGATTCTTGAAGTTTAGCCATGAGGTGGATTTGCTGAAAGTGCCTTGACATGGGATTAAGGAAGTGATCAGAATTTCAGAGAGGTAACTCTGAATAAGGGATAATAAATAGGTCTATGTGATGGTGGAGGACTTTACACATTACCATCTTCCTTAGGAGAACTAAGGGGATATTTCCTTCACTGAGATGATAAGGAATATACTGGTGAGGAGGGCATAAGCCTCTTTGAAAAGCTCCTTTTGTCTGTCTTCTATAGGCTGAGGTTGAAAGTAGGACATGCTGTCATAGAATTTGGCTCTCTTGTTTCAGTGGGGATAATAAGATACCAAGACAGCCAAGCAGAGACACTTAACTGACAGAAGCAATGTGGTTGTAATGACCATAATGGACAGCAAAGCTAGAGTGGCAATCAATAGGGTGCCTTGAGCCACAGGATTTGTGCTGATGGATAGCAGATTATGGTGCACCTATAAATAGAAAAAAAAATGGACAGCATATGAACAGTAGCCTCCCGCTGCCCATCCTCTCCGATCTCCCCACTACATTGAGAGTTGGCAAGCAAGGACTGACTTTAGTCACTACGGTAGAAATTTTCAACCCCTCACCCTGTTTCCAGATCTAAATAAGTTCAAGACACAGGTTCATTGATAGAATCCAGGATAGGTCTTCCTGCAGAGAATCCTAATACTGCTGCTACAAGAATATACAATAAACAATTCTCCAACCCTTCTCCAAAAAAAGTGGCCTTTATCAGGTAAACTAGGTCCCAAGCAAAGATAAATAGACAAACTGTCCAAGTGTCTGAGCCAACCAAAATGCCATTATGATGCTATGAATTGAGAGGGGACTTACAGTGCCATAGGGATTTCTGGCCGAAGTCCAATCCAATGGATAGTGGTTCCAATAGGTCCACAGATCTATTCTGCACTTTATCCCTCTTGATTATTGGGGGTATAATTGGGATAGATATATACATCCTTAGAAGCTGGCAAATCTTTCACTTAGTTTCCCTCACCTGAAAAGTAAGAGCCATTATGGCAAGAAGAGCCAAGTGGAAACTGCTGAAAATGTGCACTATCTTCCCTTTGGCCAAGCAGTGAATTAAAAACAATAACACAGCCTGGAGAGAATCATAAATATTAGTGACACTACAGAAGATTTAAAGAACTAAGGGGTGACATTCCCCATGATATCCACATTGATCCATCTGTACGCCCCCTACAAAAGTCCGATACATTATGGTGGATTATGGTAGCCAAATGTAAACTCAAACAACTGGTAGCTCCAATCATGTTATCTTTTTTGGAATTGATCAGCACAGCCTCTGGCACTTGCAGCTTTTGATCTGGAGAATGTGCTCTTCTTGATGTCCATCAGTAAGGAGGAGTAAAAACAGTTTATTTTAAATGGGAAGATCATTATAACGTTCTCTTGTTCTAGGCTTTTTTCTGTCACATAATATACTCCACAAACTGGTCCACTCCATTGGTGCCAACATCACAATTACCTTGGTGAGCAGGAGGTGGGAAGCACTCTAGATGCCCTGGTAAGACACATTCATGCTAGAAGATGAGAGATAAACCCCATAAAGTTTATCTGGTCTCATTGGTAAAGATTGTAGGAGTCTTGTGGTGTGGGCCGTCATGGGGTATCTACATTAAGGTAAAAGTCAAATGGTTGCACCTTGCATTCACTACCATTAAGGAAGAACCACAGCATTTGGTGGGCCACATTGGGATTTTAAAGGCAGTGTGTACCACACTTAGGAATAATCCTCAAACCTAGTTATTATGTGTCTCTAAAGGCTGTCATGCGTCCCTGATCCCAGAGTCAAATGACTCAGCATATTTGTGGTGTTAGAGGTAATTTATGGTAGATGAGAATATCGTGTGGAGTCTCGGGAAACTCTCCTAACAGGAGAATTATAGCTTATACCCCTAAGGTTCTGGATCAAGGTCATACTTTCTATAGCAGAAAACCACTTGGAAAGTAGCAACTTGTTTGCTACCAGACTGAGTAGATACTAAGCACCTGCCCAGGGCCACCAAGAGACTATGTGATTAGAAGTACCTTGCTTATAATTATTAAATCCCTGAGGTTGGGTGACCACAGCAGCAATACATTGTATAATAGAAACAATGATGCATTAGGATCAGCCCTGAACAGTCAAAAAGACTTGAGTAAATAATCAGATATCCTCTTATCTCTGCTGAATCTGCACACCTCCATTTCAACCTAAACCTAAGACCTTATGGGAGGGCTCCATACTGTCAACTTATAAAGGAAGATAAAATTTTGGTCTGGTTCATGGGTAGATTAACATAATATGTTGGGGATAGCAATAAATGCGCACCGTTTCTGGTACAACCCCACTCAGGAGTAGCCTTATAGAACATTGGTGAAAGGTAATCCCACTACAGTGAGCAGAGTTATAAGATTATCATTCATTTAGCATGGAGGGACATGTGATCTGGACAATGGTAATTGGCTTGGCTTGTTGGTATGAGGCCTGAAAGGAAGATGATAGGAGATTTTGGGAAAAGGCATGAAAACGGTTTTCAAGCATAGGACATAATGTGTGAAAATCTTCTTTCTCTCATGTTGTTTACTAGAGAAAAATTTAAAAACTGAGTGGACTCTGTTGGCACAACATAATCGTGAACAGAATGGATATGTTGGAGGATACAGGGCATACAATGACCCAATAGCAATGGTCCTCCTTCACAAATGCTAATCCAGCTATTGTCATTGCTGAATGCCCAACTTACTAATATGAGAAAACAGTGCTGAATTCATGATATGGCATTGTTCTAGTTTGAAAGCTGCTGGAATGTGATATACCAGAAACGGAATTTATTAAATTGCAAGTTTATAGTTTTGAGGTCATGAAAATGTCCAAATTAAGGCAAGGCTGTGAAAATGTCCAAATTAAGGCACCAAAAAGTGGTTACCTTCATTCAAGAAAGGCCAATGGAAGTCCAGGGTTTCTCTCTCAACTGGGAAGGCACATGGTGAACATGGTGATGTCTGCTAGCTTTCTCTCCAGGCTTCTTGTTTCATGAAGTTCCCGCAGGGCGTGTTTTCCTTCTTCATCTCCATAGGTCTCTGGCTGTGTGGGGTCTCAAGCTTTTTCCAAAATGGTTCCCTCTGAAAGGGGACTAGTAAGCAACCCCACCTTGAACGGGTGGAGACACATCTCCATGGAAACCATCCAAACAGACGTTACCACACACAATTGGGTAGGTCACATCTCCAAGGATAATAAAAAAGCTCCCCCAGCAATACTGAATGAGGATAAAGGATATGGCTTTTCAGGTCCACCACAGATTCAAATCAGGACAGGCATCTTCTCCTCAAGGAGACTAGTCACCTGGCAGGTTGGCTGAATCCTTCTACTCTGGTGGTTAGTTATTTGCCCTTTTCCATGGATGTGGGTTTGTGCTTCCTTACCTCTGCTTCCACCAGCATCACCATCCAAGCACTTGTAGAATGCTTGATCTATTGGCATGATATCTCAAGAACATTGCTTTAGACCAAGGAACTTACTTTATGGCAAAGGAGGTACAACAATGAGCACATGACCGTGGTATCCACTAGTCACACAATATTCCTTATTATCCAGAAATAACCAGCTTAATAGATTAATTGAATCACCTATTATTGGTTCAGCTAAGGTTGACATCATAGAAGTTAAGAACCCTGCTGGGTTGGGGCTCTGTCATCCAGGACAAATATACTAAACCAGCAGGGCAGAAACATTATGGCACTGTATCCTATAATAAGAACACTGGTCTGGTGCAAAAAAGTAGGATTGGCCTCTCTCTCCATCACTCTCAGTGACCTTCTTGAAGAATTTGTTCTTCTTGTCCCTGTAACATTAGGGTATCTGCTGGATAAGGTTATGGTTTCCAGGGAATGTGGTAAGGATATCACTGAAATTGAAGTTATGGCTACTGCTTGATTTATTTTGAATTCCTCATGCCAGTGGACTATCAGGAAAAGAAAAGAGGCACTAAACTGGTGGGCTAATAGGACATGGATTACATGAGAAGCTAGGAAGGCTGCTATATAGTGAGGGCAGGAAGGACTATGTTTAGAGTTCAGGGGATTTATTAGGGCATCTCTTTATCCAACAACAATAAAACAGTCAAGGCACATTAAGGGTTCAGGCCTTCAGGGATGATCTTATGGTCACCCTCCAACCAAGCAACCCAGACTAGCCAAGTTACTGGACAAGAATGAGAGAAATCTATAATGGGTGGTAGAGAAGCAAGATAAGAATATTATTACAATTTTGAGACCAGCTGAAACAGCTGCAGCAGGAACTTCTTCCAGGAACCTTCTTGAATTAAGCATCTGCAGAGATTATGGCTGGACACCATCTTGAAGGGGATCCCATCATATACTGAACAAACTCAGTGGAGGGCATAAACAAGCACAAGGGATGGACTGTAGCAGACACCTCCTGTGCACCACTCCAAATCCTCTTGCTCATCTGCTATTGTGGTAATCAGGTCTGTGTGAGCTTCTATCAGCTTTGCACAGAGCAGCCTGACAGAAACTAGTCCTGGGCTGTATCCCTTGGACTTTTCTGATGCTAGAGCTTCCCTGACATCATATCATGGGAACCAGATCAAAACTCTGGCACATGCACCTCAGAAGTACGAGAGAGTTGAAATCTGTGGGGCCATCATTGACAAGTAGAAATGGGAATTGACAAACAAATGCTTTTCTTTTGCCTCTCCCAGCCAGGCAGTTTTGAGTTGCAATTTATCAGCCTCTCCAGTATTCCTGTGGGAGTAAGAGCCAGTCACCCACTAGAGTGGCCAACTTAATGCATCCTTGATAATTATTTTCTTCCTTCATTGTTCTCTCCTCCCTCCCACCCTCCTGTTCCCTGAGATCATATTTTCAAACAAAGTACCTGTGTTTCAGTCTTCATCTCAGGTTCTGTTTTGGGGAGAAGGCAGGCTAAGACAGAGAGAGTCAACAAGTTGGGGGTACAAAACATGGGAAGAGATTGTGATCAGCATTAATCTACAGGTGTATTTCAGGACATCAGAGCCCCATTTAGTGCTATGAGAACTCTAGTAAGAAAAATGACACATTTAGGCCACATACTTCCTTGTTTGAAACCCTGTAACCAGAGGATATAACGATTTTAGAATCGGAAAAACCTTTAGATCTCATTGTTAGCATAAACATTTTATTTTAAAGAAAAGGAAGTTCCACCTGCACATGTATTCCTGTACATCTGAAAAGGGAGATTACAGTATGTCAAATCAAACTAAGCAAAATAATGTTTACTATTCCCTAAAGTATAAAATTATTTACCTAAGAATCTTGAAGACAGATGAATGAGAAAAAAAAGGGGAGGGGGAGGTTCGGGTAAGTTTAGTTGAAGTGAAAGGCTGATATGGTAAAAGAAACATAGGGGGTGAAATCTAGTCTACAGATAGATTTTTCCTGGGACTTGTTAAATTTGGGGCCATGAAAGGAAGAGGAGATCTAATGTGTATTGAGCAGTTTCTGCCTGCCAAGCATTTGACATATTTAGCTATGTAAAGTGGGCATTATATCTATAGATTAGGAAGCTAATAGATATACCAGGAAGGTTAAGTAACTTTCTAAGTTAATCTGTAACCCAAGTACTTTTGATTGGGTCCTTTCTATTCCAGCTCACCATACTTCTCTGCCCAAGAGGAAACTCAGTTCCTCCATCCCCAGCACTTCCACATTTGTAGGTAGCTTTGCCGGGACTGTTGGCAGAGTCCATTAGAAAGTAGGAAGAGATCACAGATCATTCCTTCGGGTCCCTCCATCCCAAAGCCCCTGTAAAAGGAATAACTCAGTTTTACCTTCAAGGCCAATTTAACATGTCCAGTATGATTTCTACCTTTTCCTTCCCAATCCCAGCAAAAATCTCTACAGATTTCTGTGACAACAGGAAAACAATTTCATTGCAAAGGAGGAGACAGTCATACCTAAAGTAGAGTGAAAAAGCAAACTTTTAGTGGACAAGGTAGGATGAATCGGTTAATGAAAGTATAGATGATTAGTCAGAGGCACGAATTTTTATCACATTCTTAGCCATTTTGATAAGGGATTCATTCATTTTTTCAATAACATTTTATATTCTTGAGTGTCTGCAGCTGCACTGTCCAGTACTGTAGGAACTAGACAAGTGTGGCTATTTAAATTTAAATTAAGTAAAATTCTAGCTTCATGTCAAATTCCACATGTGGTTAGTGGCTATGATACTGGACAGAGCAGACATAGAGCATTTCCATCATCACAGAAAGTTCATTTAGGCAGTGCTGTCCATTCTGCTCAGTTCTGGGGATACAGCAAACAAGATGAATATGGTTCCTTCTTCAGAGAGAGACAGATAAAAAATGCAAATAAATAAAATGATAATTGAAGGTAATTGCTGTTGTAAAGAAAAAATAGAGTGCTGGGATAAGGACTCTCAGGAGGCATTTATTTTATATGGTGAGGTCAGGGAAGGGCTCTCTAAAATATGACTTTTAATCCGAGACCTAAGAGATGTGAAGAAACCATCGGGAAGAGCATCCAAGGTAGAAGGAACAGCAAGTTCAAAAGTCTTAAAGAACTTACCATGTCTCAGGAAAAGGCAGTGGAGAGCCTGAGGGATTTGGGCATCTGGGAAAGAAAACTGGTCATCAAAGGACTCCAAGCATGGAGGTTGCAGAGAAGAATGACTTTGCAACCTCTGCTCAGGAGAGCACACATGTACCTTGTTTACTGATGGAGCCTTAGCACTGGGTAGAAAACTGGCACGTAGAGTTAATACCTATTTGCTGAATGAATGAATGGTAAATGAATGAACCATTCTTGCTTGCACGGGGGGGAGATGGATAAAAGCTGTGCACAAGGAATTTTTTATGAGGTTCTAATGACTGCCAAGTAGGAGCTCGCCATTGCATAATTTGTAGGGATTTTTGTTTGTTTATTTTACTATGGCTCATTTCAAAGGAACTTCTTTCCCTTCAGAGTTTTAAATTAAAAGAAAATTTAAGAGGAAGTAAGTATATATTTGACTATGTTAACTTTACAACTCTCGACATTTCTTTAAAATTCACATTAAACCTTGGCCCCATGGGATCGACAATGTTTTTCTGACCAAAAGAGGGGAAAGAATTGTGACAAAGCATCAGTGGCTAAGAGAGTTCAGAGTCGAGAGGCTACTCTGGAGGCTACTCTTATACAAGCTTCAGCTAGATATTGCTACTATCATGGTTTGCCAAATCCCAACCAAAACCATCCCTGTTAATCCTAAAGAACACATGGGCTTTATCTGAGATTCTACAAAGGTTTCATGCACTAATGTTACTTTCCAGAAACCTATAACTTCCAGATGGATTCCTAGGCCGGATAAATCCTAAAACCCAGAGGGCCCAGCCTCTCCAGAATATCAACTAGTTCCATCCCCCTATCCCATATTATTAACTGCCCCTTCCAAATGAAAAAGTTAGAATAAATATAGCTACAATATATACCCCTTAAGACTGGAGAAAGATCTAAGGAGAAGTTGAAGTTATAACAGAGAAGACAGGATTTAACAAATGAGTATGATTGCTGAATCATTAAATTGATATCTCTTTTAATCTCCAGTGTCTTGGAGCAGCTAGAAGGAAAAACCTAAATTGTGGAACTGTAACTCATACCAAACAATGATATCTGTTTCTACAACCAGTTGCTGTGGTGTGCTTTGAAATGTATTGCTTTTTTTGTATATATGTTATGTTTCACAATTAAAAAAAATTCCCATATAGAAAATGTCTTTATGCTCAAGGCAACTTGTTTTTCCCAGATCAGTTTCAGAAGCTACATTCTCTCACTTTCTGACATGCCTATTCCTGACCCCTTTCTTGATAAGAAGGAAAGGCCACTCATTTGATTACCACAGGCTTGGGAGGAAAACATTGCCATGATAATATTACTTCACATTTGAGTAACTGCTTACAGTTTAGCATAGTGGCTCCAAATCTGGCAGCACATTGGAATCACCTGAGGTACTTTTTAGAAATATTCCTGCCCAGGGCCCACCCCTGGAGATTCTGCTTTAATTGGTCTGGGTTAGGTGCCATATACCAGTAATTTAAAAACTTCCCAGGAGATTCTTGCTTCCAGGGCTAAGAAACCAGGGTCTAGAAAATACTTTGACAGCTGCTGTCTCAGTAGGTGGGCAGATAGTAGAAAGTTGATTTAATTTAATAGTTTTCAAACTTTAATATACACCTGGAGTGCTTCTTAAAATGCAGATTAGTTGGGCATGGTTCTCATTTTAGTAGGTCTAGAGTGGGATGTGGGAATTTGCATTTCTAACAATTTCCCAGGTAATGCCGATGCTGCTGGTCCAGGCATCACATTTGAGGACCACTGATTTAGTAGAAGAAGAAATGAAAACTTAGAAAGATAATATCACTAACCCAAGTTGCACAGCTAGTTTGCAGAGGAGACAGGACCAAACTCAGGTCTGCAGGCCGAGTCGTCTCCCAGGCTCTTTGTGTCTATGGATGCTCGACCATTCACTATCTTTCCTCTCAGCCAAATCAAATGTGTCTTTCTAGACTATAGACTTCTAATCTGCACAGAGCAGGGAATTGGTTTCCAGTTGCATTCCGGAAGTGACCACCTACCTTAATGAGTAACATGGTGACCACTGGTTTAGCAGTTGCTCCATAATTTCTCTTAAGGAGGGAGAGTTATTAAAGGAAATGCACTGCAAATCTGCTCTGGGTAGACGAGGAGCCAAGGTAACAAAGAAGACAGATAAATTGTTGGCAAACTTGATTTTTTTATTCTTGAAAAGAAGAGGCAAAGGCAAAGAAAGAAGAGAGGAAGATGAAAGAGGGCAAGATAATGTGGGGAGAGGAAGCCAGTGACAAAATCCATGGTGTTGAAATATGCATAGGTCTTTCAAAAACAAGGATATTTAGTTGACATATTCAAGTCTTAATACATGAACCTGTGCCTGTGAACCAAATCTGAAAATAGAACCTTTAAAGATGTTATTTTTAGTGAAAGTGTGGACTCATTTGTGAATAGAATCTTTAAAGATTCCATTTAGATGAGGCCAAAGTGAATCAGGGTGGGCCTTAATCCATTTAACTGGAGTCCTTATAAGATAGAGGAAATTTGGACAGTTAGAGAAAGCCACAGTAAGACACCAAGTGGACAGACTTCCATGGGACAAGAGGCAGAGATGCAGCCAAAGAAGCTGAAGGATTGCAGAAGCCAGAACCAGAATGCTATCGACTCCAGGAGAAAGCATGGCCTGTTGACACCTTGATTTTGGGCTCAAGCTTCCTGCTTTGGTTTGTTAATGCTGCTGGACTGCAACATACCAGAAGTAGATCGGTTTTTATAAAGGGGATTTTAAGTTACAAGTTTAGAGTTCCAAGGCCTTAAAAATGTCCTAACTAAGGCATCCAGAGAAAGGTAACTTGACTTCTAAGAAAGGTGTCCAGGATTCCTCTGTCGCTGGCATCTGCTGATCCTTATTCCTGGTTCTGTTGCTTCCAGCTTCTGATTCCAGTGGCTTCCTCTCCAAGTGTCTGTGGGTCCTCACTTACCTTCTCAGTATCAGCTCTCTCCAGGTTCTGGTTTGCTTAGCATCTCACAGGAAGGCACATGTGTGCAGAACTCTGGTTTCTAATGGCTCTCCAAGCATCTGTGTTGGCACTCCAAGCATCTCTCCAAATGTCTGTATCTGAACTTTTTCCAAAATGTTTCCTTGTATTGGCTCTTTTAAAGACTCCAGGAAACTAATTAAGATAACCTTAAATGGGTGGGGCCACACTTCCATCTAATCAAAATGTCACACTCACAATCAGGTGTGTCACATTTCCATGGACATAATCTAATCAAAAGGTCACCCACAATTGGGTGTGTCACATCTCCATGTGAACAACCTAATCAAGAGGTCCCAACCTACAATATTGGATCATGATTAAAAGAACATGGCTACTCAGCAGGTGAACTCACTGCCCTCCCCATTATGCAGGACAGGATTCCCAGGGTCGTAAATCTGCCTGGCGACATGGGACATGATTCCTGGGATGAGCCAGGACCTGGCATCATGGGATTGAGAAAGTCTTCTTGATCAAAAGGGGAAAGAAAAAAAAATGAGACAAAATATAGTTTCAGTGGCTGAGAGATTTCAAACAGAGTTGAGAGGTTATCCTGGAGGTTATTCTTATTCATTATATAGATATCTCTTTTCAGTTTATGGTGCATTGGAGTAGCTAGATGGAAGTACCCAGAATTGCTGAACTGTGTTCCAGTAACCTTGATTCTTTTTATTTTTTATTTTTTTATTGACAGAAATCTTCACACACATACTTTCTATACTGGTGCATAGTCAATGGCTCACAATGTCATCACACAGTTGTGTGTTCATCATCATGATAATTTTTCAGAACATTTGCTTCACTCCAGAAAAAGAAATAAAAAGAAAAAAGAAAAAACTCATACGTACCATACACCTTGACTCTCCCTTTCATTGACACTAGTGTTCCCATCCATCCAATTTATTTTACCCTTTCCCCCCTATTATTTATTTATTTCTATCTATATTTTTTTTTACTCATCTGTCCATACCCTGGATATAAGGAGCATCAGACACAAGGTTCTCACAATCACACAGTCACTTTGTAAATGTTATATCTTTATACAATCATCTTCAAGAATCTAGGCTTCTGGAACACAAGTTCAAGTTTCAAGTACTTTTCTCTACCCACTCCAATACACCATAAACTAAAAAGAGATACCTATATAACACAAAAGGATAACCTCCAAGATAAACTCTCAACTCTGTTTGAAATCTTTCAGCCACTGAAACTTTATTTTGTCTCATTTCTCTTTTGCCCATTTTGGTCAAGAAGGTTTTCTTAATCTCTTGATTAAGAGATTAATCTCTTAATCTCTTAATCTCTGGTTTATCCCAGGCTTTCTGTCCCATGTTGCAGGGAGATTTACACCCCTGAGAGTCATGTTCCATGCAGGGGAGAAGGCAGTGATTCACACGCTGAGTTGGCTTAGAGAGAGAGGCCACATCTGAGCAACGGAAGAGGCTCTCTGGGGGTGACTCTTATGCCCAATTCCAAGTAGGCTTAGCCTGTCCTTTGCAGGAATAAGTCCCACAGGGGCCAAACCCAAGATCGAGTGCTCAGCCCATTGACCTGATTGTCGCCACTGCTCGCGAGAATATCAGAAATTCTCCGAATGGGGAAGTTGAACATCTCCCCCTACTCCCCATTCCCCCAAAGGGACTCCACAAATACTTCTTTATTCACTGCCCAAATCACTCTGGGATTCATTGGGGCATCACACTAACCTGGACAATTCAACAAAAGCTCTCTCTCTAACCAAGATTCCATTATGGTGTTCGCCTAAACTGACCATAAAAGTTAAATTAGGAAATGCACTACCCAAAATATACATTTTGCACCAAATAAACATCTCACCCTTTCATCTCATCCAGAAGTTGAGGTTTTAAAATCATCCTTTATTCAGTCTTCTGGTATACCTTAGTCCTATCCATATCAGCTTCATTCATATCTCCAGTTGAAGTGTGATCCCTTTTTCAACCTTTTGAACAGTTTCTGTATGAGGTACTGCTCACACTCATAGCTTCAGTGCCTTAACTCTGAGTTTCACGTGTCACATAAATACAAAGTTTCTGGGGAAGGCCATATTATACACGAACAGCTCAGTATCTCAGAATATAGAATAACAGTTACAACTCTTGAATATATGTGACTGCTGTAAGAGATTATAATCTAGGACCCTTTGCAATAGTCCCCAACCTGATAACCCATGCTCTTGACCTCAGTTCACTGACTTTTTATATTATGGTTAGTCCACATAATAGAGGCATGATAATATTTGTCTTTCTTTCCTGATATTTCATTCAACATACAGTTCTTAAATTTCATTCACCTAGTTACATGCCTTACAACTTCATTCCCTGTGGCTGCTGAGTAGTCCATTATATGTATACACCATAGATCCCCTTTCCGTTCCTCAGTTGTTGTACCCTTAGGCCACCTCCATTCATTTTGGATAAGAACACAGCCACCATAAACACCAGTGTGTAAATGTCCATTCCTGTCTCCACACTCAGTTCCTCCAGTTATACATCGAGCAACAGAGTTTCAGGATCATATCAGTAGCCTTGATTTTTGAAGAAAACTGCATAACTACATACCTTTTACAATGTGACTGTATGATTGTGAAAACCTTGTGTCTGAAGCTCCTTTTATCCAGGGTATGGACAGATGAGTAAAATAAAGAATTTATAAATAATAAGGGGAGTAGGGGTAAAAAAATTGGGTAGTTTGAAATATTAGTAGTCAGTGAGAGGAAGGGATAAGGAGTATGGGATGTATGAGTTTTCTTTTCTGGAGTTATGCAAATGTTCTAAAAATGATCATGGTGATGAAAACACAGGTATGCGATGATACTTTAAGCCATTGATTAAATACTATGGATGGCCTGTAGACTGCGTGACAATAGCTCAATTAAAAAATATATATATAAAAGAACATGCTGCCCCCACAATTTTGGATTAGGATTAAAAGAACATAGCTTTTCTGGCATACATAACAGTTTCAAACTAGCACACCTCTAAAACCATGAAACAATAAAATTCTTTAAACCAACCCATTTTGTGAAATTTGTCATAGATGCCCTGGCAAACTAAAACTCTCTCCAAACCTTGGGGGTGATTTGGATGCCCACAGAGTGTGGAATTGGGGACACAGCAGAGGGGGCATGATCCCATCTAAATCTGATAGGGGTGATCATGTTCTGTTAATCTCCGGGTGACAAGTGTGAGAACCTCCTGGCTCAGGTTATAGAAAGCCTTTTGGGCCTCTGGTTGGGTCATTTTCACAGTGGCCCTTGACTTTTTTGGTCTGCAGGGCAGAAATGAGGGTGACCTTGGCAGTTTGGGGCAAAAGTGAGGTCCAGGATATAGCTCTAATATGGATCATGTTTGCCTAAATGACAGTGTCTGAAGGAACAGCAGGTTTGAAATCAGGAGGTAGCCTCTCTGTTCTTTCTCATTGATAGCCTTGTGTGGTGCTTTAACCAGTGTAGATAGTGGTTCAAAATGTGAGTTCTGGAGTCAGACAGCCAAGAATCCTTTTCCCAGCTTTACCATAGTTTAGCTAATTTGAGCATGAAATTTAGTTTCTGCTCAGTCAAATTCCTAGCAGAAAAGAGATGGCACCCTCAAAGGATTTAATTGAAGAGGAGTATAACAGAAGGATTGTTTTCAATGGCAGTGGAAGCCACTGCCATCTCTCTGCCTGAAGGGACAAGGGAGAGTGCAGTACGGCAGGGAGGCCATGGAAGGGAGCTGTAAGGGGATGCAGCCACTGGCCAAGTTGGCCCAGCAGGGAAGGAGGAGGAGAATGTCCATACCTCCCATCTCCCTACTTCCCATCTCAGGCCAGTGTCTCTGATTTGCCAAATTCACCAGAAGTACAGGGCAAAAAGACCCTGTTAATGCAGTCACAGACACAAAGCAGTGAAGAGAATGGAGCAGACTGGAGATGAAGAGCCAAACTCATTATCACCAGTCCAATTTCGGAAAGCTTTGATTTTCTCATCTTTAAATGGAGATGCTAATAAATCATGGCCTTTACTTCCTTGGGTTGTTGTAAATGTTAACAGAGATGGTCATGTATCAGGGCTGGCCCATGGCACATGCACTTTTGTTGTTGGCTATTATTATTACATTGAAGGTAACCACTTGAGCTGCAGGCAGAGACAGTTCTTCCAAGGTCTGCAGGCAGAGTGTCATTCCATCTTCCAGGTTGAGAAAGTTTCTGCTGCAGAGTAGTCCAGGCAGATGTGTCTGGGCCACACACGTGGATTCCTAGTCATGACTGGTGAGTAATACCTTGAGTCAGAGGAGGTGGCGTCAGCATTCTCTCTTTTTACTCATTCTCCTTTCTAACCTCGTTGATATTCAATATGCCATGACAGAGGAAGGCTGAGCCTGTCTGATCGGGGTGACCAGCTTTATTTATAGTCTTGAGTTCTCTTAGGTGAGTAGTCCCATGGGTATGGGGATAGTTCACTGCTTTCCCTCCCAGGGGATGACAAATTGATGTGTTCATGCAGAGTCTGGGACTGGCCAAAGCCGAGGACTCAGGCGGCTGTGGCTTTTAAAGGATCCAGACCATTCTCGTTCTGTTGATAAGAACCACTAGCTTCACCCCCACCCCCAGCCCCCCGGTTCCCAAGCTGGGCCGTGGGGCCTGGTCAATAGTAATGCCTCTTCTCTAGAACCTGAGCTTGGTGGGTTGCCTGGAGAGAACAGTTTCCTTTTTAAAGAAAGGAGATGTGCAATATAATCTCTTGGCCCCTTCTAGCTCTAGAGTATCTGGAAGTTAAAAAAAAAACAGCTGAAAAAGAAAGCCTTGATTTAAGCACCCCAATTGCTAACTGTAGGTCTTATACACACTCAAGACAATATAAGAATACAGGCTTGGAATCCAAAGACTTCATTTCCAGTCCCAGCTTGTTACTCATAGTATCCTGGGCCAGTTTTATTATGTTTCCTCGTGTGTAAAATGGGGATAATTATTGCATCTCCTCTCCCCCTTCCTCCGAGCCCCAGATTGGCAGTTGTATAGGAGTTTGGGTAGGTGAAAGGGGAAGGGTATGGATGTCCCAGGGAGAGAAGAAATAAGATAGTGTATGGAATTGCTAAAGTACTATGTGGAGGGATTAGGTATGTTCCTGGTACACAGTAAGCACTTAACAATTTTAGCTATTATTATTATCTCTCTCAATATATGTTTTTGTGCTGAAGCCCAGGAGTGAATCATAGTATGATCTATATTTTTTAAAAACTTAGAATATGTGGATGATGACGGAAGCCCACATAGCATTTCCTGGCCTGCAGAGTTGTATGTGGAGTTTACATGACTAGGGTGCAGAAGTTTCAGCTGCAGTTCCTCCCATTCAACATAGAGTCAAAGCCAGCATCCAAATAGACTACATTTTGACTCAAAATGTAGCCTGAATCAGGGAATATATTTGTCATGATCAATAGGATTCAGCCAGGAGAAAGTTTTGACTGATTCTCTTAATGTAAGACCAAATAATCTCACTGCCTGGGTCCTAGAAGGAAATAGACCAGTGAGTGCTCAGCCCTTCCCTTCCAAAGAGATGATCTTGACAGAGACAGTGAGCAGCTGTTTCTTCTCTGATGGACAGCAGTGGGCTGAAGGCTGAGTCTGGTCATATACCAGGGGCCCTATGGTTGATTACCATCAAACCATTAGGCTGCCACCCAAAACCCAATCCTACCCTCCGGCTGTCACTTGAATGGGAAAGACGCCAGCCCCATGGCTGAACTGTGGTCCAGGAAGAGCCAGGAGCACCAGCTGTAAGCTCTATCCCTACTATATAAATGGAATTATTTTCTTTCGAAAATGCCAAGTGTTAACGTGTCCTTCATCCAGTTGAATTATTCTTTTTTTTTTTTTTTTTATAAAGGATAATCTTTTTTTTTTTTTATTTTTTTTTTATTTTTATTTTTTATTAACGGAGAAAAAAAAAAAGAAATTAACACAACATTTAGAAATCATACCATTCTACATATGCACTCAGTAATTCTTAACATCATCACATAGATGCATGATCATTGTTTCTTAGTACATTTGCATCGGTTTAGAGGAACTAGCAACACAACAGAAAAAGATATAAAATGTTAATATAAAGAAAAGAAATAAAAGTAGTAGTAATAGTAAAAAACAACAACAACAAACAAACCAACAAGCAAACAAAAACAAAAAAAACCCTATAGCTCAGATGCAGCTTCATTCAGTATTTTAACATGATTACTTTACAATTAGGTATTATTGTGCTGTCCATTTTTGAGTTTTTGTATCCAGTCCTGTTGCACAGTCTGTATCCCTTCAGCTTCAATTACCCATTGTCTTACCCTGTTTCTAACTCCTGCTGAACTCTGTTACCAATGACATATTTCAAGTTTATTCTCGAATGTCCGTTCACATCAGTGGGACCATACAGTATTTGTCCTTTAGTTTTTGGCTGGATTCACTCAGCATAATATTCTCTAGGTCCATCCATGTTATTACATGGTTCATAAGTTTATCTTGTCTTAAAGCTGCATAATATTCCATCGTATGTATATACCACAGTTTGTTTAGCCACTCTTCTGTTGATGGACATTTTGGCTGTTTCCATCTCTTTGCAATTGTAAATAACGCTGCTATAAACATTGGTGTGCAAATGTCCGTTTGTGTCTTTGCCCTTAAGTCCTTTGAGTAGATACCTAGCAATGGTATTGCTGGGTCGTATGGCAATTCTATATTCAGCTTTTTGAGGAACCGCCAAACTGCCTTCCACAGTGGTTGCACCCTTTGACATTCCCACCAACAGTGGATAAGTGTGCCTCTTTCTCCGCATCCTCTCCAGCACTTGTCATTTTCTGTTTTGTTGATAATGGCCATTCTGGTGGGTGTGAGATGATATCTCATTGTGGTTTTGATTTGCATTTCTCTAATGGCCAGGGACATTGAGCATCTCTTCATGTGCCTCTTGGCCATCCGTATTTCTTCTTCTGGTAGGTGTCTGTTTAAGTCTTTTTCCCATTTTGTAATTGGGTTGGCTGTCTTTTTGTTGTTGAGTTGAATAATCTCTTTATAAATTCTGGATACTAGACCTTTATCTGATATGTCGTTTCCAAATATTGTCTCCCATTGTGTAGGCTGTCTTTCTACTTTCTTGATGAAGTTCTCTGATGCACAAAAGTGTTTAATTTTGAGGAGCTCCCATTTATTTATTTCCTTCTTCAGTGTTCTTGCTTTAGGTTTAAGGTCCATAAAACCACCTCCAGTTGTAAGATCCATAAGATATCTCCCAACATTTTCCTCTATCTGTTTTATGGTCTTAGACCTAATGTTTAGATCTTTGATCCATTTTGAGTTAACTTTTGTATAGGGTGTGAGAGATGGGTCTTTTTTCATTCTTTTGCATATGGATATCCAGTTCTCTAGGCACCATTTATTGAAGAGACTGCTCTGTCCCAGGTGAGTTGGCTTGACTGCCTTATCAAAGATCAAATGTCCATAGATGAGAGGGTCTATATCTGAGCACTCTATTCGATTCCATTGGTCGATATATCTATCTTTATGCCAATACCATGCTGTTTTGACCACTGTGGCTTCATAGTATGCCTTAAAGTCAGGCAGCGCGAGACCTCCAGCTTCGTTTTTTTTCCTCAAGATGTTTTTAGCAATTCGGGGCACCCTGCCCTTCCAGATAAATTTGCTTATTGGTTTTTCTATTTCTGAAAAATAAGTTGTTGGGATTTTGATTGGTATTGCATTGAATCTGTAAATCAATTTAGGTAGGATTGACATCTTAACTATATTTAGTCTTCCAATCCGTGAACACGGTATGCCCTTCCATCTATTTAGGTCTTCTGTGATTTCTTTTAACAGTTTTTTGTAGTTTTCTTTATATAGGTTTTTTGTCTCTTTGGTTAAATTTATTCCTAGGTATTTTATTCTTTTAGTTGCGATTGTAAATGGGATTCGTTTCTTGATTTCCGCCTCAGCTTGCTCATTACTAGTGTATAGAAAAGCTACAGATTTTTGAATGTTGATCTTGTAGCCTGCTACTTTGCTGTACTCATTTATTAGCTCTAGTAATTTTGTTGTGGATTTTTCTGGGTTTTCTACATATAGTATCATATCGTCTGCAAACAGTGATAGTTTTACTTCTTCCTTTCCTATTTTGATGCCTTGTATTTCTTTTTCTTGCCTAATTGCTCTGGCTAGAACTTCCAACACAATGTTGAATAATAGTGGTGATAGTGGACATCCTTGTCTTGTTCCTGATCTTAGGGGGAAAGTTTTCAATTTTTCCCCATTGAGGATGATATTAGCTGTGGGTTTTTCATATATTCCCTCTATCATTTTAAGGAAGTTCCCTTGTATTCCTATCTTTTGAAGTGTTTTCAGCAGGAAAGGATGTTGAATCTTGTCAAATGCCTTCTCTGCATCAATTGAGATGATCATGTGATTTTTCTGCTTTGATTTGTTGATATGGTGTATTACATTAATTGATTTTCTTATGTTGAACCATCCTTGCATACCTGGGATGAATCCTACTTGGTCATGATGTATAATTCTTTTAATGTGTTGTTGGATACGATTTGCTAGGATTTTATTGAGGATTTTTGCATCTGTATTCATTAGAGAGATTGGTCTGTAGTTTTCTTTTTTTGTAATATCTTTGCCTGGTTTTGGTATGAGGGTGATGTTGGCTTCATAGAATGAATTAGGTAGTTTTCCCTCCACTTCGATTATGTTGAAGAGTTTGAGGAGAGTAGGTACTAATTCTTTCTGGAATGTTTGATAGAATTCACATGTGAAGCCGTCTGGTCCTGGACTTTTCTTTTTAGGGAGCTTTTGAATAACTAATTCAATCTCTTTACTTGTGATTGGTTTGTTGAGGTCGTCTATTTCTTCTTGAGTCAAAGTTGGTTGTTCATGTCTTTCCAGGAACCTGTCCATTTCTTCTAAATTGTTGTATTTATTAGCGTAAAGTTGTTCATAGTATCCTGTTATTACCTCCTTTATTTCTGTGAGGTCAGTAGTTATGTCTCCTCTTTCATTTCTAATCTTATTTATTTGCATCCTCTCTCTTCTTCTTTTTGTCAATCTTGCTAAGGGCCCATCAATCTTGTTGATTTTCTCATAGAACCAACTTCTGGTCTTATTGATTTTCTCTATTGTTTTCATGTTTTCAATTTCATTTATTTCTGCTCTAACCTTTGTTATTTCTTTCCTTTTGCTTGCTTTGGGATTAGTTTGCTGTTCTTTCTCCAGTTCTTCCAAGTGGACAGTTAATTCCTGCATTTTTGCCTTTTCTTCTTTTCTGATAAAGGCATTTAGGGCAATAAATTTCCCTCTTAGCACTGCCTTTGCTGCGTCCCATAAGTTTTGATATGTTGTATCTTCATTTTCATTTGCCTCTAGGTATTTACTAATTTCTCTTGCAATTTCTTCTTTGACCCACTTGTTGTTTAAGAGTGTGTTGTTGAGCCTCCATGTATTTATGAATTTTCTGGCCCTCCGCCTATTATTGATTTCCAACTTCATTCCTTTATGATCCGAGAAAGTGTTGTGTATGATTTCAATATTTTTAAATTTGTTAAGACTTGCTTTGTGACCCAGCATATAGTCTATCTTTGAGAATGATCCATGAGCACTTGAGAAAAAGGTGTATCCTGCTGTTGTGGGATGTAATGTCCTATAAATGTCTGTTAAGTCAAGTTCATTTATAGTAATATTCAGGTTCTCTATTTCTTTATTGATCCTCTGTGTAGATGTTCTGTCCATTGATGAGAGTGGTGAATTGAAGTCTCCAACTATTATGGTATATGTGTCTATTTCCCTCTTCAGTGTTTGCAGTGTATTCCTCACGTATTTTGGGGCATTCTGGTTCGGTGCGTAAATATTTATGATTGTTATGTCTTCTTGCTTAATTGTTCCTTTTAATAGTATATAGTGTCCTTCTTTGTCTCTTTTAACTGTTTTACATTTGAAGTCTAATTTGTTGGATATTAGTATAGCCACTCCTGCTCTTTTCTGGTTGTTGTTTGCATGAAATATCTTTTCCCAACCTTTCACTTTCAACCTATATTTATCTTTGGGTCTAAGATGTGTTTCCTGTAGACAGAATATAGAAGGATCCTGTTTTTTAATCCATTCTACCAGTCTATATCTTTTAATTGGGGAATTCAGTCCATTGACATTTAGAGTTATTACTGTTTGGATAATATTTTCCTCTACCATTTTGCCTTTTGTATTATATATATCATATCTGACTTTCCTTCTTTCTACACTTTTCTCCATGTCTCTCTCTTCTGTCTTTTTGTATCTGACTCTAGTGCTTCCTTTAGTATTTCTTGCAGAGCTGGTCTCTTGGTCACAAATTCTCTTAGTGACTTTTTGTCTGAGAATGTTTTAATTTCTCCCTCATTTTTGAAGGACAATTTTGCTGGATATAGGAGTCTTGGCTGGCAGTTTTTCTCTTTTAGTAACTTAAATATATCATCCCACTGTCTTCTAGCTTCCATGGTTTCTGCAGAGAAATCTACACATAGTCTTATTGGGTTTCCCTTGTATGTGACGGATTGTTTTTCTCTCGCTGCCTTCAAGATCGTCTCTTTCTCTTTGACCTCTGACATTCTAACTAGTAAGTGTCTTGGGGAACGCCTATTTGTGTCTAATCTCTTTGGGGTGCGCTGCACTTCTTGGATCTGTAATTTTAGGTCTTTCATAAGAGTTGGGAAATTTTCAGTGATAATTTCTTCCATTAGTTTTTCTCCTCCTTTTCCCTTCTCTTCTCCTTCTGGGATACCCACTACACGTATATTTGTACGGTTCACATTGTCCTTGAGTTCCCTGATAACTTGTTCAAATTTTTCCATTCTTTTCCGGATAGTTTCTGTTTCTTTTTGGAATTCAGATGTTTCATCCTCCAAATCACTAATTCTATCTTCTGTTTCTTTAAATCTGTCATTGTAGGTATCCATTGTTTTTTCCATCTTTTCTACTTTATCTTTCACTTCCATAAGTTCTGTGATTTGTTTTTTCAGTTTTTCTATTTCTTCTTTATGTTCAGCCCATGTCTTCTTCATGTCCTCCCTCAATTTATCGATTTCATTTTTGAAGAGGTTTTCCATTTCTGTTCGTATATTCAGCATTAGTTGTTTCAGCTCCTGTATCTCATTTGAACTATTGGTTTCTTCGTTTGACTGGGCCATATGTTCAATTTTCTGAGCGTGATCCGTTATCTTCTGCTGGCGTCTGGGCATTTAGTCAGATTTCCCCGGGTGTTCGACCCCACAGCTTGAAAGATTTTTCTGTGCAATCTCTGGGTTCTGTTCTTCCTATCCTGCCCAGTAGATGGCGCTCGTGGCACACGCCTGTCTGTGGGTTCCACCAGCGAAAGTTGCTGTGGGTCCCTCAACTCTGGAAAACTCTCGCCGTAGGGGAGGTTTGGCAACCTAAGCGTCTTGGAAGAATGCCAGCCGGCCCGGGGTTCCAAACGTGGGGAGGGTCGCCGGCCGTCGCAGCACAGGAGAGCGGCCGGCCAAATTAGCCAGTCGGCGCGGGGCACCAAGCGTGGCGGGAGGGCGCCAGCTGTCGCAGCCCGGGAGAGTACACTGTTCCCAGCCGACGGGGGAGTCACGTGTTTGGAAGGGATCCCCCGGTCACTGTTCTCCGCAGTCTGGGGGTTTCCGACCCAACTATCTCAGTTGTTCCGGGGGGCCTCGTGTGGTGGGGGCACCAGCCGCCGCGGCCTAAGGGGACTGCCTGTGCAATTCTACCAGCTGGCCCAGGAAGGTGGAAGGGAGGGACTCCGGTCGCTTGTCGTCCCACCCAGGAAAGCCCGTGCCCCTTGGTGATCTCACCGGAGCTGGTTCTCCCAGATAGTCAGCCATTCCAGGATGGGGTCCGCTGTCCCTTTGATCTCCGTCGTGGCTCCGGGAGCTGCTCTGTATTATCTCCACTCCCCCAGTAGCTGCTCTGGAGGAGGAAAGGTGAGGGCGGCAAGGCTGTCGAGGCTGGTGGCGGAGGAGCACGGTGAAGGCGGGGGAAGAGGGCACCGTGGTGGTTGGAGAGCAGCCGGAGCAGGAGGGGGAAGAGAGGGGAGAAGGAGGTCGGGCGGCTCGGCTGCTGCGGGGCTTGGGCGCCGCGCGGCGGGCCGGCGGAGAAAGAGAGGGGAGAAGGAGGTCGGGCGGCTCGGCTTCTGCGGGGCTTGGGCGCCGCGCGGCGGGCCGGCGGAGAAAGAGAGGGGAGAAGGAGGTCGGGCGGCTCGGCTGCTGCGGGGCTTGGGCGCCGCGCGGCGGGCCAGCGGAGAAAGAGAGGGGAGAAGGAGGTCGGGCGGCTCGGCTGCTGCGGGGCTTCCAGTTGAATTATTCTTAATATTATAACTACTATAATAGAAAAAAAAGGAAACAGAAAACCATCTTCACAGCCCCACCATTCCTACAATCTGAATATTTCATTTTTCTTGTTTCCTTTTGGCCCTGGCTCACATGACTACATGATATTTATATAGCTCAAAACCAAGTAGAGATTCCATTTTGGATTTTCATTTCGTGAATCTTTGGATACAACACTTGTAGACTTTATTTTCTGTATTAAGAAAATGGATAAACCCTCCATCCCAATTGGGTGGGGTCAGCCTTGCTTGGGAAAGCGTGTGAAGAGGCATCCTAGGAAGAGCTGGGGCAGCTCTTCTCTGGGTCCCTCTGTTGAGTATGAAACTGAAGACAAACTGCAGGCCACTCAGTGAGTGGCTCTTCTTAAGCTAGATTGGTGAAATAGCATTTCACAAAGTAGTTATTGGTACTTTGAGATTTCCACTTCTAGAACCTTCCTCCCTACTGCCCAGTACCCACTACACTCACCATAATTATGAGGAAATTTCAAAAGAATCCTGTATATTTTTACAGGTTAGTGATTCACTGGTTGGCTTTTCCATCATCTTATAAATAGCTATTTGTTTCCAGTACAAAATTTGATTTTACTGTCTTTTCAGGCTTCTAGTTCTTTACCATCCCCAGGTCCCTCTCTACAGTCCAGAAGCCAGCACTCAGAAGCTTCCAGTCTAAGTCTTCAGCTCTGTTGTCTCTGTAAAGCACCAAAGTTTCCTGGAAATGCCAACATTTGGACTTCCATAGTTTATCTACTAGCCTGCCTTTCCCTCTGAGAAGAGCAGCGTAGTCTCATTATGCATTTGGAAATTGGGGTCACTCTGTTGCTTTAATGGTTTTTTAGTAGCAGCATTGCCCACTGGAAAGCTGAGGGCCACTGGATCTTCAAGAATGCTCGGCAGAGGACTCGGGGGTGACAGGCCCCCTTCTAGGAGAAGAGGAGAGTACCAGAAAGGCAGAGAATCCACTGTGCCATTCAGTCGAACTATGGCGTGCTAATGGCATCAGAGTGAAACTCAATAAAATAGGTAAAGTGTGTGCCCCAGGGTGACACCGCATAAATTGTTCCTGCGTACTCTTGAGGAGCTTGCTTTCCCACAGAGGTGGTTATAAACCCTGAAGTTTCAGAACAGCTATTTTTTTTAAAGGCACACATGTATCCTGGTTCCCCTGGGACATCTCTACTTTACACTTGTTATCCTGACATACTTATTCATAGTGCCTTTTTCACTCTCAAAAGCATAAATAACACGGTACAAATAATATGGTCACCCTAGCATTTCAGGACCCTGATGAGATTCCAGGGCATTTAAGATTGACTGAGGGAGCTATCAAATTTGGAGGGGAAAAGCCTGTTTGGGGTCAAAATATCTGTGGACCTGGAATTCAGAGCCAGTGGCAAAGAGGTGATGGCCATAGTGATGCCACTACTGGAAGACTATTACCCCCCTGCCATAAATAGACCCACAGATCCTCACCCACCCTGTGCATGGGAGCAGGGCTTGAACAGCAGGTACACCTGGTATCTGGGGGCAGAGCCACAGCAGTGGAGCAGACTGAGGGTTGAACCAGGCAGCAGCAGCAGGGGCTGAGGGCTGGCATCCACCTATTCCCCATAAATGGAGAGAGAGAAGGAGCTGGTTGAGTTAGAGTTCCAAAAAGATGTGATATGATAGACCACCCTATATACCTCTGGGGTGGTATCCAAGGCTTTGATCTTTCCAAGATCTGGCATGGCCTTCAGAAACAAGAGTATCATTCAAATAAGAAGACAGGCTAAGAAGTTTAGTGACCCAGCCAAGAAGCATAGCACCCATCTTCAGAGACATAGCACCATGTTCTTCCCAGTATAAACTGTTCTCTCACAATCTGCCTCTTCTTTTCACCTCCAGTGAGCCCCACCTGCACTTTGCTTCTGTTTGCATCCCTCTCCTTGGCTTTTCTACGTTACAGGCAATAGAGCAATCCTTGTTCCAAACGAGGATGCTGGTGCGTGGTGGGGGTGGGGGTGGGGAGGAGTTGGGAATCTGAGCAGCTGTGGACACAGCTGGTGCCTGGAAGCCGTTTCAGCAGTGTCCAGTTCCGTTTTAATGAGTGCATGCTTTTCAGAAGGCAATGCCTATAACTGTTTAGCCACATAAAATAATCAGAATAACATTTAGCTGCTGTGGGCTGGCGCGGGGCTCTGGGAGCCATTTTTCATCAGGCACAGCAAGTTTCTATTGTCCTGCCTTCTGACAGCTCAGCATTTGCAAAGCACACACCATCTCCCCCACCCACACTTTAAAAATCTGTCCTTTAAATCATCTCCCCAAGAAGTTGGGAGTGCTTCTTTTGACCATGTCTGCTGACACAGGTTTTGATTTGGGAAAGCGGGTGAGGAGCTGCGTGGAAGCATCACTCTTTGGGATGTCACAGTTTCCTTGGAAGAACCCTAATTAAGGACTCAGAGTGATTGACAGGTGGCAGAAGCTTAGGAAAAGCACACTTGACAGGCAGCAGAAGTCAGTGTCTGAGCTGCAACTGAAGACCTTGAAAAATCTTTTCAGGTGATGCTGTAATTTCGTTTCCTTCTATACATTTATGACATGGTGGCCAGATGAACTCAGAATTGATAGGCTTTGACTCTCTTAACTGGGTGCAACATAACTTAGTAGCAACTTTCTTATTTCATAGGCCAGTACAGTTCTTCCTCATTTCAATGTGAGAATGGAGACCAGACATTTAGCAACTACATTCTGGGTGTTGGAAATAGGGGAGACCCCCTCTTTGCCATCGATATATTCATTTATGGTTGTTTCATGCTGCTAAGCCTGGAATTCCAGTGCTACAGCTCTTTCACAACACTGTCCAAAAGAAGTTTCTTTGATGATGGAAGTATTTTGTATCTACTACCCACTAGTAACATGTAGCTATTGGACACTTGAAATGTGGCTAGTCGGCTAAGGAACTAAATTAAATATTTTATTTAATCTTAATTTAAATTCAAATTTAATTAATCACTTGTAGCTAGTGGCTACCAATTTAGGGATATAACTTTCTCAACCTAAAACATACATACATACACACATACCTGCCTAGCCATTTTCCTGAAGCATATGCCTACAAGACCAGACATGCACAATTGACTCTCATGAGCAAGTGTGAGCTGACTCCAGCTCATTGAGGTGAAGCCAGTACAAAGATGTGTTAGAGTTGGTCTACCTACTATTGATGACTGCTGCTCAATCTCGAAGACGTGTCTGAAGAAACTTGTGAAATGCATTTAGAATCAGTTTCCTTGAACAAAAGGAGGAAGAATTTATCAGTTTTCCTCTCCCATCTGTCAAGAGTAGCCACTTAGGCACTAATACCTTGCACTTCTGGGGTGTACATGATGAATGCAAAGGAGATTCTGTGGGTGTTCCATGCAATAGATAAGCGCTGAAGCAGGAAATAAGAGGTAAGAGTTTTGTGGCTGAAGGTAAGCCCAACTATCAGGTTGTTCCTGTGGGAATTTGGTTGAAACCTGTGTGGAATCAGTCACTGTGGCAGCAGTGGGCATAAGGAACAGGGTTGGGAGAAAATGAAGTATTCAATACAGTCCGGTCCTTGCTTTACTCATATCAGCTTGTCTTCTTTCCCATTAAGCCTTGTCTATCCATGAACACCCTTCAAAGTGCTGGCCAGCTACAATGCCTGCAAAGACTTAATCCAAGTTGTTACCAGAACAATCTATGGTCCCTGCTACTGCACTTGTTTCAGAGGTCATAAATGATACCTATCACTTCCCTTCACAATCACTCCTCTGAGATGTTCCTTGCTCTCAGTGAGCCTTCAGTTGGTGTCGGCTGCCTGCCTGGTGTGGTGAGCCAGACCTTCATTCCTGAGTGACCAAGCCCTTAGCTGACTTGGCCTTGTCCAATCAAGGCCGTTGCAATTGTCCACTCACCAATATCACTGTTAATAAAACCAAAAAGAGATCCCCAGTGAATCCCCTGGGATCCAGTCAAACTCTTCCTGTCTCAATTGTATAGTAGCAAGCCTTGTTTCACATGGTAATCAGGGATTGTTACCCCCACAAGTACATATCTCCCTTCGTTGTCTGTTGGTTTACAGGAATGAGGAGCCTAAAATGACAGAGAGGTCATCTCAGTTTCGAATTCAGTGGAAACTTTATTGTGTCCCCTGATTCCCAACTGTATATTTTGGAAGAACTTATGTTTGCAGGGTCAGCAAGCATGGATGCTATAAATGGATCACTATGAGTATGGTAAAAGAGGCCAAAACTATTACCACCTCTTGATGCTCTTAACTGTGTATTCTAGATATTATATCAATCATTGGTTTGCACATAAATAGCATTTTGGAGGGCAGTGCTCCAACCTCACAGGACATTGTCCCAGAGTTGGTGCCTTAGCTGAGCATTTAACAAGTCATCAGGCCATTCCACTAGGTGATGGTGAAATATATGATAAGAGCTAAAGATCCCTAGTCATGCACATATTAATCCTACTTCTTCACTATACATTTGGTTCCTTGGTCAGAAGCAATGTTATGTAGAATACCATGCAGACAGATCACTCTTCTACCAAGTAAGCCCTGGGGGTGTAAAGGAAACCCACATTCTAAGTAAATGTCAGTTCTGGTATGGACAAATCCCATCCCCTTTTAGGGTGGAAGTGATCTGATGCAATCAATCTTTCAAGTGACAGGGTCCATAAAGGGATGCTGCTCCATGTCAGGCTTTTTTTGTGTGTGTTAGATTAGCTTTTTTGGGGGTGGGTGGGTGGGTGGGGGAAATAATAAGCAGGTAGAAAGTTTATTAAGAATGCATATGAGTGTTCATGGGTGGTTCAGTGGTAGAATGCTCGCCTTTCATGAAGGAGACCCGGGTTCGATTCCTGGATCAGGTAGCCCCCCCCAAAAAAGAATGCATGTGAGAAGACATGTTGTATACTCTTGCAAGAAAAGGGAGGTAAGAGGTGAGATGCCCTGGCCATGTGGGGCAATCTGCTTATATAGATTTTTTGTTCCTTTTGTAATTTTTATGAACTATCTTACTATCTTCCCTTTCCCCTTCTTCAGTGATGTTGATCAAGATGACTCACTCAGGTGAGGTTGGTTGGCTCCACCCTTCTCCCTCTGTTGATGCTGGATAGTCAGGTGGAGATGTTGGCCCCAGGTGAACGCTATCTTCTCAGAGCTATCTTTCTCCTTACGACCTGACCACTTCTTAGAATCTGCCCTGTGCTCAACCAGTCACCACCCCAATTCTAATCCTGCCTTAACTTTCCCATCAGAAAGTTCCAGCTCCCCTTAATCTTAAGGGAGTTTGGGCTGATGACAGCTTCAAGCTGTCAGTGGCTTGCAGGACCTGCTTGTAGGAGAGTAGAAGTCTTCGGTGATGCTACTGAGGGTGGCTGGTTGATTAGGAACAGCAGCATCAGCTCTGGTGCTGAGTTTGTTGTGAAAGGCTTCTAGTCTGGAGAAGCAAACTGGGTGAGAAACTGTAGTATACAGGGTCTGAACAGAAGTCAGAGTAAGATGGAGCTTAGGGTATTCTTTAGAGTTTTGAGGAAACTGTTGGTTGGGACTTGGCATATGGCAGGAGTTTACAGTATCTGGCTGAAATTTGCATAAGAGTAACTTCTAGAATGACATCTCAACTCTATTTGAAATTTCTTAGCCACTGAAATTTTATTTCCCTTTTTTTTTTGTTAACTAATCCTATGGTGCAAGAGCCAGGCCCCTCCTTGGGAGTCATATCTCACATCTTTAGGGAGATTTACACCCAGGAAGCCATGCTGCATGTAAGGGGAAAGGTAGTGAGTTTATTTTCAGAGTTTGGCTTAGAGAAAGATGACATCTGAGTAACAAGGAGGTTCTCAGGGGTTGATTCTTAAGCATTTATTATAAGTAGGCTTAGTTTTGCCATTACAGAGAAAAGTTTCATAAGGACAAGCCTCAAGATTGAAGGTTTGAAAAAAACGAAGCTGGAGGTCTCGCGCTGCCTGACTTTAAGGCATATTATGAAGCCACAGTGGTCAAAACAGCATGGTATTGGCATAAAGATAGATATATCGACCAATGGAATCGAATAGAGTGCTCAGATATAGACCCTCTCATCTATGGACATTTGATCTTTGATAAGGCAGTCAAGCCAACTCACCTGGGACAGAACAGTCTCTTCAATAAATGGTGCCTAGAGAACTGGATATCTATATGCAAAAGAATGAAAGAAGACCCATCTCTCACACCCTATACAAAAGTTAACTCAAAATGGATCAAAGATCTAAACATTAGGTATAAGACCATAAAACAGTTAGAGGAAAATGTTGGGAGATATCTTATGGATCTTACAACTGGAGGTGGTTTTATGGACCTTAAACCTAAAGCAAGAACACTGAAGAAGGAAATAAATAAATGGGAGCTCCTCAAAATTAAACACTTTTGTGCATCAGAGAACTTCATCAAGAAAGTAGAAAGACAGCCTACACAATGGGAGACAATATTTGGAAATGACATATCAGATAAAGGTCTAGTATCCAGAATTTATAAAGAGATTATTCAACTCAACAACAAAAAGACAGCCAACCCAATTACAAAATGGGAAAAAGACTTAAACAGACACCTACCAGAAGAAGAAATACGGATGGCCAAGAGGCACATGAAGAGATGCTCAAGGTCCCTGGCCATTAGAGAAATGCAAATCAAAACCACAATGAGATATCATCTCACACCCACCAGAATGGCCATTATCAACAAAACAGAAAATGACAAGTGCTGGAGAGGATGCGGAGAAAGAGGCACACTTATCCACTGTTGGTGGGAATGTCAAAGGGTGCAACCACTGTGGAAGGCAGTTTGGCAGTTCCTCAAAAAGCTGAATATAGAATTGCCATACGACCCAGCAATACCATTGCTAGGTATCTACTCAAAGGACTTAAGGGCAAAGACACAAACGGACATTTGCACACCAATGTTTATAGCAGCGTTATTTACAATTGCAAAGAGATGGAAACAGCCAAAATGTCCATCAACAGAAGAGTGGCTAAACAAACTGTGGTATATACATACGATGGAATATTATGCAGCTTTAAGACAAGATAAACTTATGAACCATGTAATAACATGGATGGACCTAGAGAATATTATGCTGAGTGAATCCAGCCAAAAACTAAAGGACAAATACTGTATGGTCCCACTGATGTGAACGGACATTCGAGAATAAACTTGAAATATGTCATTGGTAACAGAGTTCAGCAGGAGTTAGAAACAGGGTAAGACAATGGGTAATTGAAGCTGAAGGGATACAGACTGTGCAACAGGACTAGATACAAAAACTCAAAAATGGACAGCACAATAATACCTAATTGTAAAGTAATCATGTTAAAATACTGAATGAAGCTGCATCTGAGCTATAGGGTTTTTTTTTGTTTTTGTTTGCTTGTTGGTTTGTTTGTTGTTGTTGTTTTTTACTATTACTACTACTTTTATTTCTTTTCTTTATATTAACATTTTATATCTTTTTCTGTTGTGTTGCTAGTTCCTCTAAACCGAAGCAAATGTACTAAGAAACAATGATCATGCATCTATGTGATGATGTTAAGAATTACTGAGTGCATATGTAGAATGGTATGATTTCTAAATGTTGTGTTAATTTCTTTGTTTTTTTTTCTTTCCGTTAATAAAAAAAAAAAAAAAACAGCAAAAAAAAAAAAAAAAAAAAAAAAGATTGAAGGTTTGGCTCATTGAAATGTGAGACCCTATTGCTTAAGAGAATAGCAAGAATTCCCCAAGTGAGGAAGTTTAATAGTTTTATGTTTTTCTCTAGTCTCTTAAGGGGCTTTGCAAATATTTTCATTTTTGGATTAAGATTTTATTCCAGGTTCCAGGTCAAATAAAGCTGAATTAGGCTGTTTAAATGAACTCACTAGAGAGGTTAAATTAGATAGTGTGCTGCAGAGAATTTAAATTTTGGAAACTTTAGAACAAAGTAGTATAACTGACAAATAAATTTGGTTGTTTTTATGATGTATACTTTTTTTAAGACTAACTAAAACCATGACTAATAACATCTAACATCATACAGATCATATCAGGATAAAACATAGACAGTGAGAACATTGCCAAGGTTTTAGGAATTTTGTATAATCTCTAAATATATGAATAATATTTCACCCATGCAAATTTAGCTAACAGAAGGATAGAAACTCTCTGTTAATTATTGTAATATTTCCTAGACACTTTCTATGTAATATGTTAAATTATTTTAGCACTTTTTTTTTTGCTATTTAATTAATTATATTTGTGCTCAAATGATTGACTTTAAGCTTTGAAAAACATTTTGAAAAATAGACTTGAGGTAAAGTTACCAACAAAACATATTATTTAATGGGAATCAGGTGGGTATACCCCAAAGCAGAAAAATAATGCAGCCATTAATACAGTCTGGTTCTATCTAGAAAACCAACATAAACAATGTAAAGCTATTTTACTTAATTTTAGCACTTCACTTTTAAAGGTGAAAGAATAAATCCTTTAACTGCGTTCTTTTACGCATGAGTAGACGTCTTTAGAAATAAAGGATGAGAAAGTCAACATAAACATCAATAAGGATATTATTCTTATATGATACAAAATCTTTGTCTTTGACGGCTTAACCGTCTTTAGACGGTTAAGAAAAACTTTTTTATAAGCTTTCATTAAAAGCACAACAGTGTTAAGAAAGTTCATATTTATAAACTATCTATAATTTTCTACATTCATTCAGGGCTTGTAGTTAACAATGACTAAAATAAAATTCACTTTCATCACAAAATTAATGTATCATGAAACGGTGCTTTGAAGCAGTTGGAAGTCAGTAAGGGTCTACTGCCAAGGCAAAAGATATGGGGACTATCTTGAAACCCTTGGGGCAATACTGTCCAATTGAGCAGGGCATGAATCTTATTGTTAGGTTCTTGCTATTCAAAAGCAAATAGGTGTTGAGATTAGGGTTAAGAGGGAATAAAAAAAATGTGTCCTTTAAAATCTAGAACCTGATTGTTGACAGGGGCTACTGGGCAGGCTCACCCCAAGATGACTGCTTTCCATACAGATGCGTTTATTTGCTTAAGGATCTCTCTTGGGATTCTGAGAAGACTTGGTTTAACAGGGGCCTCAGGGCAAATGAGGGATAAAAATTAGCTGGATCTACTAGTTTTAAGGTGGCCCCCTGGGAATGAAGATCTCCCCCTAGAAGTGGGGTGGGGCATTTAGGGACAATGAGAAATTGATGGGACACCAGAATGTCCTCAAGCCTATAGAGGAGAAGGGTAGTGAAGGTCCAACTTTTGGCTTTACCATTAACTCCCATAACTAGGAAAGTCCAAGAGGAGTTAGGTCTAGAGTGGCAGCTCAGGACAGAGTGAGTAGCTTTAGCGTTAATTAAGAACTCAATAGTCTTATCTGCCACTATTGAGTGTCCCCTGAGGCTCCTGAGGTTGATGGTCAGTTGTGAAGTCAGCAGAGCCATGCATGGCCTCGGGCACCCTCAGGCTTCTTCACTTGCCATAAGCAGGGCTCGAGAGTCTGTCCTATCCCACCTTCAGGAGATGGTGCAGTCCCTGGACCCAGTGCTCATCTTGGTGGCACCTGGGGCAAGGTCCTGGTGGGTCCAAAGTCGAGGGTTGTCTCGAGGTTTCTGGCACTCTCTCTGCTAGTGGTCCTCTCACCCACAGTTGCTTGGAGCCATGATTTGGGTGGCCTCAAGGTGACAGGCTGCTTATAATAGTGATTGCAATAAGCTGAACTGTTTTCTGGTCTTCCGCTTACCTCTCTTTGCCCTCTCCTCCTTCTCAGCCTTGTCTTGATAAAAACAGAAAAGGCAGTTCCTAATGGGTCATTAGGAATGGGAGTTTGTGGGCCCATGGAGAGCTTTTGCAGCTTTCTCCAAATGTCAGGGGCAGACTGATGAAATGAGTGACAGCCAAATCTTACCTACCCAGAATCTGGGGCGACATTGGTGTATTTTTAAAAGCCTCCACAAACCTCCTCTGAAACAGGGCCATGTTTTCCTCTTTCTCCTGAATGATCTTCTTTAGCTACTATAATTAACTGGCTTGGTGGTACATGCTTCATGCCTTTTAGCAAACAAGTGACAGTATGGTTCTTATTCTTTAGTCTGCTTGCCCTCTCTGGTAGTTAAATTGAGACATGGGCATAACACAAGCAACAAGTCCCTCTTAGGCCTTTGTCTTGATGGAGAGCCATAAACATCTGAGCATAGGGAATTTCTGACTATTTTCTCTGTCTTTTACAGACTGGAGGATGGTATTGTAATTGAGAGTCCCTTTGGAGGGACTTTTAGCTTATATTGGCTGTTGGCATTTTCCAACTTCTCTGGAAAAGGAAATAGAGAAGGTTTCCTAGCACCAGTGTGACTGCTTGGAGTCCCAACGTGTGTCAGAGCTGGGCTTTTCCCTCTCTGCTGGCCCAATCTCTTGGGAACATGTGAAGTAAATTCACCAGGTATCCCTGGATACGTTTCCTGAGAGATGTCTGGGCTTACGTTTCTACAGGTTTCCCAGGTCTTGTCCAGAAGAATTCCAGACAATGCTCTTGAGAAGTCTTTCCTCTCCACTAGCCCAATGTGTTGAGAACACTGGGAGTAAAATCACTGGACATATTTCTGGGGGGCTGTTCTAGTTTGCTAGCTGCCAGAATGCAACACACAAGAGACAGATTGGCTTTTAATAAAAGGGGATTTATTTAATTTGTTCTTCAGAGGAAAGGCAGCTAACTTTCAATTGAGGTTCTTTCTTACGTGGGAAGGCACAGGGTGATCTCTGCTGGCTTTCTCTCCAGGCCTCTGGGTTCCAACAACTTTCCCCAGGGTGATTCCTTTCTGCATCTCCAGAGGCCTGGGCTGAGCTGCGAGTGCTGAGATGGGGAATGCCAAGCTGCTTGGGCTGTGCTACGTGGAGCTCTCTCATTTAAGCACCAGCCAATTAAGTCAAACATCATTCACTGAAGCAGGCAAGCCTCCTAGCCGACTGCAGATGTAATCAGCAACAGATGAGGTTCATGTACCATCGGCTCATGTCCACAGCAAAAGAACTAGGTGCCTTCACCTGGCCAAGTGGACAACTGAATCTAAAACCACAGGGGCCTTGGCTGTTCCTGCCTGGGAGATGTCTAGACCTGTGCTCCCGAGGTGGGGGCACTCGCCCCACCTGAGAGAAGTCTAGGACAATGCTCTGGGGAATGCATTTGTCCTCAAATTTCTTGAGGGCTAAAAGGTGAAATGCTCTAGAAGGGAAGCTTCATATTTGATAGCAATGGTTCTCAATAGAGACAACCAAGGTCTGGAGGGGAGACATTCCCATTAGAAAGTACCCAATTCCCATGGTGATTCCTTAGAATGGCAAGGACAGTACCTTGTTGGGTACAAGAATCCTTAGCCCAGAATCCTGTGTTATAACAGATGGAATGTCTCAGAAGATATTGAAAGCCAGACAGAGGAAAAAAGAAGCAGATTCTCATGGAAGCAGGGGAGAGGACCTCTGTCAAAGAGGTGAAAAAAGGAATAGATTCATCAGGAGGAAGGGTCTGGATCCCCAGAAGAAAGGAAGGAAGAGAGTGTCAGGAAGTCTCAGAGAGCCAAGGAGAGAGAAAGAAAGAGAGATGTGGGGGGACTTGATATGGCTTCCACTGGACTCCTGCACGACACAGGGAAAGGTCCCCAATCAGTGCTGCTTTGAGTCTCCTTGGATCAGTACTGCATGGAGATGGGCTCCTGCCATGTCCGAGGAGGGGGCCAGAGAACTCAGAATAGAGTGAGTTTGTGTCCTGGGGAAGCTGGATCAGGTCCCCCAATTCCTGGAAATACAGAGTTGCATGAGGACATAGATGAGTATAACAATGAGCCAAGTAGTGAGAAGAAAAGTGAAAGCATGTGGCCAATCTCCCAGTAAATAGCCATGAGTTACCAGTTCAAGGTTGCAGAGGAGAAATGTCTCCTGGTAGGCTCGCTAAAATATGTCTCTGGATTTGGGTTCCTAGGTTCTTGGCTATGCCATGAGAAAGAATTCAAGGACACAGCACAAATTTAGTAAACAGGTAAGAAGTTTATTAAGAATGCATGTGAACTCCCAGCACGGGCAGTGACACCAGCCATGGCTGAGCTCTCTTCTGTGTCTGCACTGGCTGCTTAGCTGTGCACCCACGTAGAGCGGCCATTTCCGCCATCACCCCTTCCATCACTTGGCCGTTTGAAACGAAGCTGTTATAATTTCTGGAAAGAAATTTGCCCAGCAGATCAAGTAGGAAGTGAGGCAGGAGGTGGAAGAGTGGGTGGCCTTGGGTAACAGACGGCCACATCTATGCGTGGTTCTGGTTGGCAAGAATCCCGCCTGTCAAGCCTCTGTCTTCAACAAGACCCAGACAGCTGCAGATGTGGGAATCATCAGTGAAATGATTTTGGAACTAGCTTCGATGTCGGAGAATTGTTAAATTTGATCAATAAGCTAAGTGATGATGACAATTTTAGATGGCCTTCTTTTTCCACTGTCCCTTCCAGAGCACATTGATGAGAAAAAGAGTGCAGTGCTGTTTCTCCAGACAAGGATGTTTCCGGCTTTCATGTAATTAACACAGGGTGTCTTTTGGACCAGTAGTCCATGCTCCCCACTACCCCATGGGGTGTGTGGGAAATAATTACACAAACTGGAATTCCAGCACTAGGGAAGAATGTGGTTGTGGCTGTAACGTCAAAGAATGTTGGAATGCCCCCTGCAAGATTATCCTCTTGGATCTTATCAGTCTCCAGACGCCATCCTTACCTTCTAGATTCCTCTAGCTGTTTGTATACATGGGGCCGTAGTGTACCAAATGGCAGGGTACTTCACCGACTGCACAGCCCTGTTTTTCTCTTGGCTCGACTCAAGTCTGGCAGCTTTTTAATTACCTGTTGAGTAAGTTAGAGCATTTTTACCAAGTGATGCATGTGCTGCCTCTAAAATCCAAAGAAGTCTACTAAGTAGCACATCTATTTCTCAGTGGTGGGGGTTAAAAGGTGCTACAACTTGTCCTTCACCTTAGAGAGGATTTCCCAGTATGTCTCAGATCATTGCACCTCTAAAATATACTCATTGATATAGCAGTTATATACTATATACTCACTGATATAGTAGCTTCTTAATTTTTGTTGTTTTTTACCTCCTACATTCTGGCACATGTGTTTCTTTTCTTTTCTACTTCTTTTTTTTTTTTTTTGAATTAGAGAAGTTGTGGGTTTATAGAGCAATCATGCATACGATACCGTATTCTCATATACTATCCCGCCACTACCACCTTGCATTGTTGTGGAACATTTGTTCTAATTGATGATAGCACATTTTAATAATTGTACTATTAATGAAAGCCCGTGGTTTGACTTAGGGGTCATAGCACAGTCCTATGGATTTAAAACCAGTTTTTAAAATTCTATTACTATATATATAATCTAATATTTTCCCCTTTAATGATATTCAGATATATATTTCAGTGCTGTTATTTGCATTCACAGTGTTGTGCCAACATCACCACCATGCATTACCAAAACATCCCCATCATTCCAAATAGGAAACCTGTATATTTTAAGTCTTACCTTCCCATTCCCTATCCCTTCTCACCCCAACCCCTGGTAAGCTATATTCTAGAGTCTGACTCTGTGAGTTTCCTTGTTCTAATTGTTTCGAAACAGTGAAATCATACAATATTTGTCCTTTTATGTCTGGCTTATTTCACTCAACGTGACGTCTTCAAGGTTCATCCATGTTGTCACATGTACCAGGACACCATTCCTTTTTATGCTGAATACCATTCCATTGTGCATATATACCACATTTGTGTATCCATTCACTAGTTGATGGACACTTGGGTTGCTTCCATCTTTTGGCAGTTGTGAATAATGCCTCTAGAACATTGGTATGGAAATACCTGTCTGAGACCCTGCGTTCAATTCTTACCTAGTAGTGTGATGACCAGGTCATATGGGAATTCTATACTCAGCTTCCTAAGGAACCACCAAGCTGTTTTCCATAGCAGCTATACCAGCAATGAATGAGTGTTCCTATTTTATCTGTAACCTCTCCACCACTTGCTATTTTCCTTTTTTTTTTTTTTAATAACAGGCATTCTAATGGTTATCACCATCATTATTGTATTTCATCTCCACGTCAAAGACTAAGTGATGCGATTTTGTCTACCAGTGGTGGGCAGGGAACTATGAAGCTCCCACATGACTACAGCATTCAGAAGGTAGGAGGATAGAAGGAATGATGACCAGTGTGGCATTCTGCAAATACCCTGCTTTTCCTCTCTTGCTTGGAGACTTGAGAGTGGTTTGGCTGCTCTGGGAGGAGGAAGGGAAGTGAGACTCCTGGGCTGAGGGTCAGAAGACCAGGCATGGGTCCTGGGTCTGCTATGAATCTGCCAAGTGTTTTAGAACCAGTTCCTCTAACCCTTTGGGCCTCTGTTTCTTTCCTGTAAAATATGTTCAAGCTCTTAATGCCAACACTAAGCTTTGAGATGGTTCTTTTATTCTTCTCTCTCCTTTCGAAGCTACTTACTGTTCATTTACAGTTTATCTCCAAAATTTAGCTTGAATGTGTTGACTTCTCTCCATCTCTGCTGCTACCATAGACCAGGCCCCATCACCTCGTATCTGGACTGCTGCTGTGCCTCCTAACTGATCTCTCTACTTCTGCCTCTTTCCAAACTTTCTCCCTAGAACATCCAGAATGATCTTATTTAAAATGTCACTCTCTAGCCTCAATTTCTTTTCTTTAATTTAGAATAAGTACAAACTCCTTCTAGGATCTACAAGGGTATACGTGATTTGGCTTCTATCTACTTCTCTTCTGATGCCACTTCCCCCCTCTTTTACTACCATCCAACCCTGGCCTTTTGCCAGCTTCTGGAACGCACTAAGCTCTTTCCTATCTCATGACATTTCCTTAGCCTGGAATGTCCCTCACTACCCTTTCAGTGTCGCCCCTTCATTAACTTCGCTTCTCAGCTTATTGTCAGTTTCTTAACAAGGTCCTATCAAATCACCACAGTTAAAGTAGGTTCCTTGTTATTTTTCCATCTCAGCTTCTTGTTTGCTTTCTTCTCAGAGCTTATCACAATTACATTTCTTTACTTATTTTTAATGTTTCCCTCACTAGGATACAGGCTCCATAAACATAGGGGCTATTTTTCTGTCCTGTTCACCTTTTTATTCCTTGTACCCAACGTGATATCTGATCCATAGAAGGTCATAATAAATATTTCTTGAATAAATGAACAATTGAGTCTTGCCCTGCAGATAAATTCCAAATATGCTTCAGAGCACCTAACTGTCAGCCTGGACCCACGCTCTTACTGTCCTTCTCTAATGTTACTGTGTCCTAGTGATCTTGTGTTTGAGCAAAGCCAGAGCTGCTGTCAAGAGTCAACACTATCAAACCACACTAACCTGTTAGTCATTTTAAATATCAGTTTTTTGACAGGTGGCTGGCCCACGCTCATTTCCTGACCTGGCAGCCTACGAAAACTGCCAATGATGCTTTCCTAATTCTTAATGATGTATCTCTTCTTTTAAGCCTTTTCTGACTTATGACTCTGTGTTGCAAGTAATAGAAACCAATGCTAAGTAATTGAAGGATAAAAATAAGAATACAAACAAGAAGAAGAAGAAAATTTATTCAAAAGCGTTGGGGACTTCTTACAAAACTGGCAGGCAAGCAGCAGCTGGGCCACTGGAAGGTCTCAAACAGAGAACTGCAAAGCTATGGGGAACCCAGACTTCTCGTCCTCTTCTCTGTTTCTTATCTCTGCCTCAAGCTGTGCATCTACCCCACTCCATTTTCAGTACAGCAGCCTTTTTTGGCTATTACCCCATATAGTGAGTGTAATAGCATAAAATATTTTATATAGCATAAAATAAATTCTATTTGGTGCTTCATCATCTTGCCCAGCTTAGTCATAAGTTCCTCTTTGAGTGACCACTGCTCTGCCCTGGGCATAAGTTAGCTCTGCCCTAGGCATAAGCACAACCACTAAGGCCTGTACCTCCATGCAATTTGTATGATAAGAGCCACCCTTAGCTTCTCTGAACAGCCCTTGCTGCTTCTTCCATTTCACACTGCAAAATTTATTAACATGTATGTAATCTCCGTATGGCTTAGGTGATAAGAGCTGCCCTCAGCTTCTCCAAACTGCCCTTGCCCCTTCTGCTTTTTGTGCCCCATAGTTTACCACCACAAATCCGTCCTATCCATGGGAAAGTTCTACACCTCCCTCCTGGGTCACTATAAAGCAGGAGTCAGGGACCCATGTGTATTGTCTTCTTCCCACCAGTTTTAGTTTGCCAAATGCTGCTGGAATGTAATATACCAGAGATAAGTTGGCTTTTATAAAGGAAATTTATTAAGTCACAAGTTTACACTTCTAAGGCCATAATAATGTCCAAACTAAGGCATCTGGGGAAAGATACCTCTATTTAAGAAAAGCTGATCTGGTCAAACATGTGATCTGCTGGTTCTTTGACTTCTTATTTCAAATAACTGCGCCAGGGGTGCTTTCTTTCAGCGTCTCCAAACCTCTGGTTCTCCTGTTGGCTCTCAAGCTTTTCCAAAATGGTTTCCTTTTAGCGATCTCCAGTAAGCAACCCTGCCTTAAATGGGTGGAGACATATCTCCATGGAAACCATCTAATCAAAAGTTACCACCTACAATTGGATGGGTCACATCTCCATGGAAATAATTTCATCAAAAAGATCCCACCCAGCAATATGGAATGAGGATTAAAGAACATGGCCTTTCTGGGGTACACAACGGTTCAGACAGCACAAGACCCCTCCTGAGCCCTCACGGAAGCCTGGGTTAGGTAAGCCCACCCTCATTCTTCCTTCACCTCTTCCAGGCTCTTTGTGCTAACGTTAACCCGAAGAACTTCCACATCACATTCAAAACAACTGGCACATTGATTTGACACTGATGGAGAGTGGCCAGGTGGGAAAGCCTTTATTCCGCTCTTGGCTTACTAACCTGCTGTCCCAAGTGACGGGCACCGCCGCTTGCTGCTGGTTACTGGCACTGCTTCCTATCGCATCTCTTTGCCTCTGTCGGGTGTTGCCTAGGTTACCCACACCAAACTGTGGATCCGTTAAAGCCCCGGGGACTGGCAGAGAGTCACAAGCTGGGTCTCTGGAGACTGCTTCATTCTGCCGCATGCTTTAGGAGGGCAAGAGAGGAGACAGTGAATCCCTTTCATGTCAGGATGAGACAAGTGCAAATTTTATATAAATTGATTGGCTATTGTCCTGTGAAGATGTAGAAGCCCACATAAAATACAGGAGAGGCAGTTCCCAGGTCTAGAAGTCTTTAGGCCACCCAGTGGATAAGGACTCATGGGCCTGCCATTGGCTATGTCTGCCAAGTTACTCAGAGGGCCGAGGATGCTTGATAATCTTGTATCAAGATGGTAGCATCCATTGCTCAGTCTTGCCTGAGCTGTGTCTGCCAGATCTGGTCCAAGTGTATTATACCATCCCCAGATTTAGGGAATATTTCCCCTGCCAGAGTACATAGGAAGGGCAGCATTCCTGACTGGGTAACTGGCACCCACTGGCCAAAGGGATACATGGGCTGTGACCCTTGTGTACTATTGTCCCTTTTCATCTGCCGACCCTATGGGCTATAGAGGCTCCAGTTCTTGGCTGTGAATCCTACCCCTCTGAGGTCAGTTGAGCCACACTGGAGAATGCAGTGGCAGAATTTGAGGCAGGGTGGAGGAACTCCCCGACTCCCACAAATTTTTCTGACAATGATCTGCAAGGTCAAACAACTCCAGACAGGTAGGAACTGAAAGCAAGACCAGAAATTTTACTAAACTGGAAGTGCAGACCATTCTTAAGGATTTCCTTCAGCAAGAAGGAGAAGCTGTTGGTTGCTAAGGATATTCAATGTGAGGTACAAATTATTAGTGCCCCTATTCCCCAGGAGATGAGACATTAGCAGGCATTGCCAAGGAATCCAAATCACATTTAACTCTGTGACACTCTCTGCCTCTGTGCTAAATTTATCCATGATCACTAGGGACCTGCTATATTTGAAAGGGAGAGGGGCTGTCCCTGTAACTGGGAGAAAAAGTCCAAGGATATAGAGGAGGAAAGTAAGGATGAAGAGGTCTTTAAGACTCCTTAAAGTTGAGGATGCTTTACCCCTCTTCACAGGGAATTTGATACCCCGGAACAGAGCTTATCCCTCAGTGGCCATTTTTCTTTTCTCTTTTTTTTGCATGGGTAGCACCGGGAACTGAACCCGGGTCTCTGCATGGCAGGTGAGAACTCTGCCACTGAGCCACCGTACCCGCCCTCTATGATCATTTATTACCACTGAGGTGTGAGCCACTTGGGGGAACATAGAGGAAGTAAAGGAGCACCTGCATAAAGTAGGATTGGCATGGTGGGTTTATCAGTTTGATGCCCACCCTGATAAAGATTTTGTTCAAGGGGACTAGGGAAAAGGGGCAGATTAGTGGCTGAGAGTCTTTAATGCAGTCTGGAGTTGTCCCTATTACCTCCAGCAAAAAAAAAATAAAAATAGTGAGAGAGAGAGAAACATTGGCTGTTATCACTGAGCCCCTCCCAGCCAAGACACATGCTCACTGGTAAGCAATTTATGAGGCCTAACAGCTATTTTAAAAGATTGAGATGATGCAATGTGTATAGCTTTACTTTGAGCACTCAGACATAGGGACCCAGAATTTGTCTCCTGCCCTGGAGGCCAGAGGCCCCTGTCCCCCCTTTGACATGGAGTCATGGACTATTCTATAACAGTAGTAGAAAATTTTCTTACAGGGAGCCCCGTCCTCCCAAATTACCAGGCAGCCCTGTTCAACTTTATCAGCAAGGCTGTGGACAGAGGGGAGCTATTGGCAGGACTTGAGGGGGACTCACAGCAGAGTCACAGATCCTGGTTTATCAGGTCCAGGTGAAACCCTACAGGGGGTCACAGCCTCCTCTTCCTGCCCATCAAAGGCCTAGCCTCTGGCCTCCTGGGAGTGGTGACCACTGGAACAAATCTTATTAGACAGCTACCCCTAGTGGAAGCACCTTCTGCTCTTATTTTCCCCCACTATAGGTATTTATGCTTTAACATATCACCTGGAATAAGATAAAATCGTTGACTCCTTTGGCAGGCCATGCCAAATGGGATCGCTGTGGAAGGGCCATTGCCAGCCAAGATGATAAACGCCATGATGTAATCTGAAACATGGTATGTGGGGCTCTGTCCCATAATCCAAAATCTCCTCAAAGAAGGAACCATTCATTATACCTACCATCTCCCCATATAATAGCCCTATTCCGCCAATTCTTAAAACCTCCAACAATGAAAGATGATTAGCCATCAGTTATACCAACCATAATGTACAGGTCCTGTCCATTAGAGCTCCTATTCCTAACATCATCTAATTCGTCAAAGATATACACAGGAGCACGGGCAATTGCGCTGCTGTGACTGGCTTGACTAACATGTTTTACTCAGTGCAAATACCTAAAGGAAAACAAAACAAAACAAGGGAATAAAACATTTCTTACCCCTACCACCAAGACCTTAACAAACAGTCTTAAAAAAAATGCTTAATATTGGTGCTATATAGCTGACACCTGATCACAGGGTGACTTAAAGAGGGCCTCTGAGAGGACCATACTCACACAACATTTACAAATATGAGACTGGGCAATAGCACCTCATAAAATACAAGGGCCATCAAATTCTGTGAAATTCTTGGGCATCCTCTGTTCTTCCACAGAGAGCCGGATTCCTGCCACCACCAAACATAAGCCTACCTCAGACGCTAAGACCTGCATAATGATTATTAAGATTATTCATGCTCTGAAGGTTGCACATCCCACGTCTCTCTCTCTCTCTCATCACAGCCCGTACACAAAAATCACATGTGCATCTGCTGCTTTCCACTGGGGAAAGCCCCAATAACACAACTTAGAATTGGCACAATAGGCCATCTCCCGAGCCATGCCCCTTGTCCCACTGGGAACAGATTTTAAATTACAGGCGTTGGCTACTTACAAACATGTGTCTTGGAGTCCTTGGACTAAGCATGGCAAACAATGGCTCCCTATGGTTTTTTTGGATGAAGACACTCCCCTTTTCTGCCACCCAATATTCCCCATTAAAATGACAAACTCTGGCTGCTCATTGGGCTCTCCTAAAATGGAGGTGCTTAAAGGCTGCAGCTATTCAGGCAATGCATGCAGACTCCCATAGTGCCATGGGTGAAAGAAAATTCCCAGCAGGAGCTCAGCATGGCCACTGAAGCCTCAGGGTAAAATGAGATGGAACCTACAGGAGATGCTAACCCTGACAAACAGAGCCTTTCCAAATCACAGGAGGATGTAGCTTCCCCCATGTACAGCCCCTTGCCCACAGATCTTGAAATGCTGGCGGTGGCACCCCATTGTCCACTCCTCTAGCTAAATGGGGAGCCCTTTGGGACCTACTGTCCCATGTGGAAAGGGAGTCAGTATATCTCACCGATGTCAGTGCTACCATGCGCAGTGCAGCTCTCTGGAGGGCCAGGGCACGTCACCCGACCTCGGGATGTACACAGTGGGCAGAGCTGGGAGCCATCCAATGGGCCCTCCAGGATGCACTGAGCCACCAATTCCCAGTGTCCGAATCCTCACTAATTCTTGCGTCGGCAGAGGGGTCAGGCTAATGGAAACAAAATATTTTTGTTATGCCACAAAGGCCCTTGTGGGGGGTTCCATGTTTGCAGACAGCTCGCAACCTCACCCATTTCATCCACACATCCACACATATTCATCCCGCCACATCAGAGCCACAGTTCAATGACACTACCGATAAATTACAGTGTGACAGCTTGATGCTATATGTACCCCAGAAAAGATCAAGTTCATATAATCTACGCCCGTGGGTTTTTTTGCATGGGCAGCACCGGGAATTGAACCCGGGTCTCTGGCATAGCAGGCAAGAACTCTGCCACTGAGCCACCGTGGCCCACCCAGGTGGGGACTTCTGATTAGGTTATTTCAATTGAGATGTGAACTACTTCATTCAAGGTGGGTCTTAAAAAATTTTTTTTTCTTTAATTTTTTTATTTTTAAAATACTTTTATTTAAGAAAACAAACAATACACTTAAAACCACCAAAAATGGATATTGTAGTTAGCTTAATCATAGGCATATTTAAATAAAATATCCATGTAATCATTGTAAAACCTGTGTTTGTGCAGTAAGTTTCATAAACTAATTTAAAATTAAGGCAACAGGGGAAAAAAATCTATAAATTCAGGTGGCAAAGTTCTTAAATTCTAAATATTAAACCCAACTTAAATGCCATTTGATCAGCTGTCAAAACTGTGAATGTTCTCAAAATACCAAGTAGAACATTCTTACAAATGTCTACATTGCTATAGTAATGTCCTATGTTACTGAACATTTTTCTGATTTCAGGTAAGCATAGGTTACAAATGTTTTTACATTTAACTTATGAAAATCTTAATCTTCTCACTGGAGTCCTTTATAAGAGGATAAAAAAGGCTGAGAAGCTCACAGAAAAAACACCAGAGAAGCTGCAAGGGGACACACAGAAAACAAAAGAGGAAGCCATGCAACCAGGAGCTGAAAGTGTCCTAGATGACTCCCTAAAAGTCATGGAGCTCTGTGCCAACTGTTTTACAAAACACACAGTCGTAATATGACCAGAGGTGCCCAATGGTATTTAAAAGCCCATGACAAAATTCCCCATCCTTTATGGAGTACAACTTAGGAGCAATATCCCTGGCGATCATCACCTCAGGCAAGGTTGTCCCATGAGTTTGCTGTTGGAGACGATGTAGCCTCAGACGACGTCACCCCCACCCATGACCTGGTCTCAGGAGAGGACTTTGCCTCCAGTCAAATCCACCACAGGAGTTGAAGTACAGGAACCACAGCACTGCTTGCAGCCCTAGGATGCAGATTTGTAATTATACTCTGCAGAGATGGCCAACTGCCTGCCCAGCAAGCCTGTGTGGTACCTGAAGCCTGCAAACTGTACACCGCAATCCTACAACAGCAGTCAGGCATCCTCCAGGCCAGTCAACAGTTATCAGACATGATAACCCAGCAGGTGCAATGGTACCTCATGTCCTGGGTCTCATGCAATAGCAGCATAGCCCCCTTGCTCAGATGGTCTTTTACAATAGAATATTTGGATTATCTGCTGGCTAAGAAAGGCAAAGTCTGTGCTATGACTGGAGTGGCCTGTGTTTGTACATCGACAACTCAGGACAAATTTGATATAATCGATAAGAGATGCCACAACAGATACACATTATTAATAGCATCTCTAACACCTTTTTAAAAATGTGTAATTCCTCCCAAAACCACAGTATCTTCAAGCCCGTCCAGAACAATTTCTCATGGCTAAGTCCCAGTACTTGAGGAGACTGGCTCCCCCAGGCCTCCCATTTACTAATCGTGGGATTAGTTTTAATTATTCCATGGTTCCCTTATTTAGGCTGATCATTTAAACCATAGAGGATTGCTTAAAGATGCCCTTAAATATCTCAACTACTCAGGCCATAACAATCTTAAAAAGTGATGCCCAGGCACCATAGGGTGGATGGCAACGGCATACAAGAAATTATATGTGGTACCCCATTATCCTGCCCAGCTTAGTCATAAGTTCCTCTTTGGAGCAACCACCTCAGTCAGTATTGTCCTGGGCAAAACTGCAACTAACACCTCCATTTGGTTTGGATGATAGGAGCTGCCCTTGGTTTCTCTGAAAGGCCCGTGTGGCTTTTGCCCTTTCAGGCCACATAATTTACTAGTAAGGTGTGTACCTCCAAGTTGCCGTTGCTGCTTCTGTTTGTCTTGCCATATGGTTTAAGACGGCCAATCTCCTTTGGGAAGACGCGCCTTCCCCCCTGGGCCACAATAAAGGAAAGAGCTCAGGACCCATGTACGTTCTCTCCTCCTTCCTGCTCCACAGACCCTTGTGGGAACCAGGTCCCATAAACCAGGACCCCATGGCTGCCCTCATCAACCCCTCTGCTCCAGGCTCTTTGATCTAATAAAGGTGTCCTTTCCTGCATTCTTGGCTGGCAGGTTATCTGTCTTTGCATCTCATCACTGAAGAACACAACATCCAAAACAGTAGAGCAACTGTGCTCTGAAATTCACGTTTCAGCTCCTGATTTTTGGAGTGGCTTTTTGCATCCTAATTTTGAATTAGCAGAAAGGGTGGGGGAAGCAGGGGGAAGAAGGAATCTTTGCAGAGAAAGGTCCATTGTGAGTTGTAGAGAAGAGAAGAGAAGATGAGAGAGTTCTCATCAGATGGATTTGGTTTTCTCAGATGAAATATGAGGGCACCCGGAGAAACAAAGAGATGCACACAGTAGTCATTGCATCACATCTGTTGAGTGAAGGAGTAAATATGGTAATTTACAAAGCAACGTCACAGCTCTCTTCCATTTTCTACATTACCCCATAGGATGAACTTGTCCCAGGTTTTACTTTTGCAAAGGACATCTTCCTATCACATCAAATCTTATGCCAAAATCAGAGGTTTTCCAGTTTCATTCCTCTATCCCATAAGGTTAACATCCCTTCCCAGCACAAAGAAGTTAAAATGGTCACTGCCCAGATATCTCTGAAGATTGGGAGAATGATCAAATGAGAGGGAGGAGGGGTAACTGAGAAATTAGGATTTAACCAATGATTGCAACTCCTGACTCATTATATAGATACTTCTTTTTAGTGTCTGGTGTTTTAGAATAGCCAGAAGGAAATGCCTGAACTTGTTGAACTGTAATCCAGTAGCCCTGATCCTTGATAATTAATTTATAACTATATAGCAAACAAAGAAAAAGAAAAAAAGATTGGATGCCCATTGTGCCAGTTTGAAAGTGTTATGTACTCCAGAAAAGCCATGTTCTTTAATCTTGATTCAATATTGTTGGGTGGGATCTTTCTGATTTGTTTCCATGGAGATGAGACCCACCCAATTGTGGGTGGGACCTTTTAAATAGGTGGTTTCCATGGAGATGTGTCTCCAGCCATTCAAGGTGGGTCGCTTATTAGAGTCCTTTAAGAAAGAACCATTTTGGAAAAAGCTTCAGAAGTGACAGAGCCAACATGAGACCCAGATGAGATGCAGAAAGAAAATACCCCAAGAGAAATCAGAAGCCAGCAGATGCCAGCCATGTGCTTTCCCACGTGACAGACAGCTGCCTTTCTTGAGTCATGGGCTCTTTCTCTGGATGCCTTAGTTGGGACATTTTTATGGCCTTAGAACTGTAAATTTGCAACTTAATAAATTCCCTTTATAAAAGCCATTCTGTTTCTGGTATATTGCATTCTGGCAGCTTTAGCAAACCAATACCCCCATGTTTGTATGGATCTAATTCTGGATGGATTGTTCAGTTCCACTGATCTATATATCTGTCTCTGACAATACTACACTGTCTAAGTTAATTTACCGCTATTGTAAATCTTAAGATTGTGTATAGTCAATTCCTGGAGCCTGCCCATGCCAAAAAAAGAAGAAAGAAAAAAATTGGGTAGAGTGCAATACTACTGGTCAATGGGGGGTTGTGATAAGGTGTATGGGATGTTTTGTGTTTTATTTCCTTTTTATTTTGTTTTCTGCCAATTAAGTCAAACATCATTCATTGCACCAGGCATGCCTCCTAGCTGACTGCAGATGTAATCAGCAACAGATGAGCTTCACGTACCTTTGGCTCGTGTCCACAGCAACAGAACTAGGCATCTTCACCTGGCCAAGTTGACACCTGAATCTAACTACCACATGTACTTACCTTGTTTTTCTTTTAAAGTTCTTTTGTTGAAGATGTAACGATAAGTAAAATTTGGTTGTTCCCATGATCTGTAACTTTTAACATTATACTGATCAGTATTAGGGTAGAACATTGTGAAGTTTTTAGAAATTTTAAACGATTTATAAATATATGAATAATATTTTACCCATCCAAATTTAGCTAACAGAACCATAGAAAATCTCTTCTAATTACTGTAGTACTTTTTAAACACCTTTTAAAAATGTAATATGTTAAACTATTTTAGCACCTCACTTTTACAAGGTGAGAGAACAAATCGTTTTACACAGCTTTTCTTTAAGAGTGAGAAGACTTGTTTTCTGAAATAGGATGATAAGGTCTATGCGAACATTAACAAGGATATTATTCTGATATGACATAAAATTTTTATCTTTTAGATAGAGTACCCAGATGGTTAGGGAAATCTTTTTATAGCCTTTCATTGAGAGTAGACTAACAATTTGCTTTATTTTAATAGAGAGAAATTAAACTCCAATTTTGTATGTATACATGGTTTTACACAAAAGTTTTTTTTAATATTATAAACATGCTTATTAGATTTTGGTTAGTGTTGAATATGGTAGAATTTACTTATATAAACCTTTTACAACTTTCTATATCCATTCAGGGCTTGTAATTAGGAATGGCTATAACTTTCCTACTAGAAATATGTTAGTTCAGAAAGTTAACAGTTTATAAGACTGTACTCTAAGACAGTTGGGGTCAGCAAAGTTTGCTGCTAAGGCATTTTTAAAGATATGGGGATTATTCTGAATCTTTTAGGGCAGCACTGTCTGAGTATGATGGGACTCTTATTTTTAAGTCCCTGCCATTTAAAGGCAAATTAGTGTTGAGAGTGAGGGTGAAGAGGGGCACAGAAATGTGTTCTTTTTTGGGGGGGGGTGAGATTCATCATCTGGGATTTGAACCCAGGTTCCTCGCATGGAAGGTGAACATTCTACCACGGAACCACCCGTGAATCCAGAAATGTGTTTTTTGGGATTTGTAACTGAGAACCTGAATGCAGAGGATGACTTCTGGGCAGGCTGCCCCCCCTCCCCCCCCCGATGCCTTTATCCCACAGACAGTTTTATTTGCTTAAGGATCTCCTTTGGGATATCAAGAGGCTTTGATTTAGTCAGGTCTCAGGGCAAATGTGAGGAAAACACGAGCTGGATTTCCTAGTCTTAGGGTGGTGTCCAGGGAGTGAAGACGATCTCTCCCTCGGAGAGGGTGGGGCACTCAGGGACAGTGAGACATTAATGGGATACTAGAATGTCCTTAAGCCTACAAAGGAGAGGGGCAGAGAAGGTTTTTGTTTTGGCTTTACTGTCAACTCCCATAACTAGGCAAGTCCGGGTGGGGGTAGGCCCAGAGTGGCAGTATAAGACTGCATGGTTCCAGTGATAATTAAGAAATGAATAATCTTACCTGCCATGTTGATCAGGATCAGGGGCTCCTCTATGCTGATCAGATGTGAAGTCATCAGGGCCATATGCAGCCTCAGGCACCCTCAGTCTTCTTCACTTGCCATGAGCAGAGCTTGAGGGCCTGTCCTGACCCCCACCCCCACTCCTTTTGGGAAACCGTGTAGACCCCTGGGCCTGAAACCCAAGTTGGTGGCACCTGGGCAAGGCCCCAGTGGATCTCAAGGTTGAGGGTTGTCTCAAAGTTTCTGGCCTCCTCTTTGCCAGTGGCCCTCTGACCCACAGTTGAAGCAAGGCTCTTGAGTCTTGGGACCACGATTTAGGTGATCTCTAGAGGACAGGGCACGGTTAACAGTGACTGCAACATGCTGAGCCTGCTCTCTGGTCTTTTGCTACCTCTCTCTGCCTTCTCCTCTTCCTCAGCCTTGTTTCAATTATTCAAGACAGAAAAGGTAGTTTTAATAAATCATTAGTGGGAGTTTGCAGGACCATGGAGAGCTCTTGTGGCTTTCTCTTAATGTTAAGGGCAGACTGGCTGATCAGATGGGTGCCTAGCAAAATTTGAACTTCCTGGGAATGCAGGCTTCTGCTAGTATACTTCTTTAGCACTTCCACTGGCCTCCCTGGGAGGAAGCCAGGGTTTTCCCTTTCTGAGTGATTTCCTTTAGCCTATTACAATTAACTGGCTTGGTGGTACATTTGCTCATGCCTTTTAACAAACAAGTATCTTCTCCTCTAATGGAAATTGAGACATGGGTATAGCACAAGTGGCAGGTCTTTTTAAGGCCCTTGTCTTGATTGAGAGCTATAAATACCTGGGCATAAGGAATTTCTGACAGCAATCCTTGTCTTTTACAGACTGGAGGGTGGTATTGTAATTGAGAATCCCATTGGAGGGCTGTGCTTCCCCATCTTTAAAAACTTACAGACTGTTGGCATTTCCCATTTACTTTCTGGAAAAGGAAAAAGATGAGCCTTACTAGCACCAGTGTGACTGCATGGCATCCCAACATGCACCAGAGCCGGGTATTTTCCTCTCTGCTTGTCCAATCACTTTGGAACAGGGGGAATAAAGTTGCCAGGTCCTAGGACTTTCTACGCTGGGAGATATTTTGACTTATGCTCACAAGGTAGGGACACTGACAGAAGTCTAGGACAAAGGTCCTGGGAACACCTTTGTCCTCTAAGTTTCCTAAGGGCTAAAAGGAGAGCATTATTTAGAAGAGAAGTATTATATTTGGCCACAGTGGGTTTCAAAGGAGACTAAATGAAGATTCAAGGTGGGAAGGGAACTATTTAAAAGAAGATTATTGGGCACTGCAATCATGGCTCAGTGGCAGAATCCTCGCCTGCCATGCTGGAGACCTGGGTTTGATTCCGGGTGCCTGCCCACGTGAAAAAAAAGAAAGAAAAAAAAGATCATTTGAAATATTTGCTTCCTTTTGTGAAGAAGAGTCATGAGGAAGAAGTTCCTGACAGTCCTCTTGGGTATGATATAATTTACAGAACTTCTTCATGGGTTTGTCCTGATATAAGACCATAAAAGTTGTATGTAAGAAAGTTCTTGTCACTTCCGCTCAGTTTTACAAAGGAGATCTAATTGTAAAATAGGGGTATAGACAATCTTGTTCATGGGCCATTGTTGGCTGTTCTCTGAGGGGTATTGCAGCCAGGCAGTATTCTCGTAGAAAATACTGAAGAGAATAGTACGGCTCTGCCCCAAATGAAGCCACTTGAGGAAGGGGCTCTCTTTACTGCCAACCTTGGGTGTAGCCATGATCAAGCTAGAGGGAAATAACGTGTGGCAAGGAAATTGGGCTCCTTTTAAGAATGTGGCTTAGTATGCCTTTTAGGCAATTGGAGGGGTCTAGGAAAGGATATATTGCAGGACAGGGTCAGGAGTGAGACTCTCTCTGTCACTTACAGCACAGATTTTTTTTTTCCAAAAAAGTGAATGCACACCCAACAGCTTATTTTCCCTGGCTGATGGTTTCCTCTTGCACTGGGCAACACTTTCAAGAGGGCTAATAGCAGAATATGATGGGACCCAAGATGTAGTGCAGACAAAGGGATGGAAAGACCCAGAGAGAAAAGTAAGGAACCAGTATGAGAGTGATGCTATGAGTGGAGAACCAGGGGGGCTTGCATGCTCGGGGGCTTACTGTCTCTCACAGGCTCAACTTACTCCAATCAGGAGAGCCAGGATTCCTACCCTGCAAACCTCAAACTTCACCTCTGGCTTTCAGGGGGAGACACTCACATGGAAAGTACTTAATTCCTATGGGCTTAAACTACTCCCCATAATGTCAAAGACAGCACCTTGTTTGCTATAAAAATACCTAGCTCAGAATTCTGTGTTACAAAAGATGGAATGTCTTAGAAGGCATTGAAAGTGAGACAGAGGAGAAAGGAGATTCTCTGGAGGCAAGAGAGGGGACCTCTATCGAAGAGTTGAAAAGAGGAACAGATTCAGCAGGAGGAAGGGTTTGGGTCCTTAGAGGGAAGGAGAAGGGAGTGTGTGGGGAAGTCTCGGAGAGCCAAAGAGGGGCAGAGAGGGAGAGGGAGAGAGAGAGAGGGAGAGGGAGAGAGGGAGGGAGAGGGAGAGAGGGAGGGAGAGGGAGAGAGAGAGAGGGAAAGAGAGAGAGGGAAAGAGAGAGAGAGAGAGAGAGAGAGAGAGAGAGAGAGAGAGAGAGAGAGAGAGAGAGGTGGGCTTGAATTGTCTTATGTTGGATTCTCACTGGACATGGGGAGAAGCCCCCAGTCAGGTCCCAAAGCGTGGTATCTCCTGCTGCCGTAAGCCTCCTTGAATCTACATGGCATGGAGATGGGACTCCTGCCACCTCCAAGGGGGGATCCTGGGGCTCAGGACCCACAGATTCCTAGAGACAGAGAGTTGCATGAGGACATAGGAGAGGACAGCAATGAGCTAAGTGAGAAGAAAAAGTGAAAGCATGCAGCCAAGCTTCCCAGTACTCACCAGTCTATATGGTCAGAGACAAGTGTCTCCTGGCTGGCTCACCAAAACATGTTGCCAGATTTCAGTTTTCAGGTTCTTGGCCATACCATAAGAAATAATTAAAGGGCACAGTACAGCATAGAGTAAGAAGATAGAAAATTTATGAGGTACCCAAGTGAAAGAACATGTGGATATTCTTGCGAGAAAAGAATGATGAAAAGTGAGAAGTTAGATATTTGAATTTATCACAATTTTTCTTCTATCTCCAACACATACATTTTTATCTAACTTTACTTCTTGCAAAATTAAAAACTTTAAGAAAGTTATCTTTATCCTATGCACTTAAGGTAATATTTTAAAAGTATTATTAATAATGGCTGATATTATTAATATTAATAATAGCTAATGTAATTAATGGGCAAATGCTAGGCTTTATATATAATATCTCAACTCTTCAAGCTATTGGCTGCTATCCCCATTTTATAGATAAGACTTAGAGACTTAGAGAAATTACTATCTTGCTTTTAGTCCAAAATCATTAAGTAACAGGGTCAAGATTCAAACTCTGTTGTTGCAACCCTAGAATGTCTGTCATTATATTATATTGCTTCCCTAAAGTTACTAAGATCTCCAAAAAAAAAGTGCATCAGATTTCTTTCTTTCTTTTATTATTATTATTATTATTATTTTTGGTGGTGCAAGCTCTGGGAATCGAGCCCTGGTCAGATTTCTTTTTCTTTTTTATTTATTTTCTTTTTTAAAAATTTCTTTCTATCATGTCCTCAACAATTTTTTTTTGTAAAAAACAAAAAAGGAAAAATTTCTCTTTTGAATCCCAAAATTTCATTGAATACTAGGCTATTGCACAGGTATTAATTTAAAACAAACATTTATTGAGGATATTTTATGAGAAGGACATGGTGCTAGTAGCTGAAGATAAAAGATGAACAGGTTTTAATCCCTACTTACAAGTTTTAAGGAAACAGATACACAAGCAGATAATTTAAGTATTTAAAATATGATTTTTTTCAAATTTCCTACATGCATTACTTTAAAATCTGGAGAAGAACACCAAAGGTGGTTGGTTTTTAGAAAGTATTGCCTCTATTGTTTTTTATTTACTTCTTTCAGGTAGTATGAACAATTCATGAAAGTTTAAGGTCTGTGCTCAAATTCTGTTCAGTGGATACCCACTGCATAAAGAATGTGTAGTATTTTCTATCTTTGGCTAAATTCTTGGAGACCTTGTTAAACACTCTTTGGTTCTGGAATCATGTATTTCTAAAGCTGAGCAATCTATTCTAAAAACACTAACCTGCATAACTTTTCTTCATAGTTTTTTCATTACAACACAACAACTTCCCCAAATCAAACACATTGGATTTAAAGAGACACAAAGTAAACGCTATTTTGATGATGATGATGATAACTACAAGCCCTCAAGCATAAAGAATCCATATTAAGGGAGAACTTCTGGCTGCAAAATTGGCTGGGGAAATTCAGGGACGTGAAGGGGTGGCCCCGTATCTTTTTCCAGTGGTTTATTACCAGGAACACCTGCCCAGCTGACTCCACCTTGGCTCATTCAGGCTCACTCTGACTTATGGAGAGCAGGCTTTCTGCCGATGACCCGCTCTTTGAATATGCAAGTCATTCAGATGGAATGGGTCTGCCGTCCATTTAGTAAACAGATGTTATAAATAGAGAGCACCTGGAATCATGGAAACTCTATGTGTACTTCAAGAGTGGTCAGTCCAGACAGCGACATGTTCTGTAGCTGGCAGAATGGCCCCTGAGAGGTTGCCTGATCACACTTTGGGGCATACACATTCTGTTTTATTTCCCGACCTCAGTGTGGTCAACTATCCCCAAATGGTATCTGGGGAGGAGGAAGACCCTGTCAGCCCTTTCTCCCATACATCCAGTTGACTTTACCACTTCATTATCCAGAAAGCTAAGATACTTATAACTACCTGTCAGAAACCTAAGCTATTTTTTTTTTTTTTTTTTTTTTAAAGAGAGAGGGAGGAAGGGAAGGAAAGACAGAGAGAAGGAAGGAAGGATGGAAGGAAGGAAGAAAGAAAGGGAAACATCTTTAAACATTTTCTTGTTTTATTGTATTTTGTTTGTTTGTTTGTTTGTTTTTTACATGGGCTGGGGCCGGGAATCGAACCGAGGTCCTCCGGCATGGCAGGCAAGTACTTTGCCCGCTGAGCCACCGCGGCCCGCCCAACCTAAGCTATTTTAACAGCAAGTCATATATATTGCTTGGAGGTAAATATCCCCCATCCCACGCCACCAATGAATTTTCTGAGATGTTTATGCAAATGAGTGGAGCAAAGGTGATTAATTTTGTACAAAGTCAGCTTACAGACTACTTTTTCAGAAATCTAGCTTCTACTTGTTCATTTCGTCACCATTCCTTATGCCCTGGAATGGGATAGATTTTGAAGGAGCAATTCTTCCTCTAGAGGATGGTCACCTGCTTATTGGAGTGGGTAGATCAGTCTGATGTCCATCCTGAGGTTTTGCCTTGAGTGGAGCCATCAAAGTTTTCATATAATCTACACCATGTTGCTAACCTTGCCATTTGGAGAAAAGAAGATGCTATTTTCTCATGGTTTCCTAAGGGCTGCCACTCGCTGACCCCTCAGCAGGGATGAGAAGAGTTTCAATCACCCACTGTGGATTGGGTTTCTACTTCATACAATGTCTCAAGTTCCTTTTAAATCAGGATTGTTGAAACAAGTGCCTTCCTTTATACCTCTTGTAATTTTTGCCATTGGCAATGAAATAATGCCTAAATACAGTATTCTGAGAATAACCCAGGTTGTTCTGAATGATCATTTATTGTGATACAATTCACATACCATAAATTCCCCCTTTAAAGTGAATTTTAACAGTAGTTCAGTGGTTTTATCATATACAAGAATGTGCAACCATCACCACTGTCTAATTCTAGAATGTTTTCATCAACCCCAGAAGAAATCCTATACCCATTACCAGTTGTTCCTTTCTCTCTCCTCCCTCCAACTCCTGGAAAGCACTAATCTATTTCAGCCTTTATAAAACTCTGAATTAATTGAATATTTATCATTTTGAAAAAAATAGTTGTTATATAGCTGAAATCAGCTTTGGATTAAGTTCTTGTGCATTGGCAACATTTTAGATAGAAAATAACATTACTAACAAGTGCTGTGCTGAAAGGTAGAAATGAAAAGCTGATAGCTTGATTTTCAAGTTCTTTGGTGAAGTTAAAATAGAGTATTATGTCTATGGCGAAGAAGGGAAGAACTCATTCTTTACATTGCAATTGCTGTTTTTTCAGTTCATGGAATAATGTACTAAAAATCCATCAGTTTGGACCCATTTAATTCAAGATCTTTTATTAACAGGATTGATCTGAGCTAAAATTCACTTATAAACTTGGAAGAAAGTGTTTGCTGTATAAATTTACAGTTCAAACAAGATTGCAGTTTTTCTTACTAAAGAGAATAAACTATCTAGGCATTTGTAGAATCTATTTACATTCTTATAATGATTGTGCTCATTTCAAATGCCTAGCTCTTAATTAGAGAAAAACTATGCCTGGCAAGGTCTGGCTTGTCAGTACTCTGTGATTTGTTAATTTCTGTATCATTGTAGTTTTAAGATGGAAGTGCCCAATGCAGTAACCCATTAACTTGGAAATTCATTAATTTGAGCGTGGAACCATCAATCAACATATAATTGATATGGGCAGAGATACCCAGAGTGATCTCTAATGAGATGGAGTGATTCCGAAATCAACAAAACCTTTTCTTTTCTTAAGCTGTTAACATATTGGAAGAGGAAGAAAAGCCCTTGAGAAGGAGGGATGGTCAGCACTGAAGCAAGGAAAACAGAAATTATGAGAGGCCAGTGCTGGCAGAGCCCATCCAAGCCCTGTCGACAGGTTGCCCTGAGAGTTTGCTGGGTCCATGCACACGCTGTCAGGGGTTGGTGCAGATGAATGCACTAGTGTCTGAAACCATCCAACATCTGAGTTGATAAAACTTCTAGGATCTGATTCCAGGCTTACCAAACAGCTCTCTTCTTAATTATAATTTGGCTTCCTTCACAGATTTTACGTATGGGGGGTAAAGCGTTGGTTGCATGACTCCAATATCTTGGCAGCTATATTCCTTGTTATAAATAAATTCATTTATAAACTATTTCTTATAATGAGTGAATTTAATTTATAGAGCTCTTTTGAGGTCACCTATTCCTTCCTAGGCCCCTTTAGCTCTGTGGGAAAATCATCACAACGTTAAGGGTGGCAAAGGAAGGCAAACACAGTTTAGTTTTTTTCAAGTGAAAAGCAGAATTTTCTGCAACAAATGTTTTGACAAATGTGTACATTTATTTTAACAAACGTTCACATGTCCTTTCTCAGTGACAGGGCTGGAACTGACCACCATCTTCACTGACACAGGACCGTGACTCATCACTGGACTTGAATGAGTCTTATAAGTGACCAGGCTGCATTTTGAAAAGCAAAAGTATTTACCCACCGATTTAATCTTTTTACTGTACGTTCCTTTCAAAAATAGGCACATATGTTTACTCCCATTTTCCCAGGTGGGAAAGTTGAAAATAAGGGTTTTCCAGTGCCAAGTAATGAAATTCCATACTAGTTTATAAGTTCTTGAATCAGAGACTGTATATCGTCCTACCCCCTTTATATTTTTTCAAGTTACTGAAAGAATTCTTGGTATTGAGTCCTAGTTAAAGGTGAATAATTGAGAGTGTAACTCAAGATTAATGTTTTTGGTCTAATTTAAATCAGCTCATAGCCATAAGTTTCCTTATTTGAAGTCCAAATTCTCTGAGACTTGATTGAATCCTTTTTTGCTTTTTCCCCTGGAACAAGTACTCAGTATGAGACTTTTGGTGGCGTCCAAATAAAATTATGCTGGAACATTGATGGGGGGTTATTATTTCTGATGAAGACCCATAAAGAGACCCATGCTCGATGACCCAGCAATTTGCTCTTTGGAATTTAACCAAAGGAAATAGTTCTTTAAAAATTAGTAAAAATATATGTAAAGACAGTCATAGCTTTATTATGAATATTATGTATCAACATGGAAGCATGGAAGAATGCCTACCAAATATTTCAAAGTAAAAAATGCAGAATGCTTATGTGCCCTGTATTACAACTAGGTGAAAATATATGTAAATGCTTAGGGAATGGAAGGATTGCAAAGAAATTTAAAGACAATTGTTGTACTAGCGATGTAGGTACATTTAAATATTCCCTTCAATGCTGTTATAATATTAATATCAATGAACACTATTTCATTTTACAATTTTGCAATAAAAACTGTCAAATAAAATTATAAAATAATGAGGGTATCATTGAGGAGACTCATAATTAGCTTTACTTGAACATTTTTGGGGTAATATTTTCTTTACAGTTGAATCAGTTGCTTGAGCAACATTCCTGTAGAATAAACACCCAGTATTTATTTATTTTATTTTATTATTATTTTTTTTCTGATCAAGCTGCAAAAGTTTATTGAAAAGGCTGGGTATATATGTATACTCTAGGAGAGGGGGTAGCTAGTAGGGATAGGTGACGATCTCTGATTGGGTGAATAAGGACAAAGGGATGATTTGGGATTGGTGACTGCTGTTGCTAGGGTGGAGGGCAGATGTACGGTTAGTACTTTTGGTGCGAACTACTATTACTTCTGTAAAGAAGGCTGATTATAGCTTAGGCTATTCTTTGTTTCAGCCCTGGCGGCCATGTTGCATGTTTCCGGCATCGCTGAGGGTGGAATTTATACATGCTACTTTAATTGTCCCCAACACATTTCAATATTTTGAGGTTACAATGATCAGATTTAGGTTTTTAATACTTCTGAATTTTATTTTTGTAAATGGTGTGAAGTAGAGATTTTAAAAATGTGTGTATGTTTTTATTCTAATTCTCCCAAGAGCATTTTCTTCTCTATTTTTCCTTCTCCACTGATATGCAATGCATCCTCTGGTATATTTTGGTCCCCATATTAGCTAGGGTTCTTTAGAAAAACAGAATCAGCAGGAGATATCTGCAGATATAAATTTATAAAAGTGTCTCATGTAACCATGGAAATGTAGAGTCCAAGGTCTGTAGGGCAGACCACAAGTTGGTAATTCTGATGAAGATCCTTGACAAACTCTCAGGAGAGGCAGGCTGGACCAGTATTTATTTTTTAAAAATGATTTGCTTAATGGTCTATGTATTAAGATCATCTAAGATGATAATAAGTTTTTCAGAAGGCTTTCTTTGGTTAAAGTGTAATACTGAGTCATATAACATCTGTAACACTGGTCTGAGGTTAGGAATCTGAGTATCTTGTCACCCTGCCTACTAACTAGTTCAGTGAGCTTGGAAAAGATGTTTCACCACCGTGGGCTTAGTCCTTTCATGTGTTAAATGACCTTTTTGGACTATGATCTCTCAGGACCTCTTTAACATTTTATTACTCTCTGAGTATAAATTTTAAATTCAAATTGATTATTTCCTGATTCTAGGCTCTGGCAGACAATATATTTGAGTTCTGAAACTAGTCTTGACTTTTTTTAAGGCAAGTTTAATGGCTTTCCAATTCAGGGAAGATTTTCCTAAAATATTAGATTAAAATCCCGATATTTCTGACGTTTCACCACCATTCATCTTTACACTTGATATGTTGGGGAGGTTTAATTTTTGGTATTCAAAGGAGGGGTTTTCCATGTTCCAGCAGTTGCTTCACTTTAAATCTCTGGAGTGATGGTTCTCAACTTTTTATATTTTTTTGAATTATGTTTTATTTTTAATTTTTTAGTGGTTCTCTACTTTAAGTGTGCATCAGAGTCTATGAAGAGCTAGCTAAACGCAGGTTGTCAGGCCCCACCCCCCAGAGTTTCTGATTCAGTGGGTCTGGAGTGGAACCTGAGATATTGTATGTCTAAGAAGTTCCCAGATGTTGCCAGTGATGCTGGTCTTAGGTCACCATGCTGGAACTTTGAGTTCTTTGCTCTGGAGAGAAATATTTGAAAAGCAGAACAGGAGGTGTGCTGGTTTAAAAGGAAGTATGCCCCCTAGAAAAGCCACATTTTAATCAAAATTCCATTTCATAAAGGTAGAATAATCCCTATTCAATACTGTATGCTTGAAACTGTCATCAGATCACCTCCCTGGATGATGTGATTTAGTCAAGAGTGCTTGTTAAGCTGCATTAGGTGATGACATGTCTCCAGGGGTGGTTCTTGATTGGTTTATTGGAGTCCTATAAAAGAGGAAATGTTTTGGAGAATGAGAGATTCAGAGAGAGCAGCACCATAAAGCAGAGAGTCCATGAGCCAGTGACCTTTGGAAATGAAGAAGGAAAACGCCTCCTGGGGAGCTTCATGAAACCAGAAGCGAGGAGAGAAAGCTAGTAGATGACACCTTGTTCGCCATGTGCCCTTCCAGCTGAGAGAGAAACTCTGACTGTGTTCGCCATGTGCCTTTTCATTTGAGAGAGAAACCGTGAACTTCATCAGCCTTCTTGAACCAAGGTATCTTTTTTCCTGGATACTTTTGATTGGACATTTCTATAGACTTGTTTTCATTGGGACATTTTCTCGGCCTTAGAACTGTAAACTAGCAACTTATTAAATTCCCCTTTTTTTAAAAAGCCATCCCATCTCTGGTATATTGCATTCTGGAAGCTAGCAAACTAGACCAGGAGGCATATACAAGAATGTACATGCAAGTGCAGCACTATTTGGAATCACAAAGTATCAGAAATAGTTTAAATGACTATTAGTGAGTAACTAGGCTAAATAAACTGTGATAACAGGCATCCTTTGGGATACCATACAGCAGGTAAAAAGAATGACATACATATAGTGTTAAGAGTGTTTTCCAGAGTCAGATTGCGTTTGAAAACCAGCTCTGCAACTGTGAGGAAAATGGAGATTCTGCATTATGATTTTAATTTAATATGTGGGAGTCACTTTATTTGATATGCAAAACTCCTTTATAAAAGAAAGGATGACACTTGCTATGTCCTAATGTAAAGTGGATCTATATTGGTTAATTAGAACCAGCTTAGTAGTAGACTCAGAGTCTGTGGAAAAGTTATCATGAGGTCAAGAGTGGCAAAGGAAGGCAAGCACAGCTTAGTTTTTTCTCAAGTGAGAGCATAATTTTCTACAATAAATGTTCCCACAAATGTGTATTTTTATTTTTAATAAACATTCATGATCTCAAGGTTATGAGTCAAAGTCTTTAGCTTTACTAAAACATAGTTTTCTTTTAATATCACAGGAAACTATTTGCCTTTCATAGCACACACTTTAAGAATTTAAAATGTATGCTGTCAAGACACAAAATCATTATTGGATTTATTTGACTTTTATGATAACTGAAATTTATCATATTAAAGATATTATGATATTAAAATATTAAAGAACCTCTTATCTATTAAAACAAAAGCTGATGTTAATTCATTGCATTACATTTGGATTCAACCAATCTGGCTACTGGGAGCAGGGAAGTTGCTGGAGGCAGAAAAGCTTGAAATAAAAAAAAAGAAGGGAAACCAAACTTTTGTAAGGCAGGACAGATTCCAGAACTGGAAAGTGTAATAAAAAGAGAACACTGAGTGAGGGAGAGTATTAAAGAACTCATAGGAGCTGGGAAGAAAATTCTGTACAAAACAAAGAACAGACCAGGATTCCTGGAGAAGGAACAAAATAAATGAAGCTTTCTCCTGGAAATGAAACAACTGCACGCAAAAGGGCAATCTTAAAAGTTAAACCACATGTCCAGGGCAAGAATCAGGTACAGAAAACTTGAGAATGTCTGATGTTATACTCTAAAGGTCAAGTATAGGTTGGACTAAGCATCAAAAAAGAGCTTTAACATATAGCCAATTTACATTAAAACTCTAGGCAAGAGAAAGAAACTGAACTTAAGAGTTAGCACAGCAAAATAATCAGATGCCTGGATATCAGTAAAAATTACAAGCCATACTAAGAAATAGGAAAATATGACTCAGTCAAGGGAATAAATTAAAACTTCAGAGGAGACACAAAATTTGTAAGGAAAATGTGGATAGAAATAAAATAATGGTAGATATAGGGCAATAGGATATTAAGAAGATAAAGTATGGGCATAGAAAGTTTGAAATAAAACATAGCATTAATTACAGGAATGAAAGACAACATAAAGAGAGGAAATGCAATGATATGGGAGCAAAGAAGGTGAATGTTATTGAAGTTGTTTGTATCTTTTCAAGTTAGTAGGTTATAGGTGAAGTTGTAAAATACAAACCCCAGAATAATGAAAGAGAAAGTATTTTAAAAATATGCAAAAAACAGAAATGAGGAAAAGATCTATCGGCTACAACACAAGAGATAAGCTATACAGAAAAGGAGGCTTCAATAAAGGAAAAGAGAAACAAAAAAGATATGACATATGTTCTAGTTTGTTAGCTGCCAGAATGCAACACACCAGAGACAGGTTGGCTTTTAATAAAAGGGGATTTATTTCATTAGTTCTTCAGAGGAAAGGCAGCTAACTTTCAAGTGAGGTTCTTTCTTACATGGGAAGGCACAGGGTGATCTCTGCTGGCCTTCTCTCCAGGCCTCTGGGTTCCAACAACTTTCCCTGGGGTGATTTCCTTTCTGATCTCCAAAGGCCTGGGCTGAGCCGAGAGTGCTGAGATGAGGTATGCTGAGCTGCTTGGGCTGTGCTACGTTGCACTCTCCGATTTAAGCACCAGCCAATTAAGTCAAACATCATTCATTGCACCAGGCACGCCTCTTAGCCGACTGCAGATGTAATCAGCAACAGACGAGGTTCATGCACCATTGGCTCATGTCCACAGCAACAGAACAAGGTGCCTTCACCTGGCCCAGTTGACAATTGAATTTAACTACCACAACATATAAAAACTAAAAGAAAATTGACTGAAGTAAGTACAATTTGTACCATAAAACCATTGGCTGCAAATGGATTAGACTCCCCAATCAAAAGACACTGGTTGACAGAATGGATACAAAAGTACAACCCAACTATATGTCATTTACAAGAGACTAACCTTACATGTAAGGACACAAATAAATAGAAAGTGAAAGGAAAGAAAAAGATAATCCATGCAAATAGTAAGCAAAAGAGAGATAGGGTAGCTATACTGATAGAGGACAAAATAGACTTTCCAAGAACTGTTACAAGAGACAAAGGACACTCTGTATTAACAAAGTGTCAAACCACCAAGAAGAAACAACAATCATAAATATTTATGCATGTTACATCAATGCTTAAAATGCATGAGGCAAACTGGCAAAACTGAAGGGAGAAATAGACACCTATGCAATATTAGTTGGAGACTTCAATACACCAATTTCATAAATAGAATATCTAGACATAGGACCAATAAAGAAACAGAGAACTTGAATAATATGATAAATTAACTAGACCTAACAGACATATACAGAACATTGTACCCCAAAACAACAGGGCATGTATTCTTCTCAAGTGTGCATGGACTATTCTCCAGGGTAGACCACATGTTGGGTCACAGAAGAAGTCTCTATAGACTTAAGAAGGTTGAGGGTGCACAGGTGGTTCAGTGGTAGAATGCTCACCTTCTATACGGGAGACTTGGGTTCAATTCCTGGATGATGAACCCCCCCCAATTTTTTTTTTATTAATTAAAAAAAATTAACAAAACATTTAGAAATCATTCCATTCTACATGTACAATCAGTAATTCTTAATGTCATCACATAGTTGCATATTCATCATTTCTTAGTACATTTGCATCAATTTAGAAAAAGAAATAAAAAGACAACAGAATAAGAATTAAAACGATAATAGAGAGAAAAAAAAAACCTATACCTCACATGCAGCTTCATTCAATGTTTTAACATAATTGCATTACAATTAGGTAGTATTGTGCTGTCCATTTCTGAGTTTTTATATCCAGTCCTGTTGCACAGTCTATATCCCTTCAGCTCCAATTAACCCTTCTCTCTTTTTTTTTTTTAATTAACGGAAAAAAAGAAATTAACCCAACATTTAGAAATCATACCATTCTACATATGCAATCAGTAATTCTTAACATCATCACATAGATGCATGATCATCGTTTCTTAATACCTTTGCATCGGTTTAGAAGAACTAGCAACACAACCGAAAAAGATATAGAATGTTAATATAGAGAAAAAATAAAAGTAATAATAGTAAAAACAAAACAAAACAAAACAAAAACCTATAGCTCAGATGCAGCTTCATTCAGTGTGTTAACATGATTACTTTACAATTAGGCATTATTGTGCTGTCCATTTTTGACTTTTTGTATCTAGTCCTGTTGCACAGTCTGTATCCCTTCAGCTCCAATTGCGCATTATCTTACCCTGTTTCTACCTTCTGCTGGACTCTGTTACCAATGACATATTCCAAATTTATTCTCGAATGTCCATTCACATCAGTGGGACCATACAGTATTTGTCCTTTAGTTTTTGGCTAGACTCACTCAGCATAATGTTCTCTAGGTCCATCCATGTTATTACATGCTTCATAAGTTTATCCTGTCTTAAAGCTGCATAATATTCCATCATATGTATATACCACAGTTTGTTTAGCCACTCGTCTGTTGATGGACATTTTGGCTGTTTCCATCTCTTTGCAATTGTAAATAACGCTGCTATAAACATTGGTGTGCAAATGTCCGTTTGTGTCTTTGCCCTTAAGTCCTTTGAGTAGATTCCCAGCAATGGTATTGCTGGGTCGTATGGCAATTCTATATTCAGCTTTTTGAGGAACTGCCAAACTGCCTTCCACAGTGGTTGCACCATTTGACATTCCCACCAACAGTGGATAAGTGTGCCTCTTTCTCCGCATCCTCTCCAGCACTTGTCATTTTCTGTTTTGTTGATAATGGCCATTCTGGTGGGTGTGAGATGATATCTCATTGTGGTTTTGATTTGCATTTCTCTAATGGCCAGGGACATTGAGCATCTCTTCATGTGCCTTTTGGCCATTTGTATTTCCTCTTCTGATAGGTGTCTGTTCAAGTCTTTTTCCCATTTTATAATTGGGTTGGCTGTCTTTTTGTTGTTGAGTTGAACAATCTCTTTATAAATTCTGGATACTAGACCTTTATCTGATATGTCATTTCCAAATATTGTCTCCCATTGTGTAGGCTGTCTTTCTACTTTCTTGATGAAGTTCTTTGATGCACAAAAGTATTTAATTTTGAGGAGCTCCCATTTATTTATTTCCTTCTTCAGTGTTCTTGCTTTAGGTTTAAGGTCCATAAAACCGCCTCCAGTTGTAAGATTCATAAGATATCTCCCAACATTTTCCTCTAACTGTTTTATGGTCTTAGACCTAATGTTTAGATCTTTGATCCATTTTGAGTTAACTTTTGTATAGGGTGTGAGATACGGGTCTTCTTTCATTCTTTTGCATATGGATATCCAGTTCTCTAGGCACCATTTATTGAAGAGACTGTTCTGCCCCAGGTGAGTTGGCTTGACTGCCTTATCAAAGATCATATGTCCATAGATGAGAGGGTCTATATCTGAGCACTCTATTCGATTCCATTGGTCGATATATCTATCTTTATGCCAATACCATGCTGTTTTGACCACTGTGGCTTCATAATATACCTTAAAGTCAGGCAGCACGAGACATCCAGCTTCGTTTTTTTTCCTCAAGATGTTTTTAGCAATTCGGGGCACCCTGCCCTTCCAGATAAATTTGCTTATTGGTTTTTCTATTTCTGAAAAATAAGTTGTTGGGATTTTGATTGGTATTGCATTGAATCTGTAGATCAGTTTAGGTAGGATTGACATCTTAATTATATTTAGTCTTCCAATCCATGAACACAGTAAGCCCTTCCATCTATTTAGGTCTTCTGTGATTTCTTTTAGCAGTTTTTTGTAGTTTTCTTTATACAGGTTCTTTGTCTCTTTGGTTAAATTTATTCCTAGGTATTTTATTCTTTTAGTTGCAATTTTAAATGGGATTCGTTTCTTGATTTCCCCCTCAGCTTGTTCATTACCAGTGTATAGAAATGCTACAGATTTTTGAATGTTGATCTTGTAACCTGCTACTTTGCTGTACTCATTTATTAGCTCTAGTAGTTTTGTTGTGGATTTTTCCGGGTTTTCGATGTATAGTATCATATCGTCTGCAAACAGTGATAGTTTTACTTCTTCCTTTCCAATTTTGATGCCTTGTATTTCTTTTTCTTGTCTAATTGCTCTGGCTAGAACCTCCAACACAATGTTGAATAATAGTGGTGATAGTGGACATCCTTGTCTTGTTCCTGATCTTAGGGGGAAAGTTTTCAATTTTTCCCCATTGAGGATGATATTAGCTGTGGGTTTTTCATATATTCCCTCTATCATTTTAAGGAAGTTCCCTTGTATTCCTATCTTTTGAAGTGTTTTCAACAGGAAAGGATGTTGAATCTTGTCGAATGCCTTCTCTGCATCAATTGAGATGATCATGTGATTTTTCTGCTTTGATTTGTTGATATGGTGTATTACATTAATTGATTTTCTTATGTTGAACCATCCTTGCATACCTGGGATGAATCCTACTTGGTCATGATGTATAATTCTTTTAATGTGTTGTTGGATTAGATCTGCTAGAATTTTGTTGAGGATTTTTGCATCTATATTCATTAGAGAGATTGGTCTGTAGTTTTCTTTTTTTGTAATATCTTTGCCTGGTTTTGGTATGAGGGTGATGTTGGCTTCATAGAATGAATTAGGTAGTTTTCCCTCCACTTCGATTTTTTTGAAGAGTTTGAGGAGAGTTGGTACTAATTCTTTCTGGAATGTTTGTTAGAATTCACATGTGAAGCCATCTGGTCCTGGACTTTTCTTTTTAGGAAGCTTTTGAATGACTGATTCAATTTCTTTACTTGTGATTGGTTTGTTGAGGTCATCTATTTCTTCTTGAGTCAAAGTTGGTTGTTCATGTCTTTCCAGGAACCCATCCATTTCATCTAAATTATTGTATTTATTAGCGTAAAGTTGTTCATAGTATCCTGTTATTACCTCCTTTATTTCTGTGAGGTCAGTAGTTATGTCTCCTCTTCCATTTCTGATCTTATTTATTTGCATCCTCTCTCTTCTTCTTTTTGTCAATCTTGCTAAGGGCCCATCAATCTTATTGATTTTCTCATAGAACCAACTTCTGGTCTTATTGATTTTCTCTATTGTTTTCATGTTTTCAATTTCATTTATTTCTGCTCTGATCTTTGTTATTTCTTTCCTTTTGCTTGCGTTGGGATTAGTTTGCTGTTCTTTCTCCAGTTCTTCCAAGTGAACAGTCAATTCCTGCACTTTTGCCTTTTCTTCTTTTCTGATATAGGCATTTAGGGCAATAAATTTCCCTCTTAGCACTGCCTTTGCTGCATCCCATAAGTTTTGATATGTTGTGTTTTCATTTTCATTAACCTTGAGGTATTTACTAATTTCTCTTGCAATTTCTTCTTTGACCCACTCGTTGTTTAAGAGTGTGTTGTTGAGCCTCCACGTATTTGTGAATTTTCTGGCACTCTGCCTATTGTTGATTTCCAACTTCATTCCTTTATGATCCGAGAAATTGTTGTGTATGATTTCAATCTTTTTAAATTTGTTAAGACTTGCTTTGTGACCCAGCATATGGTCTATCTTTGAGAATGATCCATGAGCACTTGAGAAAAAGGTGTATCCTGCTGTTGTGGGATGTAATGTCCTATAAATGTCTGTTAAGTCTAGCTCATTTATAGTAATATTCAGATTCTCTATTTCTTTATTGATCCTCTGTCTAGATGTTCTGTCCATTGATGAGAGTGGGGAATTGAAGTCTCCAACTATTATGGTATATGTGTCTATTTCCCTTTTCAGTGTTTGCAGTGTATTCCTCATGTATTTTGGGGCATTCTGGTTTGGTGCGTAAATATTTATGATTGTTATGTCTTCTTGTTTAATTGTTCCTTTTATTAGTAGATAGTGTCCTTCTTTGTCTCTTTTAACTGTTTTACATTTGAAGTCTAACTTGTTGGATATTAGCATAGCCACTCCTGCTCTTTTCTGGTTGTTATTTGCATGAAATATCTTTTCCCAACCTTTCACTTTCAACCTATGTTTATCTTTGGGTCTAAGATGTGTTTCCTGTAGACAGCATATAGAAGGATCCTGTTTTTTAATCCATTCTGCCAATCTATGTCTTTTGATTGGGGAATTCAGTCCATTAACATTAAGTGTTATTACTGTTTGGATAATATTTTCCTCTACCATTTTGCCTTTTGTATTATATATATCATATCTGACTTTCCTTCTTTCTACACTCTTCTCCATACCTCTCTCTTCTGTCTTTCCGGTTCTGACTCTAGTGCTCCCTTTAGTATTTCTTGCAGAGCTGGTCTCTTGGTCACAAATTCTCTCAGTGACTTTTTGTCTGAGAATGTTTTAATTTCTCCCTCATTTTTGAAGGACAATTTTGCTGGATATAGGAGTCTTGGTTGGCAGTTTTTCTCTTTTAGTAATTTAAATATATCATCCCACTGTCTTCTAGCCTCCATGGTTTCTGCTGAGAAATCTACACATAGTCTTATTGGGTTTCCCTTGTATGTGATGGATTGTTTTTCTCTTGCTGCTTTCAAGATCCTCTCTTTCTCTTTGACCTCTGACATTCTAACTAGTAAGTGTCTTGGAGAACGCCTATTTGGGTCTAATCTCTTTGGGGTGTGCTACACTTCTTGGATCTGTATTTTTAGGTCTTTCATAAGAGTTGGGAAATTTTCAGTGATAATTTCTTCCAGTAGTTTTTCTCCTCCTTTTCCCTTCTCTTCTCCTTCTGGGACACCCACAACACGTATATTTGTGCGCTTCATATTGTCCTTGAGTTCCCTGATACCCTGTTCAAATTTTTCCATTCTCTTCCCGATAGTTTCTGTTTGTTTTTGGAATTCAGATCTTCCATCCTCCAAATCACTAATTCTATCTTCTGTCTCTTTGAATCTATCATTGTAAGTATCCATTGTTTTTTCCATCTTTTCTACTTTTTCCTTCACTTCCATAAGTTCTGTGATTCGTTTTTTCAGTTTTTCTATTTCTTCTTTATGTTCAGCCCATGTCTTCTTCATGTCCTCCCTCAATTTATCGATTTCATTTTTGAAGAGGTTTTCCATTTCTGTTCGTATATTCAGCATTAGTTGTCTCAGCTCCTGTATCTCATTTGAACTATTGGTTTGTTCCTTTGACTGGGCCATATTTTCAATTTTTTGAGCGTGATCCGTTATCTACTGCTGGCGTCTGCGCATTTAGACAGATTTCCCTGGGTGTTGGATCCAAAAGTTTAGAAGATTTTTCTGTGAAATCTCTGGGTTCTGTTTTTCTTATCCTGCCCAGTAGGTGGCGCTCGTGGCACATGTTTGTCTGCGGGTCCCACCAGTAAAACGTGCTGTGGGTCCTTTAACTTTGGAAAATTCTCGCCGTCCGGGAGGTTCGCTAGCCGAAGCGGCTTGGAAGAGTGCTAGCCGGCCCGGGGTCCGAACGCGGGGAGGGTCACTGGCCGCCGCAGCCCGGGAAAGCGCCCGTCCAAATTTCCTAGTCGGCCCGGGGCGCCAAGTGTGGTGGGAGGGCGCCAGCCGCAGCAGCCCGCCCGGGAGAGTGCACTGTTCCCGGGGAGTCACGGGTTTGGAAGTGGTCCCCCCTCCGTCACCGTTCTCCGCGGCCTGGGGATTTCCGATCCAATTCTCTCAGTTGGTCCGGGGGGCCGCGCGTGGTGTGGGCGCCAGCCACCGCGGTTTGAGGGGACTGCCTGTCCAATTCTCCCAGCCGGCCCGGGGAGGGGGAAGGGAGTGACTCCGGCCGCTTCCCGCCCCGCCTGGTGAAGCCCGCACCCCTCGGCGATCTCACCAGAGAGGGTTCTCTCAGCCAGCCAGCCATTCCAGGATGGGGTACGCCGTCTTTTTTATCTCTGTCGTGGCTTTGGGAGCTGTTCTGTATCTTTTCTACTCCCCTAGTAGCTGTTCTGGAGGAGAAACTAAGATCCGCGCGTCTTACTAAGCCACCATCTTCTCCGGAAGTCCCCAAAAATTTTTTAAAGATTGAAATTATAAAAACCATTCCACAATGGAATGAAGCTAGAAATCAACAGCAGGCAGAGAACTGGAAAATCCATAAATATATGGAAGTTAAATAACATACTCTTTAACAATGATTGGGTCAAAGAAGAAATTACAAGGGAAATCAAAAAATATCTTGAGAAGATTGAGAACAAGGACACAACATATCAAAACTTATGGGATATAGGAAAGGCAGTGCTGAGAGGGAAATTTAGAGCCCTGAATACCTACCTGCATACCTGGAAGAACCAGAAAAAGAACCGCAAAGTAGTCCCAAAGCAAGTGGAAGGAAAGAAATAGCTAGGATTAGCACAGAAATAAATGAAATTGAGAATAAACAAATAATAGAGAGTGTTAACAAAACCAAAGTTGGTTCTTTGAAAAAAGTCACTAATAATATTGACAAACCCTTAGTTAGACTGACAAAGGGAACAAAAGAAAATGCAAATATATAAAATCAGCAATGGGAAGGGGGACATTAATACTGACCCCACAGAAATTAAAAGAATCATAAGAAGATATGATGAACAACTGTATGCCAATAAATTAGAAGACCTATGTGAAATAGACAAATTCCTAGGAACACATGAAGAATGTATACTGACTTTAGAAGACATAGAATATCCCGACAGACCAATAACAGAGTAAAGAAGTTGAACCAGTCATCAAACATCTCCCAACAAAGTAAAGTCCAGGACCAGATGTCTTCACAGGTGAATTCTACCAAACATTTCAAGAAGAATTAATACCTTTCCTGTTCAAATTTGGTGAGGAAACATTTTCCAATTCATTGCCAGGACCAAATGTCTTCACAGGTGACTTCTACCAAACATTTCAAGAAGAATTAATACCATTCCTGTTCAAACTTGATAAGGGAACACTTTCCTACTCATTCTATGAGGCCAATGTCTCTCTAATATCAAAGCAAGATAAAGATACTACAAGAAAAGGAACTTACAGACCAATTTTCTTTTGGTCTCAACAAAAAGAAAATTGGTGTATGATCATTTTAATGTGCTGTTGGATTTCATTTGCTAATATTTTGTTGAGGATTTTCTTTTGAAGATTTGACAAAATCCAGCACCTTTTCTTAATAAGATACTTTCAAAGACAGGAATAGAAAGAAACTTCCTCATCATGATAAACGATATGTATGAAAACCTCACTGCTAACATCATACTAAATTGTGAAAGGCTGGAAGCTTTCCCTCTAAGATCTGGAACAAGACAAGCTTTCCCTCTAAGATTCTTGGAACAAGACAAGGATGCCCATTGTAACCACTGTTATTTAGCATTGTACTGGAAGTTCTTGCTAGAGCACTTAGGCAAGAAAAAGAAATAAAAGGCATCTAAACTGGCAAGGAAGAAGTAAAACTTTCAATATTTGCAGATGACATGACCCAATAGATACAAAGTCCTAAAAATTTACAACAAAGCTACTAGAGCTAATAAACAAACTCAACAAAGTGGTAGAAAACAAGATCAACATACAAAAATTATCAATGTTTCTGTACACTAGTAATGGGCAATCTGAGGAGGAAAACAAGAAACATTCCATTCTCAATAACAACTTAAAGAATAAAATATCTAGGAATAAATTTAACCAAGGATATAAAGGAATTATATGCAGAATACTACAAAACTTTGCTACAAGAAATCAAAGATTACCTAAATAATTGGAAATAATAATTTCATGGATTGGAAAACTAAATATTATTAAGGTGTCATTTCTACCCAAATCTATTTATCCATTGAATGTAATCCCAATCAAAATTCCAACAGCCTTCTTTGCAGAATTGGAAAAGCCAATCAGGAAATTTATTTGGAAGGATAAGGAGTCCCAAATAGCCAAAATCATCTTGAAAAAGAAGAACAAAATTGGAAGACTCACTTTTCCTGACTTTAAAATTTATTGCAAAGCTACAGTGGTTAAAACAGCATGGGGCTGGCATTGTGATAAATATAGCAACCAATGGAATCAAACTGAGAGTTCATAAAAAGTTCCTCACATCTATGGCCAATTGATTTCTGACAAGAGCCGACCTGCCCGCCCTCCTTCTCCCCTCTCTTTCTCCACCGGCCCACCACGCGGCGCCCACGCCCCGCAGCAGCCGACCCGCCCGCCCTCCTTCTCCCCTCTCTTTTTCCGCCGGCCCGCCGCGCGGCGCCCACGCCCCGCAGCAGCCGGCCCGCCCGCCCTCCTTCTCCCCTCTCTTTCTCCGCCGGCCCACCGCGGCGCCCACGCCCCGCAGCAGCCGACCCGCCCGCCCTCCTTCTCCCCTCTCTTTTTCCGCCGGCCCGCCGCGCGGCGCCCACGCCCCGCAGCAGCCAACCCGCCCGCCCTCCTTCTCCCCCCTCCTCCCCCTCCTGCTCCGGCCGCTCTCCAACCACCACGGTGCCCTCTTCCCCGCCTTCACCGGCTCCTCCACCACCAGCCTCGACAGCCTTGCCGCCCTCACCTTTCCTCCTCCAGATCAGCTACTGGGGGAGTGGAGATAATACAGAGCAGCTCCCGGAGCCACGAGGGAGATCAAAGGGACTGCGTACCCCATCCTGGAACTGCTGACTATCTGGGAGAACCAGCTCCGGTGAGATCACCAAGGGGCACGGGCTTTCCTGGGTGGGACGGCAAGCGACCGGAGTCCCTCCCTTCCACCTTCCCAGGCCAGCTGGTAGAATTGGACAGGCGGTCCCCTTAGGCCGCAGCGGCTGGTGCCCCCACCACGCGAGGCCCCCCGGACCAACTGAGATAGTTGGGTCGGAAATCCCCAGACTGCGGAGAACAGTGACCGGGGGATCCCTTCCAAACATGTGACTCCCCCGTCCGGCTGGGAATAGTGCACTCTCCTGGGCTGCGACAGCTGGCGCCCTCCCGCCACGCTTGGCGCCCCGGGCCGACTAGCTAATTCGGCCGGACGTTCTCCCGTGCTGCGGCGGCCGGCGACCCTCCCTGCATTCGGAACCCCAGGCCGGCTGGCATTCTTCCAAGATGCTTCGGCTGCCAAACCTCCCCTACGGCGAGAATTTTCCAGAGTTAAAGGACCCACAGCAACTTTCACTGGTGGAACCCGTAGACAAACGTGTGCCACGAGCGCCACCTACTGGGCAGGATAAGAGAAACAGAACCCAGAGATTGCACAGAAAAATCTTTCAACCTGTGGGGTCGAACACCCAGGGAAATCTGACTAAATGCCCAGACGCCAGCAGAAGATAACGGATCACGCTCAAAAAATTGAAAATATGGCCCAGTCAAATGAACAAACCAATAGTTCAAATGAGATACAGGAGCTGAAACAACTAATGCTGAATATACTAAAGAAATGGAAAACCTCTTCAAAAACGAAATCAATAAATTGAGGGAGGACATGAAGAAGACATGGGCTGAACATAAAGAAGAAATAGAAAAACTGAAAAAACAAATCACAGAACTTATGGAAGTGAAAGATAAAGTAGAAAAGATGGAAAAAACAATGGATACCTACAATGACAGATTTAAAGAGACAGAAGATTTCTGACAAGTATGCCAAGTCCACACAATTGGGAAATAATAGTCTCTTCAACAATCGGTGCTGTGAGAACTGGATAAGCATGAAAAAATGAAGGAGAACCTCTATCTCACAGCACAAATAAAAATTAACTAAAAATGTATCAAAGAGCTAAATATAAGGACCAGGATTATAAAACTCCTAGAAGAAAGTGTTGGGAAGGATATTCAGGATATTGTGCTAGGCAATGGTTTGTTAGACTTTACACCCAAAGCACAAATACTAAAAGAAAACATAGATAAATGGGACCTCCTCAAAATTAAAAAACTTTTGTGTATCAAAGAACTCTACCTTGAAAGTGAAAAGATAACTTACTCAATGGTAGAAAATATTTTGAAACCATATATCTGATAAGGGTTTAATATCCAGAATATACAAAGAAATCCTACAACTCAACAATAAAAAGACAAACAGCTCAATTAAAAAATGGGCAAAAGACTTCAACAGACATTTCTTTAAAGAGAATATGGAAGTGGCTAAAAAGCACTTGAAAAGCTACGCAACATCATTAGCCATTTTGAAATGCAAATCAAAAGCCCAATGAGACACCATTTTACACCCACTAGAATGGCTACTATTTTAAAAATAGAAAATTACATATGTTGGGTAGGATGTGCAGAAATAGTAACACTCGTTCATTGCTGGTACCAATGAAATATGGTGCAGCTGCTGTGGAAGACAGCTTGGTGGTTCCTCAGAAAGTTAAGTATAGAATTACTATATAACCTGAGTGCTAGTTTGAAGCTATTATGTACCCCAGAAAAGCCATGTCCTTTAATCCTTATTCAGTATTGCTGGGTAGAATCTTTTTTATTGTTTCTATGGAGATATGACCCACCCAACTGTGGGTGGTAATTTTTTTTTAATTAAACATACCAACATACAAACACAAACATTCCTACCATATGACTATTCCATTCTACATACATGATCAGTAGCTCACAATATCATCACATAGTTGTATATTAATCATGATCATTTCTTAGAACATTTACATTAATTCAGAAAAAGAGATAAAAAGAAAACAGAAAAAAATTCATACATACATACACACACCTTACCCCTCCCTTTCTTTGATCACTCGCATTTCAATCTACTAAATCTATTTCAACATTTGTTCCCCCCCACTATTCATTTATTTTTTTTTTTTTTTTTTTTTTTTTTTTTTTTTTTTTTATTAATTAAAAAAAGAATTAACAAAACAATTAGAAATCATTCCAATCTACATGTACAATCAGTAATTCTTAATAACATCACATAGTTGCATATTCATCATTTCTTAGTACATTTGCATCGATTTAGAAAAAGAAATAAAAAGACAACAGAATAAGAATTAAAACAATAATAGAAAGAAAAAAAACAAAAAAAATAAAAACAAAAAACCTATACCTCACATGCAGCTTCATTCAGTGTTTTAACATAATTGCATTACAATTGGGTAGTATTGTGCTGTCCATTTCTGAGTTTTTATATCCAGTCCCGTTGTACAGTCTGTATCCCTTCAGCTCCAATTATCCCTTCTCTTTTTTTTTTTTTTTTTTAATTAACGGAAAAAAAGAAATTAACCCAACATTTAGAGATCATACCATTCTACACATGCAATCATTAATTCTTAACATCATCACATAGATGCATGATCATCATTTCTTAGTACATTTGCATTGGTTTAGAAGAACTAGCAACATAACCGAAAAAGATATAGAATGTTAATATAGAGAAAAAAATAAAAGTAATAATAGTAAAATCAAAACAAAACAACACAAAACAAAACAAAAACCTATAGCTCAGATGCAGCTTCATTCAGTGTTTTAACATGATTACTTTACAATTAGGTATTATTGTGCTGTCCATTTTTGAGTTTTTGTATCTAGTCCTGTTGCACAGTCTGTATCCCTTCAGCTTCAATTACCCATTGTCTTACCCTGTTTCTAACTCCTGCTGAATATTCATTTATTTTTGATCTATATGATCCACTCATCTGTCAGTAAGGTAGATAAAAGGAACATCAGACACAAGGTTTTCACAATTACACAGCCACATTGCAAAAGCTATATTATTATACAATCATCTTCAAGAATCGTGGCTACTGGAACACAGCTCTGAATTTTCAGGCAGTTTCCTCCAGCCTCTCCATTACACCTTAACTGAAAAGGTGATATCTATATTATGCGTAAGAATAACCTCCAGGATAACCTCTCAACTCTGTTTGGAATCTCTCAGCCATTTTGTCTTATTTCTCTCTTCCCCCTTTCAGTCGAGAAGGTTTTCTTAATCCCTTGATGCTGAGTCCCAACTCATTCTAGGATTTCTGTCCCATGTTGCCAGGAAGGTCCACACCCCTGGGAGTCATGTCTGTGGGTGGTAACTTTTGATTAGATGATTTCCATGGAGATGTGTATCCTCTGATTCAAGGTGAACCATATTTGAGTAAGTTCAGAGCCAAGAGAGCCACCAGAACCAACAGAGACCTTTGGAGCAGAAAGAAAATATCCCTAGGGAAGCCTTATAAAATGAGAAGAGAAAGCTATCAGACATAGCCATGTGCCCTCCCAGCTGAGAGAGGAACTCTCTCTTCATCGGCCCCTTCTTTAGAATGAAGGCATCTTTCCCTTGATGCCCTAATTTGGACAATTTTCATGGCCTTAGAACTGTAAACTTGCAACTTAATTAACCCCCCCTTTTAAAAGCCATTCCATTCTGGTATATTGCATTCTGGCAGCTTTCAAACTAGAACACCTGGCAATCCACTTCTAAGTATACACTCCCAAAAATTGAAAGCAGGGACTTGAACAGATATTTGCTTACCGATGTTCATGGCAGCATTATTCACAATTATCAAAAAATGGAGGCAGCCCTAATGTCCATCAGCTGATGAATGGATAGATAAAATATGATATATAGATACAGTAGAATATTATTCAGATACAGAAAGAAATGAAGTTCTGATACATGTGACAACATGGATGAAACTTGAAGCCATCATGTTGCATGAAATAAGCCAGACACAAAAGGAGAAATATTGGATATGAAATAATTAGAATAAGCAAACTCAAAGAACCAGAACCTGAATATAGGTTTCCAGGGGCCAGGTTGGGGGTGGAAAATGGGGAATTAATGCTTGAGTTGCACAGAGTTTCTATTTGGATTGTTTGTAAAATTTTGGTAATGGATGGTAGCGATGGTAGTACAACATTGCATGTGTAATCAACAGCATCAAATTACAAATGTGAATGTTGTTAAGAGGGGAAATTTTAGGTTGTGTATGTCATTAGAATAAAAATTTTACAAAAATATAGGACTGTACAACACAGTGAGCCCATTGTAAATGATGGACTGTAGCTAAGAGTACAATTATAAAAATGTTCTTTCATGAATTGCAAGAAATATACCACAATAAAGCAAGGTGTTAATTAGAGGGTAGTATGTGGGAACTCTGTATTTATGCATGACTTTTCTGTAAACCTATAATTTCTCTAACAAAAAAATACTAAATTAATAACTTGGTAACATAACAATGGAGACAAATGTATATAAAAGGAGGATGAAAACATAGTGGCCATCAAGCTTTAATTTGCATCAGAATCACCAAAGAGTTCTTTAAAATGCTGATCCCATCCCAGAATTGGACAGACTAGATTAGGGGATTCTGGTGCAGGTGGATTGTGGGTGACACATTGAGGAACACTTCTGGAGCTCTGTTGGTAGTTATTTGCTGCAGCCAAATGTTGGATGCAAGAAGTGCTCTGGTCCAAAGCATATCTTTTTTTCTCCTTCATCTGCCAAGAGATTAGAAAGCCAAAGAAAACCATGCTAGAGGAAGGAAATAAGGCTGCCTGGGTAATGAGAGTCTTTGGAATGAGTGGTTGAAATATCTGCAGGTTAAGAATCTTTGTGCAGCTCTGAAAGATGAGATAAATAAGAGGACAAATATGTCTATAGACTTATTCTTTGTTTTTAGTTTTTTTATTTCCTCTCACTTCCTCACTCTAAGCATTGAATTCCCATTAGGACTTCCAGCCCTTGAAGTACGCAGTAAGTTGACCCTTTTTCTTCCTATTTTTCATCAAAATATACCAGGCCTGAGCCTCAGGAGGTAAAGTTCATGCACACTTTTGGGTAAGTGCTAATTGATCTTATAATTTAATTAAGCCTATGTGTCTTGGGTAACAAGTCAGCACACTACATTTGTTTGGCTGAGCATTAGCCTCCCAGAGGTGTAAGCATCCTGACCCCTAGAACCTGTGAATATGCTACCTTCCATGGCAAAGGGCAAATTAAGATTGCAGATGGCATTAAGGTTTCTAGTTAGCCAGCCCAAAGATAGGGTTGGCCCAATGTAATAACAAGGGCCCTTAAAAGTACATGATGGAGGGTGGGCCATGGTGGCTCAGTGGCAGAGTTCTCACCCGCCATGTTGGAGACTTGGGTTCAATTCCCCGAGCCTGCCCATACCAGAAAAAAAAAAAAAGGTACATGATGGAGGTAGACAAGATCAGAATGGTGTGATGTGAGAATCTTTTCTGGCTTTGAAGATGGAGAAAAGGGGCACAAGTCAAGGAATGCAGGTAGCTGGAAAAGGCAAGGGAATGGATTCTTTCCTAGAGCTTCCACACAGGAACAAAATTGTGGTGGGTTGAACTATGTACCCCAGTTTGAATGTGGTTTTGGTTTTCGCTTGCATTCTGGTGGGTGTGGACACAATGCAAATAAAATCTCATCAAGATGTTACTTCAGTTGAGGAGGGGTGGAACTAAATCAGGTTGGATTTTAATCCAGATGGCTGGAGTCCTTTACAAATTGAGTGGAAGTCAGATGAAAGACTGAAGCCATACGGAATAGCCAGAGCTGGATGTCCACAGGACTCAGAAGAGAAAGGAGAAGGCGTTGCCACGTGTGTTGGTATGTGACTGAAAAGCCAAGGACCAAGGGTCATCAGGTAGCAGCAGAATGCCACAGTCTTTGGGGGGAATGCATTGCCTCACTGATCCTTGAGTTTAGACTGCTTCTAGTCTCAAAACTGTGAGCCAATAAATTTCCATTCTTTAAGGCCACCCATTGCATGGTATTTGTTTTAGCAGCTAGGAAATTAAAGCAGCAGCCCTGCCAACAACTTGATTTTAGACCAGCGGGATCCCTGTCAGACTCCTAACCAACAGAACTGTAAGATAATAAGTTTATGTGGCTTTCAGCCTCTAAGTTTGCGTGATGTGTTATAGCAGCAAGGAAACAAACACAACAGGTGAGGCCTTTGGAGTCATAACACCTTAATCCAAAATGTTAGTTATTATGGAAGATATGTTTGGAAGATACTTGCCTGGAACCCTGTGATGTTCCTCAAATCCTAACATATATGTTAAAAATATCTATACAAAGACCCCCCTCCAAGATCAGTAAATGCTCTCCCCTCTCCACTTCCCAAGCTCTCATCAATGTTGTTACACCGTTCAATTCTGCTGGTGGCCTGTAATTCTGATTCCCCCTTCACCTTGCTCACCCAGTGACCGTGTATATATGCCTAGTGTTATACCAAGGTATTTTGCGTAACTCCTTCCTCTTGCCTCCCAGCTCATAGAATAAAGAAGACTCTTCCTCCCTAGGAGAACGTGAGGTCAGGTCAGACGAGGTCAGACCTAGAAAGAACAGAACTTGACAATCATCATTTGTAGCTTTCTTGCCTCCATGGTTAACGTCTAGGTTTGGTATTTGCTTGTTTAGGCTACTTAGAAAGGTTATGCAGATTCCACATTTGTAGACTTTGGGACATTTAGACAGAGTGAGAAGTATTGCTTCTAGTTTTTTCCACAAGAATTTTGCTTTTTAAGAAGCTCCAGAATGCACAGGTGGTTCAGTGGTAGAATGCTTGCCTTCCATGTGGGACACCTGGGATTGATTCCTAGACCAACGCATTTCTCCCCAGAATAAAAATTCTAGAATATCTCTTCCTGGGGGGATGATGCAAGCCACAATCACCTTATATTTTCTGCCTTCCTCTGCTTCACTTGGTTCTCCTCCTTCTGCTTTGTTACTTCTGTAACAAAGCTGGACACATTGTGTGTTTGGGGAGGCTAGTGGGTTGTTAGGAGCAGGGGTCCCCAGGAGTCTTTTGCTCACCAACCAAGCTTCTATGGCTGCGTCTTCCAAGACTGTAGAGAACAGATTTGCATTTTGCCAAGAGGGTGATTTCTCTCTCTCTCCAGTGAGAACAGCCAGATTTTCCCCAAAGTCTGCCTATGCCAATAAATGCTCAATGAACAATGGATATTGAACGAGAATTCTGTTTATTAAGGAGGAACTAGAAAGAAATTCTGGGAGGTGGGCTCTGTTGTCTGGCTTTTGGCTCTTCCCCAGCACCCAGGCAGTTCTGTAGCCCACTGCAAATGCTCCATAATAACAAGCTGACTAGGGCTCCACAAAGATGAACTGCTTATTTCTGCTTGGAGATAGCTGTTTGTTTTTCTGACTTCTAGAAAATAGCATTCAGACCTGTTACTGAGCCTTTGTCCCTTCTATCCTTCTCTCTGACTCTGCAGCCCCAGGGGCTATTGTGAGGAAGGTGATGCTGGGCTGCTGGGATGAGGGGCTGTGAGTGAGAAGCTCTCGAGAAGGATACCTTGCTTGCCTTGCAGAAGTGTTCAGGACTCCATCTGTGCTGGTCAGTCTGCTCGGAGCATGAGAAGATGAGAGCACCTGACCAGCTGCAGGCTTGGACTGGCTCCCTGGTCCAGCAGTCATGTTCCCCTTGGAATCCATGTGGCCTAAAAGAAACAGAATAAAATCTCGAGTTTATTCTGGGAAGAGGGCAATGCTTCTATGGAACATCCACCACTCCAGAGAGAAGGTCCAGATGAAGGAGCAACCTTTGTACAACTCCCTCCAGCTCTCCTTTTTTGGATACTGGCAACCCTGATTACCCAGGCAGCCTACTCAGCTTTTTAGACAGTACAGAAAGAAGTATGAATGGACTTGAGGTTTGTGCCATGTGCTGTCAGCAGGAAGAAGGAGGAGGAGGAAGGAAAGATCAGAGGAGCTATTTATTAAGTTTCTCCTGAGAGACATAGAAGTATGCAATTTTTCTTTTTTACCAAGAAACACATCTAGGCAATCCCCAAGTTTCCTCATGGTTTTATTCATTTTAATGGCCATCTAGTCCATTGGGGCTACTACTGATGCCTGTGTTTGTTATGCTTTGCACAGCTCCAGTGGATACATTACACATCAGAGGCACTGAGGTGTTGTATAGAATGAGACAGTTTTCTGCAGGTGGCAGGAATGTGTCTTGAGGAAGGAGATTCTTTTTCTAATTTAGTCCAGAGCACGGTTGAGAGTCTGTGCACAGGCTTCCGTGCAAGGAACTGAGCTAATCTAGACTGCCCTCTCCAGTGTAGTCCATTGTAGTCCTGCCACATACTCTGAAAACAACTCCTCCTGCATTCTTGTCCTTTCCTGCTTTTCCAATGGGCCACCAAGATCTCTAGCCTCTTGAATCCACAGCATTATTTCCTGGACTCTTAGCTCACTCAATACTTTTCTCTGAACTGGACAAATGTAATTTTTATTCTCTTTAAAGAATCTTGAAATGTGAGGAAAAAGTCATAGGTTCAAACTGCAAGTAAAAATATAGTTATTTAGAGCATGAGATTTGGCTTAAACAGACCCAAGTTTCAATTCCACTGTACAACTTTTAGTAAGCCTTGTAATGCATTTTCATCATCCATCCATCCATCCATCCATCCATCCATCCATTTATACATCTATCCATTCATTTATTTCCATCAAAAACTTTTATTGAGCACCTACCCTCTGCCAGGCATTGAGTAGTTCAGGTCTCTGCTCTAATGGAATTTACAGGCTAGGGAGGAAGACAGATATTAAACACATACTCACTCTGACGGCAAGGAGAATGCAAAGTACCCTGAAGAGCACCTACGGGGGAGATAAGAGATGAGGATATGTAGCAGACAGTTGAACTAGGCTGGTGACTCAGGAGGACTTGAACTAGGTTGGGGAGGCAGGGAGAATGAAAAGAAATCAACCAGTCACATGTGAGGAAGTATTCACACGGAGGGAGCAGCATGGGCAAAGATCCACGCAGGAGAAGGCCAGGGCAGGTGCACATGAAGTCATGGGTAGGAGGCTGGAGAAGTGGGGGACCCAAACCATGCAGAGAAATACAGGCAGGGTAAGAATCTGGCAGTTGAACCCAAAAGTGCTGAAAGGTTTTTAGCAATGAAGGGACACAATTAAATCTAATTAAAAATTTTAAATCCTTTGTTTGACTTGAGGAAGCTAGACTGGAACAAGAGTGGATGCAGAGAAGAAAAGACCTAAGGAGCATGTATTGCCACGTGGATTTATGGAACAAGCAGTTAATTCCAGGGCTTGTTTTCCTCTCCTTAGGACTTGTTTACTCTATCGCTCTGTTCTGTTCTCAGCTCTGCAATGCAGACTGCCAGGAATTTTCTCCTTCCTCCTCCAGATGGCCTCAGTATTCTACTGGGACTCTATGTGCTACGAGAAAACCAATGAATTATTAAAGAAAAATTGGTTTTCAAGAGGTGCTATTTTGTCTTCATGCAGATACTTGTGGGGTACAAGGAGGCCAGATGGGTGTCCATGAGTCACTAAGCAGGAATCTCAGAACTCAGCCAGAGTGAAAGCAGCCTGAAGACCCACCCTGAGTGAAAATAGCCTGAAAATTGCTTTTTTATGCCTCCAGAACGTGGAACAAAGAGAGCCAACTCACCCGCCCAGTACATTGTCATGGGCTAAAACCTGCATGGGGGGCCTACTGCCAGCACCAGCACCCTGCCTCCAGCCCTTCTAAGAGTTTCCAGGGAAGCCCCATTCTTCAAGCTTGCTTGGGTCATTCAGAAAGGCTTGCAGTGATTTCCCCAGACACCCAAGTTCATTTATGTATCTGTTTGTCCAAGGAAGGGTGAACAGTGAAGAGAGTCCCAGTTTACAGCAGGAGCTGCAGAAAATCTGGACTATACTCTTGGGGGTCAACCTAACTCCTCCCATTATCCTCTGTCCCCAACCCAATGATTCCTTGATTTCTTCTGTTGTGAATTTTCTGCCTCTGAACTAGGAGAACTGCTCACGCAATCCAGAAGAGGAGAAACCTCACAGTTAACTCTGGGAATTAATGCTACCCTAAGGAAAGTTTACTCCCCTGCTAGTGTCTTTGATCCTTTTTTATACTCTGTCTAGGGAAACTGGTAGGACTACTATCCAAAGTCTACTGATTCAATTGTATGTAAATAAGCATGGTTAAGGATCCCTGGATGGAGACAAAGAATAATTTGGGGAGGGGGCTTTAGAAAAATTAAGAAATGTTTGAGGTCAAACATTCTTCAGGAAGGGAAGGTGTATTAGTCAGGGTTTTCTAAAGAAACAGAACCAACAGAGATATCTATAAATAAAAGATCTATAAGGGTGTCTCACCCAACTGTGGCAATGGAAGAGTTCAAAATCTGTAGGGCAGGCTGTGAAGTTGGCAGCTGCATTCAAGGGTCTGGAAGAACTCCACAGGAGAGACTTGCTGGCTGAAGAAGCAGTGAAAAGGCCTCTCTTCTTCCTTAAAAATCTTCGACTGATTGGACTATGTCATTGGTGGGAGACACGCCTTAGTTGATCACAGTTATAATTAGCCAATGATGTCGTCAATTGACTGATGATTTAATACACCGGCCTCTGGTTTATCAACCAGCCATGAAATATCCTGACCAGACAACTGGGCATCATCACTTGGCCAAGCTGACACCAGAACCTAACCATCACAGAAGGGAACCAAAGAAGAGCCTTTGCTCATGGGGCCCTCTGTAAGTGAACCCCAAGGCCAGTGGCCCTTCTTATAGCTGACTGGGTTTGGCTATGCCCACAACTGATCCCCAGGGGGCCTGTGGGTCCTGAAGTCTTGGTTCAGGACAAGAGCTTTTTGAACAGATATCATTGCCACAACCACCATCTTCCTTAAAGGAAAAAGAGGGTACGGTAAAAAGAACCAACTCATATATAATTCTTACCACATGCCATATATTAACTCCTTTAATCCTCACAGAAATCCTATGAGATACTTATTGGTATTATTACAACTTCACAAATGAGAAACTTCACAAGTGAGAAGTTCAGTAGCTTGTCCCAAGCAGATTGAGGTCAGTGCCCTGTTTATACTTTTATTTTTTTATTTTTGCATGGTCAGGTGCTGGGAATTGAACCTGGGTCTCCAGCATGGCAGGTGAAAACTCTGCCTGCTGAGCCACTGTGGCCCGCCCTGGTCATAATTTCTTGCCTCTGGGTATCTGGGTAGTGCCTGGCCGATGCCTGGTCAGAGCCTGCTTTTCCAACCACTCCCAGCAGGAGTTCCTGAGGCCGTCTTCCAGTGTGAAATCTCAGCCCACAGCATTTTACAAATCTGACCTGAGCAGGACATATGGAATGGCCACAGTCCAAAAGCCAGGAACAGTCTCATTATTCGTAACAACCGCAATAGTAGCTTACATTTATTGAGCACTTTGTATCTACCAGTCACTTTTTTAAATGTTTAATAACAGCTCCTCATCACAAATGTATAAAGTATGTATTCTTAGCATTCCCATTTACGGGGAAGAAAACGAGGCTTAGGGTAGACAATTTTTGTGTCCAACGTCATGGAGTAAGTATATGGCAGAGTCTGACTCCAAAGGGTTGCTGTGGCTCTCTGTCTCAGAGAGGGTCACATCTGGTGTGCCTGGGGCAAGCCTTGGGCAGTGGGATCTTCTGAATAGGGCCACACATTTTGGAGTCAGACCTGATGACTTAGGTGACATTGGGCATGTTATTTAACTTCTTAGAATCTCAGTTTCCTTTGTGGCGTTATTTTGCATATCAGAAGAATTTCCTAAACTTCAGGCATTATTGTACTGCCTTAAGGACTTTTGCCATTATTTAAGATTTTCCTCAAGTTGACAGTTTTTAATTTTTCAATATTTAACTTTATATTACCTGTAATGCATATAATATTTTATGCATATAAAATATATATTATATATTTAATTTTATATTACTACCATAAATAAATACTACTACCATCAGATAGTGTGATGAAAGTGTTCTGGAATTTGATAACAGTGATGGTAACATGATTTTGCTTTGTGAATCTGTGTGGGTTCACACATAAGCACTTTATAAACAGCATTTCAGTATTTCCCATGGTATACCAGTATATGCATTGCTGGTTGTAATGCCAGACAATTTAGTGGGCATACAATTCTTTTTTTTTATTTTAAGAATTATGAATTTTTTGTTATCTTTTTTTATGGGCATTTCAAATAAATGGAATCTAAATATGTGGTTGTGACTGGTTTCTTTCACTGAGTATGATGGTTTTAAAGTTCATCTATGTTGTAGCATATATCAGTTTTTCATTCCTCTTTATAGCTGATAATATAGTATTGTGATTTTAATTTACAATTTTGTAATGAATAATGATGTTGAGCATCTTTTCATGTGCTTATTTGCCACCTGTATATATTTTTGATGAAGTATCTGTTCAAATTCTTTGCCCACTAAAAAATGTGTTCTTTATTTTCATATTGCTGAGTTTTGAGAGTTCCTTATATATTTTGAACACTAATCGCTGGTCAGATAAATGATTTTTTTCCTCTTAGTTTGTGATTGTCTTTTCGTTCTCTTGACAGTGTATTTGACAAAGCAAAAGTTTTAAATTTTGGCAAAGGTCAATCTATTGATTCTTTTTCTATGGAATAAGCTTTGGGGTCATAGCTCTTTGCTTAACTCAAGTCACAAGGACTTTCATTTAGTTGTTTCTTTTTTTTCTTAAAAGTTTCATAGATTTACATTTTATACTTAAGTCCATGATCTATTTTGTGTTAGTTCTTACATAAGTTGCTAGGTAGAGGTCAAGACTCACTTATCCTTTTCTTTTCCTTTCCTTTCTTTCTGTGGTAGTATGGAGCTATTACATGCCTCAGAAAAGGCTGTGTTCTATTAATCCATTCTTGTGGGTGCAAACCTATTGTGAGTGGGAACTTTTGATAAGGTTGCTTCAATTGAAATATGACCCACCCTATTCAAAGACTCTTAATCCTTTACTGGAGTCCTTTCTGAGAGGATAAAAGGTGGGGAAAGCTGAGAGAGCTCAGAAAGAGAGACACCCAGAGACAGCTAAGAGGGAATAGGAACTGATAGCAGCAAAACCTGGGAGTAAGGGATGAGAGGACATTGGCCATGTGCCTTAGTATCTAATAGAGGAACCCCAGATGCTGTCAGCCTTTCTTTAGAGAAGGTATCATCCTGTTGATGCCTTAAGTGGGACATTTCCATGGCCTTGGAACTGTAAATTTATAAACTAATAAATCTCCATTGTAAAAGCCAACCTATTTCTGGTATATTGAACTCCAGCAGCTTTAACAAACTAAAACACCTTTCTTCCTGCCTGCTTCCTCTGTTCCTTCCTTCCTTCCTTCCTGCCTGCCTTCCTTCCTTGCTTCCTGCCTTCCTTCCTTCCTTCCATTTTCTCTTTCTTTCTTTCTCATGGATGTCTAATTGTTCTAGCACCATCTGTTGAAAAGACTGTCCTTTCTCCATTGAATTGCATGTGCATCTTTGTCAAAAATCAATTAATAAGACGAGTTTATGGGTAAAATGGTGGAGTAGGGAGCTTCAAGACCAGTTTGTCTCTCAGCGCAGCTAGCAAATAGCCAGAAATGGTCTGAAACAGTAGCTTGGGGCTCTGGAAACCAGAAGAATTCTGTGTAACACCTAGAAAGGAGCAGAAGGAAGAAACTGATAACCTGCAATGAAGAGCTATGAGTCAAACTCTCCATGCAGTGGAGGTGCTCATCTTCCACTTCGCAGCAGACTACCCGGGGGTCCAGTCCCTGGCTGGAAATAAAAATCTTTTTCCCCAAAGATGGTGTTGGTAGTGGTAATGGCTGAGTTTCAACTGTGACTTTTGATTAGCAAATTTAGAATGCTGGGCCCTGGTTCTGAGGGCAGATACAGTTTCACATAACCCAGGGCAAAAAGCAGCCAGTAGCCTCTTTTTCAACCCCATCGTGGACATGGGTGTGACTTAAAGTCATAGTGCCTTCTTAGGGCTGCAGGGAAGAGTTTTCTGAATGGTGGCTCTTTCCCAAGAGAACAGGGGTGAGAGGACTGGCCCAGCACACTTCAGGGCTTTTGATTAGTGAATTCAGATCACTTGGTCCTGGTTTTGTGCCTGGGATGAAAGTGGCTGTCAACTTTTCTTCACCCTACGCTAGGCAAGGGCAGAGTATACTGAGACTAAAAGTCACAGCAGTTCCTTAGGGCTGTGGGGAAACAATTGGCTGAAGAGAGTCATCTGCTTGGCCAGTAAAGCATAGATTCAGGGAGCCATCAAAGAGAAGTTTGGCATTCTTGGTCTCCTTTTCAGGGCACTTTGAAACTGATCTATGCCCCCTTCATGGATCCTTGGTCCTGCTTTGACTGAGAATTACTGACTTATAAAGGCTTCTTTGGGGTGACCCTTCTCCAAGTATTTGCACTCTAGAAAAATGCAGCTAGAGACAATGAAATGAGTGTTAAATAACTAAAAAGGCAAATAAAAAAAATAAATAAAACAGATCAACATTCCTGGAGAAGGATCAGGGGAAAGGAAGCTTTCTCATGAGACAATTGCACCAAATAGTCCAATCTCAAAAATTTTTTACTGTATATCCAGGTCAAGAAGCAGATGAATAACAGCTGAAAAAACCTAATCAGTTAAACATGAGCTATTCTAAAGGTCTATAATAAGTTGAATCAGGTGTCAAAGAAGTGCTTTAGCTCAAAATCAATGAACAAGAAAACCCTAGGTGAGAGAAATGCACCTTCAGGGTAATCTCATCAAAACAATCAGATGCTTAAATACCAACAAAAAATGACAAGCCATACTAAGAAACAGGTAGACATGGCCCAGTCAAAGGAACAAATTAAAACTTCAGAGGAGACAGAAATCGGAACAACTAGTTAAAGAAGTTCAAATGAATCTCCTAAATCAATTCAAGGAGATGAAGGAAAATATTGTGAAAGAGATAAAGGATATTACGAAGAAGAAACTGTGAGAGCACAAAGAATTTGAAGCATAAAAAGAAACAGAAGTCATGGGAATGGAATATATGATTGAAGAGATTAAAAATACACTAGAAACATACAATGGCAGATTTGCAGAGGCAGAAGAAAGAATCAGCAAGCTAGAAAAAAGACAGTTGAAATCTTGCAGACAGAAGAACAGACAGAAAAAAGATGGGAAAAATTGAGCAGGGTTTAGGGATTTGAATGACAGTGCAAAGTGGACAAAAATATGTATCATGGCTATCCCAGAAGGAGAAGAGAAAAGGAAAAAGACAGAAAGAATATTTGAAGAAATAATGGCAGAAAATTTCCTGACACTGATGAAGGACTGAAATATACATGATTAAGAAGTACAATATACTCGAAACAGAATAAATCCTAATAGACCCACACAAAACACTAACTAATCAGAATGTCAAACACCAAATATAAGGAGAGAATCCTGAAAACATCAAGAGAAAAGTGATTTATGACATACAAGGGAGATGCAATAAGACCAAGTTCTGATTTCTCATCAGAAACCATGGAAGCCAGAAGGCAGTGGTATGATATATGTAAGACTGAAAGGGAAAAACTGCCAGCCAAGAATTTTTTTATCTGGCAAAACTGCCCTTTAAAAATGAGAAAGAGTGTTAGTCTGCAAGCTGCTGGGATGCAATAAACCAGAACTGGAACTGCTTTTAAAAAGGGAAATTTAATAAGTTACAAGTTTACAGTTCCAAGTCTATGAAAATGTCCAAACTAAGGCATCCAGGAAAAGATACTTTAATTCAAGGAAGGCTAATGGGTCAGGAACACTTTTGTCAGCTGGGTAATCATGTGGCTGGCATTTGCTGGTCCCTTGCTCCTGGGATCCATTGCCATCAGCCTCTGTTCCTGTGAGTGCTCCTCATGCTGCTTCTCTGGGGCTGGTGCTCATCTCTTGGCTTCCCTTGGTTCTCTCCAGGTTTTTGGCTTGCTTAGCATCTCATGGTGATATCTACGTGACTCCAAGCATCTCCAAACATCTGTGTCTCTGTTCTCCAAGTGTTGGCACCTACGTCAGCTCTGCTCTGAAGTGTATGTCAGTTCTCTCTCTGTCAGCTCTGAGGCTTCTGTCATTTCTGAGGTTTTCCAAAATGTTTCCCCTTTTAAAGATTCTAGTAAACTAATCAAGGTTCACCTGGAATGGGCAGAGCCACACCTCTGTGGAGATAATCTAATCAAAATTTCTGCCCTACAGTATTGAATCAGGATTAAGAGAAATAGCAGCCCCCACAAGATTGGATCAGGATTAAAACATAGCTTTTCTGGGGGTACTAACTCTTAAGCCAGCACAGAGAGTTTAAAATATCCACAGTGAAACAGAAACTAAGACAGTTCATCAACAAGAGACCTGCCCTACAAGAAATACTAAAGGGAGGTCTGCAGACTGAAAAGAAAAAAATGGGAGAATGAGGAATGGAAGAGACCACAGACATGAACATTATCAGTAAGGGAAACTAAAAGGGTAAAAAGGGAGACAAAAATAGGATATGACATAAAAACCAAAGGATGAAATGATTGAAGTACTAACTATAATATCATTGATGTTAATGGATTAACTCCCCAATCAAAAGATACAGATTGGCAGAACGGATAAAAGAATATGATTCATTAATGTGCTGTCTATAGAGACATCTTAAATCCAAGGACACAAATAGGTTGAAAGTGAAAGGTTGGAATAAAATATTCCAAACAGTAACCAAAAAAGAGCTGGGGTGGCTATATTAATAACAGATAAAATATACTTTAAATTCAAAACCATTGCAAGAGACAAAGAAGGATATTCTATGTTAATAAAGGGGCAATCCATCAAGAGGAAATAACAACCATAAATATTTATGCATGTTACATCAATACTCTAAAATATGTAAGGCAGACACTGGCAAAACTGAAGAGAGAAATAGACATCTTTACAATAATAGTTGGAGACGTCAATACACCACTCTTATCAATGGATAGAACTTCTAGACAGAGAATTAATAAGGAAACAGAGAACCTGAATAATATGAAGATGAACTAGACCTACTACACATATACAGAATTTTGCACCCCCCCCCCCCAAAAAAAAGCAGAAGAATAGACATTCTTCTCAAGTGCTCATGGATCATTCTCCAGGATAGACCACACTGGGTCCCAAAACAAGTCTCAACAAATTTAAAATAATTTAAATTATACAAAGTACTCACTCTGACCATAGTGGTATAAAACTAAAAATCAATAGCAGGCAGAGAACTGGGGAAGCCACAAATATATGGAGGCTAAAAAACACACACAAACAATCCATTGCAAGAGAAATACATAAATATCTAGAGATGAACAAAAATGAGAACACAACATATCAAAACATAAAGGAAGTAGCAAAGGGAGTGCTGAGAGGGAAATTTTATTTTTTTCTTTTGTTTACTTTCTTTTTGTTGTTGTTGAGAGAGAACTTCTATAGCCCTAGTTGCCTACATTAAAAAGAAGACAGACAGGTGGTTCAGTGGTGGAATGCTTGCCTTCCATGTGGGAGACCCGGGTTCGATTTTGACCAGGTTGCCAAGTCCACTCAACTGGGATAGAACAGTCCCAACCAAAGAGTCCCAAACAGAACAGTTTGGTTTGGGGAGAACTGGATATCCATATCCAAAAGAATGAAAGAAGACCCCTATCTCACACCTTCTACAAAAATTAACTCAACATGGATCAAAGGCCTACAGATAAGAACCAGGACTATAAAATTCCTAGAAGAAAATATTGGGACGCATCTTTAAGATCTTGTAGTGGGCAGTGGTTTCTTAGGCTTTATACACAAAGTACGAGCAATGAAAGAAAAAATAGATAAACTGTATTTTCTTAATATTAAATACTTTTGTGCTTCAAAGGACTTTGTAAAAAAAGTGAAAAGGCAACTCATTCAATGGGAGAAAATACCTGGAAATCATATATCTGATAAGGGTTTAATATCCAGAATATAAAAAGAAATCCTACAACTCTGATAAGGGTTTAATATCCAGAATATAAAAAGAAATCCTACAACTCAACAATAAAAAGAAACAACCCAATTAAAAAATGGGCAAAAGGCTTGAATAGACAGTTTTCCAAAGAGGAAATACATATTGCCAAAAAGTACACTAGCTTTTAGGAAAACGCAAGTCAAAACCACAATGAGATATCATTTCACATCTACTGGAATGGCCACTATCAAAAAACAGAAAGCGCTGGACTTGGCAGCTCCTTTGCTTTGAAGACAATGGGAGTTACCAGGTTTCTTTCTCCTATGGGCATTTCTCACCAGCCCTAAAGAGAGACTTCTTAACCACTGCAACCAAGGAAGGATATGATGTGAGGCGAGTGGACATAACTAGCCTATAGAGCAAAGGAAATTAACTTTTGATACCCATGCACTGGTTCAGAACTTGGAAACTCATGGATTTGACAAAGCACAAGCAGAAACTATTGTATCAGCACTTTTTCAGATGTCATCTGAGATGGTCACTCAAGCTCAAACAGGAAATAATAGTACAGCGGCTAATGGCTCATTTGGACTCCATCAGAAAAGACATGGTCATTCTTGAGAAAAGTGAATTTGCAAATCTGAGAGCAGATAAGGAGAAAATGAAAGCTGAATTAAACCAAATTAAACAACAGCTGATGCATGACACCAGTCAAATTAGAGCAGATAATAAATTGGATATCAACCCAGAAAGGAGCAGAGTAACAGATATGTTTACAGATCAAGAAAAGAAACTTATGGAAATGATCACAGAATTTACAAAAAACGATACCCAAACCAAAAGTTTATTTCAGAAACCAGTCATAAAATTGACACTGAATTCACATCCTTAAAAACACTTATGGAGTCTAACAGACTTGAGATAATTCATTATCTGGCAGCCCCTGTGTTTACTTGCCTGGCAATAGCATTGGGATTTTATAGATTCTGGAAATAGCACCAAAACTACTATTTCACACTCCTACAGATGCTACTGCTGACTTTTTAGAACATTACACCAGAATAGATTTACTTTGTACACTGTCAACTGCAGAAGCACACATGGACTAAAAAGAAGTGTTTTACAATGAGAAGATGTTTGTCTTTATTTTTGGTATTAGAAAACTGCTATTCAGAACCTTATTACTTTGAGATAGAAGGATTTATTGTCATTATCTTTTTTTCTTTTTAAATATTTGTTCCCCCTATTATTTATTTTTATTCCATATGTTCTGCTCATCTGTTAACAAGGTAGATAAAAGGAGCATCAGACACAAGGTTTTCACAATCCACAGTCACATTGTGAAAGCTATATCATCATACAATCATCATCAAGAAACATGGCTACTGGAACACAGCTCTACACTTTCAGGCAGTTCCCTTATCTTTTCATAATTTATAGACTTATTCAGAGTTTTACTACATTTGCTTGAACAACTGTGTAAATCATACAGAATTTCTTTAATTGGTAACAAATTGAAAATTACTTCAAAGGCTTATATTTATTCAACCTTCCTGATTGATGCATGATTATATTTTCATATAAAATAAAAGATTATTTAAAAAGTGAAAAAAAAGACAAAAAATAATAACCAGAAAGCTACAAGTGTTGGAGAGGATGTGGGGAAATAAAAACACTCATTCACTGCTTTCAGGAATGTAAAATGGGGTAGCCATTTTGGGAGACAGTTGGGTGGTTCCTCAGGAGCTAAGTATAGAATTGGCATATGATCCAGCAACACTGCTACTAGGTGTATACCCAGAAGAACTGAAAGCAGAGACTCAAGAGATATTTGCCCACCAATGGTCATATGGCATTATTCACAATTGCCAAAAGATGGAAGGAACACAAGTGTCCAACTGATGAACGAGCAAACAAAAGATGGTATATACTTGATGAAATATTATTTAGCTGTAAGAATAAATGACGTCCTGATGCATAAGACAGTGTGAATGATCTTTGAAGACATTATGTTGAGTGAAATATGCCAGACACGAAAGGATAAATGTTGTGTGATCTCACGTATAATCTAGTTATAATAAGCAAACTCATGTAGTTAAATTTAGAATATAGATTACCAGGTGAAAGAGTTAAGGTAGAGAATGGAGAGCTAATGCTCAATTTGGACAGAGTTTTTAATTAGGTTGATTGTAAATGTTTGAATTTGGATGGGGGTGATGGTAGCACATCATTCTGAGTGTAGTTAACAGTGCTGAATTATGAGGGTAAATGTGGCTGAAAGGGGAAGTTTAGGATTGTGCATGTCACTGGGAGGAAAGGTAGAGAATAAAGTATGGGACTGTATGACAGAGTAAACCTTGCGGTGGATGATGACTGTGGTTAATAGTATAAATATAAGAATACTCTTTTATGGACTAGAACGGAGGTATGTCACTGTTACAAGGTGTTAACAATGGGGTGGAATATGGAGAAAATACGTCTAATGCAAACTATTGAGTATAGTTAACAGTAATATTTTAATAGTCTTTCATCGGCTGTAACAAAGGTACCACACCGATGCTAAGCGTAAAAAATAATGGGGTTTAAAGAGGATGGGAGTTTTCCTTTTAGAATAATGAAAATATTCTAAAATTGATTGTGCTGGTGAATACATAATTCTGTTGATATACTACAGATAGCATACGTCGGATAGATTGTATGGTGTGTGACTGTATCTCAATAAAACCGCTTTAAAAATTAATAATTTGTGTGAGTCTTTGTCTTGACTCTGCGTTTTGTTCCATTGATCTGTGTGCTTATCCCTTTGCCAACATCACATCATATTAATTGCTATAGCTTTATAATAAGCCTTGAAATCAGTTACTGTGAGTCCTTAAGCCTCTTTTATTTTTCTGCTTTTCGAAATCACTTGGGTAATTCATTGGGCTCCTTTGTTTTCCATACAAATTTTTGTATCAGCTTCTTAGCGTCTATAGAAAATCCTGCTGAAATTTTGATTGGAATTTCAGTGAATCTATAGCAAATTTGAGGAGAATGAATGCCTTGACAATATTGAGTATTCCCATCTATGAACATGATATATCTATTTATTTATGTCTTCTTTGATTTCTTTCACTGATGTTTTGTAGTTCTCAGCAAATGGATATATATATCAGTATCCATTAATAATGTGTAATAATAAATATACACATATATTTAAAAATATTTTTATTGACAAATCTTCACAAACATACAGCACATACATCGTGGACAATCAATGGCTCAGAATATCATCACATAGTTGTGTATTCATCACCATGATCATTTTTAGAACATCTTCATCACTCCAGAAAAGAAATAAGAAAAAAACTCATACATCCAGACCCCTCACTCCTCCCTCTCATTGACCATAAGCATTTCAATCTACCCAATTTATTTTACCCCTTATGCCCCCTATTATTTATTTACTTTTTATCTTAATTTTTTTATTCATTTGATGTTTCTTGAGTAAAAGGAGCATCGGACACAAGGTTTTCACAATCACAAGGTCACATTTCTAAAAGCTATATCGTTATATAATCATCTTCAAGAACCAAGGTTATTGGGACACAGCTCAACAGCTCCAGATACTTCCCTCCAGCCACCCCAATACACCATAAAGTAAAAAGGGATAGCTATATAATGCATAAAAATAACCTCCAGGAACCTCTCAACCCTGTTTGAAATCTTTCAGCCACTGCAACTTTATTTTGTCTCATTTCTCTCTTCTCCCTTTTGGACAAGAAGTCTTTCTCAATCCCATGATGCCAGTCCTGGCTCATCCCAGGAGTTCTGTCCCATGTTGTCAGGGAGATTTACACCCCTGGGAGTCATGTCCCACATGGGGAGGGGCAGTGAGTTCACCTGTTGAGTTGGCTTAAACAGAGCGGCACATCTGAGAAATGAAAGAGGTTCTCTTGGGGTGACTCAGGAACAATTTTAAGTAGGCTTAGTCTATCCTTTGCAGGAATAAGTCTAATAGGGGTGAACCCCAAGATAGAGGGCTCAGCCTATTGATTTTGTTGTTTCCACTGTTTCTGAGAATATCACACGTTCTTGAAATGGGGAAGTTGAATATTTCCTCCTTTCTTTCCAGTCCCCCAAGGGGACTCTGTAAATATTTCTTTATTCACTGCCAAAATTACTCTGGGATATGTCAGGGCATCACACTAACCTGAACAAACCAACAAGATCTCATGCCCTATTCAATATTCCATGGACTTAGGGTATTCCACTAAACTGACCATACAAGCTAAATTAGGTAATGTGCTACCCAAAATTTAAATTTTGCACCAAGTAAACATCTCTCCCTTTGGCCTCACACAGAAGTTGAGTTTTAAAATATGGACGATCTCATCCCTTAGCCTGTATTCTGATCTACCTCAGTCCTGTCCAGATCAGCTTCATTCATATCTCAGGTCAAAGTCTGCTCCCTTTTTCAACTTTTTAAACAGTTCCTGTATGAGGTATTGCTGATTTTCATTTCTTGGAATGACCAGGTTCTATACAAACAGTTCAGTATCTCAGAATTTAGAAACAACAGTTACAACTCAAGAATGTATGTGACTGCTGTGAGAGCTTATAATATAGGACCCTTTACAATAAGCCCCAAGCTGATAACCAATACTCTCAACTTCAGTTTACTGAGTTTTGAAATTATAGTTAGTCCATGTGAGTGAGGCATGATACTATTTGTCTTTATGTTTCTGCCATTTCATTCAGCATAGAGTCCTTAAGGTTCATTCACCTTGTTGCATGCCTCACAACTTCATTCCTTCTTGTGGCCACCCAGTAGTCCATTGAATGGGCCCCCTTCCATTCCTCAGTCATTGAACCCTCCATCCATTGTGAAACATGAACACTGTTGCCATAGACACTAGTGTGCAAATGTCCATTCATGTCCCCAAACTCAGTTCCTCCAGGTACGCACTTAGCAATGGGCTTGCAGGATTATATGGCAACCCCACTCCTAGCCTCCTGTGGAACCACCACACTGCCCTCCAAGGGGCTTCACCTCTCAGATTCCCTACTGACAGTGAGTAGGTACATCTCTTTTGCCACATTTTCTCTAGTACTTGCTTCTCTCTGTTCATTTTTAAACAGTTTTATTTGCACATTATCCCAACCTAAGTGTACAGACATGCCTTCACCACCATACTCTGTTTGAAGACATTTCTTCTTCTTTTCCAAAGAAACTATACCCCTTTCTCATGCCCTCTGCCTGTTGACATTTAGTTTTGGCATAATGCCTTTGTTACATTCAGTGGAAGCATGTTACAATATTACTGTTGACTATAGACCCTAGCTTGCATTGATTGTACTTTTCCCCGTATGCCATCGATTTTGAACACCCTGTAATGTTGACATTCATTTGTTCTCCCTTATGCAAAAATGTTTTTTAGTTTGTACATTTAATCACCATCTTTGCCCACCCTAGGCATTCTTAAATTATACTGTCTCAGTCTTTATCCTCTAACTTTCCTTCTGGTTTCATATGTGCCCCAGCACCTCTCCCTCTCTTATACTCACATTCAGTTTCATTCAGTGTACTTATATTATTGTGCTACCAACAGGTAATATTGTGCTATCCATTTCTGAATTTTTATATACAGTCAGTCCTTTGCACAATCTGTTTTCCTTCAACACCAATTACCCAGTCTCTCCCCTATTTCTATCTCCTGATAACCTGTGTTCTTAACTTCAGTCCTTCAAATTTACTCATTCACTTCACCTTAGTGAAACCATAGAGTACTTGTTCTTTTGTGTTTGGCTAATTTCACTCAGCATAATTTCCTCAAGATTCACCCACATTGTTACATGCTTCATTACTTTATTCTGTCTTATAGCTGCATAATATTGCATTGTATGTATATGTCACAGCTTGTTTAGCCACTTGTCTGTTGATGGACATTTGGGCTGTTTACATCTCTTGTCAACTGTAAATAATGCTGCTATAACATCAGTGTGCAAATGTCCACTTCTGTCCTTGCCTTCAGTTCCTTTGAATATATACCTAGTAATGGGATTGCTGGATCATATGGAAATTCTATACTTAGCTTCCTGAGGAACCACCAAACAGCCTTCCAGAGCAGTTGTACCATCCACCAGTAGTGGATAATGTGCCTCTTTCTACACATCCTCTTCAGCATTTTTTTCTGTTTTTTATTTTTTTTAATACTGGCCATTCTAGTGTATGTCAGATGATATCTCATTGTGGTTTTGATTTGCAGTTCTCTAATAGTCAGTGAAGTTGAGTATCATTTCATGTAACTTAGCCATTGTATTTCCTCTTTTGAGAGGTGTATCTTCATGTCTTTTGCCCATTTTAAAATTGGGTTGTTTGTCTTTTGTTGTTGAGTTGAAGAATCTGATTATATATTCTGGACAGTAAACCTTTATCTGACATGTGGTTTCCAAATATTGTCTTCAATTGCATAGACAGCCTTTTTACTTTTTCCTGACAAAGTTTTTTGATGCAAAAAAGTGTTTGATTTTGAGGAGATCCCATTTATCTATTTATTTTTCAATGCTTCTGCTTTGAGTGTAAGGTCTAGGAAACTGCCTCCTATTACAAGATTTATAAGCTATTTCCCTACATTTTCTTATAAAAGTTTTATGGTCTTAGCTGTAATGTCTAGGTCTTTGACTCATTTTGAGTTAATCTTTTTATAGGATATGAGATATGGATCTTCTTTCATTCTTTTGCATATTGATATCCAGTTCTCAAACACCATTTACTAAAGAGGCTGCTTTGTCCCATGTAGGTCAGCTTGGTGGCCTTACTGAAGACCAATTATCCATATATGAGAGGGTCTATTCTGAACACTCAACTTGATTTCATTGGTCAGTATATCTATCTTTATGCCAGTACCATGCTGTTTTGACCACTGTAGCTTCATAATATGCTTTAAAGTCAGGTAGTGTGAGACCTCTCACTTCATTTTTCTTTCTCAAGTTATTTTTAGCTATTTGGGGCATACTGCACTTCCAAATAAATTTGATTATTGGTTTTTCTATTTCTGCAAAGTAAGTTGTGATTTTAATTGGTACTGCATTGAATCTATAAATCAGTTTGGGTAGAATTGACATCTGAACTATATTTAGTCTTCCAATCTATGAACATCATATGTCTTTCCATTTATTTAGGGTCTTCCCTGATTTCTTTTAGTAATTTCTTGTAGTTTTCTGTCTATAAGTCTTTTCTATCCTTAGTTAAATTTATTTTTTTTGGTTGCTGTTGTAAATTGAATTTTTTTTCTTCATTTCCTCCTCAGATTGCTCATCACTAGTGTATAGAAACACTACTGATTTTTGGGCATTGGTCTTGTACCCTGACACTCTGTTGTACTCATTTATTAGATCTAGTAGCTTTACTGTAGATTTTTCAGGATTTTAGACATATGGTATGAAGTCATTTGCAAACAGTACTTCTTCCTTCCCAATTTGGATGTCTTTTATTTCTTTTTCTTGTCTAATTGCGCTGGTTGGAACTTTTAGTACAATGTTAACTAACAATGTTGACAGTGGGCATCCTTGTCTTTTCTTAAAGGAAAAGCTTTCAATCTTTCCCCATTGAGAAAGATGTTAGCTGTGGGTTTTTCATATATTCCTTTTATTATGTTGAGGAAGTTCCTTTCTATTCCTATCCTTTGAAGTGTTTTCAACAAGAAAAGATGTTGAATTTTGTCAAATGCCTTTTCTGCACCAATGAAAATAATAGTGTGTTTTTCCTGCTTTGATTATTTGATATGGTGCATTTCAGCAATTGATTTTCTTGTGTTGAATCAGCCTTGCATACCTGGAATGAATCCCAACTGGTCATGGTGTATAACTATTTTCATGTGCTGCTGGATTTGATTTGCAAGTATTTTAGTTAAGGATTTTTGAATTCATTTTCATTAAAGGGATTGCCTGTAATTTTCTTTTCTTGTATTATCTTTGTTTGGCTTTCATAATAGGGTGATGTTGGCGTCATAAAATGAGTTAGGTAGCGTTCACTCTTCAATTTTTTTGAAGAGTTTGAGCAGGAGTGGTATTAATTCTTTCTTGAATGTTTGGTAGAATTCACATGTGAAGCCATTTGGTCCTGGACTTTTCTTTTTGAGGAGTTTCTTGATGACTGATTCAATCTCTTTACTTGTGATTGGTTTGTTGAGGTCATCTATTTCTTCTCAAGTCAATGTTGGTAGCTCATGCTTTTCTAGGAAGTTGTCCATCTATGTTGCCTAGTTTATTAGCATGGTTGCTCATAGTAGCCTCTCAATACGTCCTTTATTTCTGTGGGGTCAGTGGTTATGTTTCCTCTTACATTTCTGGTTTTATTTATTTGCATCCTCTCTCTCTCTCTCTCTCTCTCTCTCTCTCTTTTTGTCAACCTAGCTAAGGGTTCATCAATTTTATTGATTTTCTCAAAGAACCAACTTCTGTTTTTGTTGATTTTCTTGATTGTTTTAATATTTTCAGTTTCATTTATTTCTGCTCCAATCTTCATAATTTCTTTCTTTTTGTTTGCTTTGGGATTGGTTCTGTTCTTTCTCTTGTTTTTTCAAGTCAATAGTTAATTTCCTGATTTTTGTTCTTATTTTTTTGTATGCTATATGGTGGGGGTCACATTTCATTTTTTTCCATTTGACTATCTCCTATTGAAGCTGAATTTGTTGAAATTGGGGGTTTCGGCGGGGGGGGGGGGGGGGAGGAGGAGGAGTGCGTGTGTGTGAAGTGCATGAGCCAGGACTCAAGCTTGGATTTCTTACATGGCAGGAAGGAATTCTACCATTGAACTACCCTTGCACTCCCTCTTTCCTCTTTTTTAATATAGGCATTTAAGACAGTAAATTTATCTCTCAGCACTGCCTTCGCTGCATCCCATAAATTTTGATATATTGGGCGGGCCACGGTGGCTCAGCAGGTAAGAGTGCTTGCCTGCCATGCCCAAGGACCCGGGTTCGATTTCCGGTGCCTGCCCATGTTAAAAAAAAAAATTTTTTTTGATATGTTGTGTGTTCATTTTCATTTGTCTTGAGATATATACTGATTTCTCTTGTAATTTCTTCTATGACCCACTGGTTACTTCAGAATGTGGTCTAGCCTCCATATATTTGTGAATTTTTTGAACCTCTGCCTGTTATTGATTTCTAACTTCATTCCATTATGATCTAGGAAAGTGTTTTGTATGATTTCAATCTTTTTAAATGTATTGAATCTTGCTTTGCAACCCAGCATATGGTCTATCCTTGAGAACGATCCATGAAAACTTGAGAAAAATATGTAACCTGCTGTTGTTGGATGTAATGTTCTGTAAATGTCTGTCAAGTCTAGTTTTTTTTTATCATATTATTCCAAATCTCTGCTTACTTATTGATCCTCTGTCTAGATGTTCTATCTGTTGATGAGAATGGGGAATTGAAGTCTCCAACTATTATGGAAGAGGTGTCTACTTCTTCCTTCAGTGTTGTTAGTGCTTGCCTCATATATTTTGGAGCACTCTGGCTCGGTGCATAAATACTTATGGTTGTTATGTCTTCTTGTTGCGTTATCCCTTTTATTGATACATGGTATCCTTCTTTGTCTCTTTTAATTGTTTTATATTTGAAGTCTAATTTGTCAGATATTAGTAAAGCTACTCCTACTCTTTCTGATTGTTGTTTGCGTGAGATATCTTTTCCCAATTTTTCACTTTCAAACTATTTTTTTTCTAATAGGCTCTAAAATGAGTCTCCTGTAGATAGCATGTAAATGGGTTCTGTTTTTAAATCTGTCCTGCCAGTCTAAATCTTTTTTTTTAAAACCAAAAGCAGTGGCCATTTATTCTTCAAGTTTTGTGCAAGAGTGTAAGGATTTATTTGAAAGAACCTGATGGCTAGGGAGCAACAGCTATGGCCTCAGGCTGTGCTGGTGTACAGATTAAGAGAAGGGGAGGAAATCAGGTAACTTGCCTAATTCATATGAATGATGTTTCTGGCGAACACAGTTTACAAGTTTCAAACTACATTTTACTAGAGTCAAGGGATGACTTCAAAAATGCCACATACAGGTGGTGTGGTGGTGGCTTGGTGACAGAATTCTCACCTGCCATCTCAGAGACCCAGGTTTGATTCCCAGTGCCTGCCCATGCAAAAAAAAAAAAAAAAAAAGGCCACATACAGTACAATTTGAAAATTGGACGAACAACATGAACATATTAGTGCAAAATAATTGTGTAGACTCTCTAACACAAGTTTGTGCTCATGTTTCCCAGGTTTCTTTTACAATTACAACCACAGAGACTTAACTTACCAAACAGCAATGACTTTGTGTTTTATGTCATATACCAAGGCAATGCAGCTTAGTTTTCATTAATAAAGCAATTTTTTCATTGAACAGTCATGTTCCTGGAATGTTGCACAACTAAATTTTATGAAAAGCTTTTAAGCTTATTCAGCAATATTACTCTCTAGATATACCTTTACTCTGTAAACTGAAATTGTTTCATGATTTTGAAATGCACCTAGTATAAATGAAAACATTTCAGGAGCGGGGGAATATCCACCACTAATCTCAGCTGGAAAAAGTTCTCAAAGTCAAAAAGGCATTTTACACGAGATTATATGTAATGACTTAGTAAAGAGTTTATTACGCAGATTAATCATTTTTAACATGCCAGCCCCAGAGGAGCAATTGGTTCTTTAAATATACACAAGTATTTCCATCAAATGAATTTTCACCTTTACATTCAGATAAACCTAAGCAGTTAAAAACACAAGAAAAATAAGACCTATTAGCTATGTATTCACTGAGAAACCACATACAAACCAAAAAATATGGAGAAGAGAAAGAGGGGCTCAAAGCATAAAGGATATAGGCTGAAGTGGGGTGGGGAATATAAAAGAGGTGGGAACGAATCCCATCACACTTTATGCACTAACAGCTCCAATCCATTTAAATACTGACCAATTAAACTTAAACCTTAAAATACAGGATGTAGGTACAGCTCTAATCTGGTTGGTCATCACTTTTACCTAAGACATAGGTTCTTCAGAATAAAATGAATAAAGAAAAGCTTCATGGTCTTCACTTTGCTTTACCTAACTGTTTTGAGTTTAAAAGGACTCCACTTAAAAATAATCTCCTACAGGTCAGTGGAGCTGGTCTTCCCCATCCAAGTACAGCTATACCCACCACCTCTCACCTTGTTGTTATCCAAATTTATGTCAATAAAGAAAGCTTTTAGTCTAACATCTAAGTTATGGCTGGAGAACTGCCTTGCCACACACACACTTCTCTGCTAGAAGGCAATGTTCATACAGGAGTACAGTATTTCTAATTTGTTGTTCCAAGTATGTATAACACGCAATACTGCTGTATCAGGTTGACATGCACAGGGGAAGATGAGATGTGGGCACATAGAAAGCAGTCAAATGGAAATCAAAAGGACTTTCTCTTTCAGAGTTCTCCTATCTTTATTGCAGAGTTTATGCAATAATTTCTTTAATTACATCACATATTTCTGAGTCCAATTCCTGAGCTATTCTGCTGTACTTTTCTCTATCTGCTTTGTAGATGCAAGCAATCTCAGGCACTAAAGGATCATCTGCTGTGATCACACAACGGAGAACAGATGGAGAAGAGTACAGAATAGTTAGTGCTGGAGACCACTGTGACCTTAGAATATCATGGCAAATGCTACCATTACTGTTAATATTGGATGGTAATTTTTTTTTGCAAACATAACCTTAGGTGGTTTAAAGGGGTAATCTGTTGGGAAATGAATTGTCAAGAAATATACTGCACCCTGGTAGGACTGTCATTTGGATCCATTATTGTAGCTTGCCAATGGAACATAACATCTCCAACAGGACCTGCTGAACTCTGTGCTGGGGGGTCCTGTGTCAGGTTACTCAATTCCTTATGGATTCTCTTCAGAGCCATCAAGGGAGGTGAGTGGTGGTGGCCCCCAGGGAAGGGGCAAGGGGACATGAGGTCATCTCAGCAATTGTGAATTGGCTGGAGAAGACAGGATGTTGGGGAGCATGGGTCCGGCAGCACAGGCTGAGGGCCGGGGCTCATTTGGCTCCTGGGCCTCCCACAGTGGTCACTGCATCACCCTGCGGTGGCCCCTTTATGTGTTACCTTCTGAGTTGCCACTGCCACCATAGCTGCCTGTTCCTCCAAGGTTCACTGCCAACCCCCCAGCTACTGTGGATCCCTTTGCCAGAGAGCAAGTTCAAGCCTCAGCTCAGCCAATGCCTCTCGGTCGGGCAGCTGGAGGAACTGCCTGTCTTCCTAGTCTATGTCTTCTGATTGGGGAGTTTAATCCATCAATGTTTAATGTTATTACTGCAATGGCAGTATTTTCTTTCAGCATTTTGTCTTTTGAATTTGAAATGTCATATCTAACTTTTTTTCTCTTTTACCCTTACTGCAGTGCACCCTTTAGTCTCTCTTGCAGAGCCAGTGTTTTAGTCACAAATTTTTGAAGGATAATTTTGGTGGGTATAGAGTTCTTGAATCATAGTTTTTCTCTTTTAGAATCTTAAATATACCACACCACTGCCTTCTCGCCTCCATGGTTTCTGCTGAGAAATCCACACAGTCTTATTGAGCCTCCCTTGTATACAATGGATTGCTTTCCTCTTGCTGCTTTCAAAATTCTCTCTTTATCTTTTTTTTCAATTTTTTAATTAAAAAAAAAATTTTTTTTTTACATGAGCAGGCACCAGGAATCGAACCTGGGTCCTCTGACATGGCAGGCGAGCATTCTTGCCTGCTGAACCACCGTGGCCCACCCCTCTCTTTGTCTTTAACATTTGACAATCTGATTAGTAAGTGTCTTGGAGTATGTCTATTTGGATCTATTCTGTTTGGAGTGTGCTGTACTTTTTGAATCTGTAATTTTATGTCTGTCATAAGAGATGGGGAATTTTCAGTGATTATTTCCTCCATTAGTCTTTCTCCTGCTTTTCTCTTCTCTTTTCCTTTTAGGACTCCCACAACACATATATTTGTGCATTTCAGATTGTCATTCAATTCCCTAAGGCCCTGCTCCTATTTTTCTATTCTTTCCCTTACATTTTCTTTCATGTCAGATTTCTTATTTTTCTGTTTCTTGCCCTGCCTATGTGGAGTCATTTTTTTGAGAGGGTCTCCTAAGATATTATAGACCCAAATCTTACACATCAAGAGGAACCTTGACCTTTCTGGAGATTCATGTACTCATGGCCTATTTTAGGATGCATAGCTTTCAGCTTTTGGCAAATGGTCACCTTATCTAGGCGGTATATCATGAAATATTCAGGTGGGACCACGGCACACCATCATGGGATTGGCTGGCTATATTTGAAAGTGGCATTCTTGCAACTGGTACAGCCCTGATGTTTGGAGAGGGTGGAGCTGAGAAAAAGGTGGTGTCCCCAGTGTGCCCCCAGGTTGCATTCAGAGAGAAGCAGGCCTCTGCGTAGGCCCTTGGAAAGGGTGGGACTGCCGCTTTCAGAAGCCCTGAAGATAAATGACCTTCAGACTTTGAAATCGAATGGACTCTGCCCTGCAGGTTTTTGAAATTGTATGGGTCCAGTGACCCCTGTATTCCTTCCTCCCTATGGAAGTGGGTATATGTAGCCTATGAATGTTCCTCTTTTACATGTTGGCAATATATTATGTGATCTGAGTTTTACAGGTCCAGAGCCAGAGGAGAATTTTGCCTTAGGACAGGCCATGCCTGTAACTGACTTGGTGAGATTTTATACTGTTTCTAACTTTGTATTTAAGCGTATTGTCACTGAAATGGTTTAAGGCTTTCTGATATTGTTATGGAATGAATGTATTTTGCATTTGGAAAGAGCATGTCTTTTTGGAGTCCAAAGGGTGGAATGTGCCAGTTTGAATCTGTGGTGGATCCCAGAAAAGCCACGTCATTTAAGCAGGTGGCTGCTTAAGGCTGCAGTTGGGTCTGAGATGAGCCTGCAGAGAACTCCCGGCCAAGCCTTGCCTTTTGGGCCCAGGTCTCTAGCCCTCAGAAAAGCTCCAGGGGGTTGTGGAATAGGGTCCGTCCCTTGGTGGCAAGGCACAGGCTGTGGGCTCAGGGCTCCTGGAGGTCGGGCACATCAGCCAGCAGCATCAGGGAATCCTTCTAGATCTTGTACTGCAGAGATTCAGTGTTGCCGGGGTTCTCGCCATGGCCCTGCAGCCAGTCACAAGCAGGGGGCTGAGGGAGGTGGAAGAATAACTCAAGGAAAACAAGGAAGAGGAGGCTATACATTGTTGACTCTCCTGTGGCTACAAGAGTGAGAGAAACTGGTATGGAGCTTTGGAGGAAGGTTTTGTGGAGGGCAATACCTGAGCCCACTTGGGGTGGGGTTGAATTGCGGATGAAAAGGAATGAGCTGAGCCAACTCTGATGTGGTAGCACCTGCCATTTCTTCCATTGGCCAAGTACAGAAGAGCAGAAACACCAAGTGATTATGAATCTGTTTGCATTCTTGCCCTGCCAATTCCCTCCTAGCAGGGAAGGAAGAAAGTAGGGAAGTCATCACAGAGTGTCTCCATTAGAGGAGAGTGGTGGTTTGAAGCTGTGTACCCCAGAAAAACATGTGCTTAAATTTAATCTCTTCCTGTGGGTGCGAACCCATTGGCAAGTAAGACCTTTTGATGAGGCTACTTCAGTTAAGGTGCAGTCCCACTCAATCAGGATGGGTCTTAGTGCTATTACTGGGGTCCTTTATAAGCTGAGTGAAATTCAGGTAGACAGAGAAAGCAATAGGAAGCAAGAGGTTGGACATCAACGAAACCTGGAAAGGAAGGAAGAGAACAAGATTTCCTGCCATATTTCTTGCCACGTGACAAGCTAAGGTCCAATGATTGCCAGCTGCCAGTCCTAAAATGCAATCTTCAGGAAGAAAGCATCACCTTAATGATGCCTTGATTTAGCTTTTCTTTTAGCTTCAAAACTGTGAGCAAATAAATTCCCATTGTTTATGTTGACCCATTTCATGGTACTCGCTTGAGCAGCCTAGGAAGCTAAAACAAGGAGGTATTACTATGCATATTTTCTTCACCAAATGTGGCACTTTCCCAAAGGATGGGAATTAGATCTAGCTTTGGCAGTTAACAGAATCAAATAGTATTGGGAGAGAAGTTCCTCTGGGTCCATCTGTGATCCACATGGATCCTCGGGACTGGGGAAGTCCACCCTTTAGGACACGCTGAGGCAGCAGGGACAGCTGACGGGCTGGAGCAGTAGCAGGCTGGGGAAGAGTCCTTTCACATTATGGTGTTCCACAGTAAGCCAGGGCGGGAGGAGACCGTGTGAGAGGAAACTCAGTAACACACACCGCACTTCGCCAGGCAGATGCACCATATGGTGAAGCTATTCGCTATCGGAGAGAAAGAAAAGATCTCCACGAGCTAGAAAAACCACAGACACCACAGCAAATTATTATCCACACTTGTGGATAGGAGGAAAATACTTTAATCCAAAGAGACTGGGAATACAAGAAATTTAAAAGTCACATCCGGAAGAGAAAACGAATCCTTCCGCTCTTAGCCAAGCCGTCAGTAAACAGCAACTGTAGAGACGCTATGTTGTTAACTTGAACAAAGAACTTCGTTCTGGCCCATGGTGTCTTTAATGTTACTGGTTTTCTGCACAAACAGTTGGGAGGTGTGCCAGGAACTGAGAGTATAGGAACTAACTCTGCAAGGTAAGAAGGAGTAAGACAGGCCAGATCTCTTCAGCAAGGCTCTCCAATTGTTTTGTTGGATTACCGATTGATGTTCACGGGGGAAAGAAGGCCACCTAGATTTATGGGGAACAAGGCGTTTGGAAGCACTGTAGAAAAGTGACAGCTTAGAGCCCTGGGTTTGAAAAAATCTCGATTCAAGCCTAGTCTCGGCTTTTACTAAATATGTGACACAGAGCAACCCCTAATAAAGTCCTTAAATCTCAGTTTCTGAACAATTAAAGTGGAACTAACAATAACTCCCCCCCTCATCGCATTTCTACGTGGAAAGTCGAATGAGATAAGGCAAACTGCAAAATCCCGTCTATGATTTTAGTGCTATTCAAGAACAGCAGGGATGGTGGGCCTGGACTCCATATTATCAGGGACAAGGAGCTCCTAGACAGTGTTCACAGTGGTTCCGAGAGCACAAAGTTAATTCTCAATTATAGCGCCCATTAAAACTCCTGTACCAACAGCGTAAACTGACTTTTGCTATGGGAGGGAGTTGTATTCATTGGTATTGATAAGCGTATATTGAAAAGTCTGTAAATGCACATCATTGGAACAAAAGTATTTGAATCACTTTTCAAAATGGACTTACATATGCCTTTGCAGAGCAGTAAGACAGGTGGCCTATGAAAATGCTCCCCCCTCCCCCGTCAAAATAGCGCTTGGAAGTGGTTGGAGCCAGGATTTCACCCAGTTTTTAAAACCTGATATAACTACTGGTTTCACGCTGTCCTCCTTCTATATTTGGTTTGGGGAGGATCCTCACAATTATGTATTTAAAGCTCAAAAAGGTATTTCAAGACCTTACCTATAGCCAGGTTGTACATAAAGAAAGCAAAAAGTGTCCTGAAAGAGATTTTAGAACTTGAGCTACTGAATGTTACTAAATTCATGCAGCCCAGAATCAGGGTTGGATATAATAGTCCATTTATTTCAGAAAATTCTATTCTATTTCATAGTTTGAAAGGTTTAACCATTTTGTACTACATGGAGTTATTTCTCCCCTGCAATTTAGTACAACCCTGCTTTTTAAGGAGCCTGACATTAAATTGGAGCATTCTCTGTAAGAACATAAAAGCTTTGTAGAAAGAAAAAATTTGATAATGAGATGCTGACATCACCCATTCTGGAGGTAGGATATTTCAGTCAGTGGCTTCTTTCTAACCAGGACAGCAAAATGTGCAATTTTAAGTTCCGAAAAAGAATGCCACAGATTACTTACTAAATCTCAAGATATTGGGAAACAGGAAAGGATTTTTCCAGACCACAGATGTTTTGCAACTCTTAGATGGAATCATAGTAAAATGAGATGCGGAACTGGCAGCTACCCTTGGGGGTGAGGGATGGGGTTGATAGCCACAAAATACTTTATACAGTACTGGAAATGCATCCACCAATTCATTCATTCTACAACTATGTATTAAGTACCTACGCACCAGGCACTTTGCTAACCTCTGTAGGGGATATAAAGTTGTATATGATACACCCATTGCTCCAAGACATTTATAGGCCATGTATTTTCATTCTGGGTTACGTTTTTAAAGCTCTTACACAGACATAAGCATTTTTACAGGGCAAACAAGATATCTGTGGGAATGATGTCAGGTCACCTAAAAGGCATTGCCTCCTTGGCTCCTGGGTTGGCGTGGGACTAGTAAGCTTTGATAGAGGAGAAGGAGGAAATAGGGGCAGGCCGGTGGCTACATACTGCTTTAGTTTAGGGAAAAGGATGAGCTGTGTAAGAGCATTTGGGAGAGGAGACAGCAAGGGCTTTGTGCATTGGTGAGACTGGAAGGATGGCAAAATTAGGCAGCGTGATCCCAGAGAGAAAAAGGTGGGGTGGACACGACTGGTCTCTGTATTTCACAATTTCTCTAAGAGACAGCCCTGCAGAAAAATCACTTGGCTGATGAATGATCTGCACTGCTGAAGAAGCAGCAGAGCTATGCTCTGGTTGCTAAAAACCTCTATGCCTGGGAACATGAGTGAATAGCTCCTTTTGTCTGAGATAAGAGGACAAAAGTGCTTGGAGAAAATCAAGAGACCTCTCCAGACTGTGAAGTAATGAAAGCTCAGCCTTTAAAACTAGTTTGAGTGTGCATGGAATGGACTAATTTTTTCAGGATTGTTTTTAAATGAATTTTTGGCTGTAGCTTTGGAATATATGATTTTTTTAAAAAACAGTTACCTGCCATCTCACACTTATCAAAAAACCCATTCTCATCAAGAGAATTGCTTTGGAACTAATTTTCCAGAAATAGGATTGAAACTCCCTTCAGGGACACTTTTGCTGCCTATGGATAATAATACTGAGACACTTGGGGGTGCCTGATTTCATCTCCTACTCTACTCACACCCCTTCCTGCCTCTACATAAACTGAGTATCATAGAATGGTGGTGTTTAAAGATTTCACAGTTAGGTTGAAGCCACAGTGTAGCTAGGTTCCATCCTCATCACTCTACCGAAACCGATCTCCCCAAAGTGAATGATATCTTCCTAGTTGCTGAAGACTTTTCTCTTTACTTAGCCTATTTAACCCAGCTGCCATTATTGATCACTTTCCGTGCAGCAGGCACTTTGCTAAGCACTTTGCTATTTGCTGTGTTGGGCAGATTTAACTCACTTGACAACTTGGATGTTTAGAGAACAATGTAACATCTTTACTTTGTCTCCAACTCTGGCCTTCCTTCCAAGCTCCAACCCGGTAGGAAAAATTATTTAACTGGTCAGTCCAATTCCACGCTTAGTTCAATCCCATAAATTAAAACAGCAACTTTAGGTAGTATTGAGTTTTTTAATGGCTAATAATGCTCAGCTTCTCAGCCTCTCTTCCTTTCACTCTCTAAAATGTTGTTTGGAATATGCATGGAGGGAATGGCTTTACTGACTAAGGTAACAGGGAAGAACCAGCGTCCTTAGGTGTGACGTACTTTTCTCCAACAGTCTGGAGCCCAATTTTCTTTATCCACTTGGGTCCTGCTTGCTCTGCTGACATAGCTGGCTAACGTTGGGAGCTGCTCCCTCTTGCCCCTGGGCAAGCCATGATCATGCTCCTGGCTGACGGAGCCTCACCTCCACAATAGCTGATCGAGAGATGCCTTTGAGAGCTATCTGTGACTCCCATTGAGCTCCAGCTTAGAAAGTCTGCTTTGGAACCTTTGCTACAGAGCCCTTCGCCTCCGTTAGGAAGACTCCTTCTGAACATCTTCCAAGTCAGAATCTCAGTTATTGTGTAAACCTAACCAAACCAACATGGAAAACCAGGGTAGCTTGGAAAAACTAAATCTTTCCTTCAGTATTAAATACCCTCATTTATTTGATGCACTGTTCCCTTTCAAGGTGAAAGCCCAGAGAAGGGCACCGAAACATGCATCTTTACAGTTTGCTCTGCTACTTCCCTCTAGTTTCCTCTTTCCACAAGGCTGGAAAGGGGATGACATTCCCCCCTCTTCTTCTAATCTGGACATCACTTACATAAAACATTTTAATGGGTGCTTGGGTAGTTCAGTGGTAGAATGCTCGCCTTTAATCCAGAAGACCCGGATTTGATTCCCAGACCATGCACCCCCTCATCCCCCAAAAAAGCAGCAACATTGTGGTCTAGCCCAAAGAACATTCTTGCATGTCTTCCGTCTCATTGCAAAAGCCTTGCTTGAATGCCTGAAACTGAATATATCTAAGTCTATCAGTGACACACCTTAATCTGTTACAAAATCTCATCAGTCAAAGGCCTTGGAGACACTAGGGCCTTGCTGTTAGAAGTACGGTCTGTGGTCAGCAGCAGCAGCAGCAGTAGCAGAGCTTGTTAGAGGTGTAGAATCTCAGGCCCCACTGTAGATCTTCTGAAACAGAATCTGCATTTTATTTTATTTATTTTTTATTTTTTTATTTATTAATTTAAAAAATCAACAACAAACAAAAATATTAACATATCATTCCATTCTACATATACAATCAGCAATTCTCAATATCATCACATAGTTGCATATTCATCATTTCTTAGAACATTTGCATCGATTTAGAAAAAGAAATAAAAAAGACAACAGAAAAAGAAATAAAAGGATAACAGAGAAAAAAAAGGTTATACATACCATATCCCTTACCCCTCGCTTTCATTTATCACTAGCATTTCAAACTAAATTTATTTTAACGTTTGTTCCCCCTACTATTTATTTTTATTCCATATGTTCTACTCATCTGTTGATATGGTAGATAAAAGGAGCATCAGACAGAAGGTTTTCACAATCACACAGTCACATTGTGAAAGCTATATCATTGTTCAATTATCATCAAGAAACATGGCTACTGGAACACAGCTCTGTATTTTCAGGCAGTTTCCTCCAGCCTCTCCACTACATCTTGAACAACAAGGCGATATCTACTTAATGTGTAAGAATAACCTCTGGACTCTGTTTGGAATCTCTTAGCCATTGATACTTTGTCTCATTTCACTCTTCTCCATTTTGGTGGAGAAGATTCTCTCAATCCCTTGATGTTAATTCTCAGCTCATTCTAGGGTATTTCTCAATCCCTTGATGCTGAGTCTCAGCTCATTCCAGGATCTCTGTTGCCAGGAAGGTCCACACCCCTAGGAGTCATGTCCTACGCAGAGAGGGGGAGAGTGGTGAGACTGCTTGTCGTGTTGGCTGGAGAGAGAGGCCACATCTGAGCAACAAAAGAGGCTCTCTTGGGGGTGACTCTTAGGCCTAGATTTTAAATAAACTTGACCTATCCTTTGTGGGGTTAAGTTTCATATGAACAAACCCCAAGACTGGGGGCTCAGCCTATAGCTTTGGTTGTCCACACTGCTTGTGAGAATATCAAGAATTCAACTTGGGAAGGTTGAATTTCTCCCTACTCTCACCATTCTCCAAAGGGGGCTTTGCAAATACTTTTCCACTCACTGATCGAATCCCTCTGGGATTCATCGGGGTATCACTCTGGACAAACCAACAAAATCTCATGTCCAACCTGAGAGAATCTGCATTTTAACAAAATCTTCGGATGATGTGTGCAAACCTTAAGTTAGAGAAACACTGGACAAAGGCAAACGTCGTGTCATCAAAGGTGACAGAGAAAAACACCTCAATTTCAAAACATTTTTCCTCATGCCTATAGATAATCTCATTTCATCACAACAATCCTGTGAAGTGGATGTGATTCTTTCCATTTTATATAGCTCAGCAAACAAGCTCAGGGAAGGGAAGTGCTGACGGTCTCATAGCAAGTGGGCCAGAGAGCAAGGATTTGAAGCCGCTCTGCCTGACTCTGAAGCCTGTGTCTTAAGCATGACAGCACTGGATTGTTGACCACATTTGCCTTGACATTTGATTTTCCTTCTGTGACCAAACACCACCCATATTTTACCCCCTTTTCTACTCTTTGTCTCCTTGAGAGTTTCCTGTCTGCTTTTCTTCAGTGTCCAGGTTCTCTCAGTGTTGGCTGCCTGGCTGCTGGATTTATGACCTGTCCTGCCTGCACTCCTGACTATATATCTAATCTGTAAATGTTCATGTCTCCTTAGGTTTAATTTCCTTGTATAATCATAGACTGAATATCAGGCAGTCTTTTGTATTCTTGCTGTGCAGTGACAAATATCCATAAGGAAGATGCGATTTCAACTGGCCCTCAAAGTGGGGGTTCTTTTTTTGGGAAGTGGGAGGGTGGGGAGGATGTTTCAGGTGAGAATTCTAGTGAGAAAAAGGCTCAGGAGTAGGGATGAGCATGCAATATTTGGGAGACGGTGGCTTATTGCTGTGTGCTTGGCTGGTGACTGACTGGATAATGTTTTACTCTGACTTTTGCTTCTGGCATATTTCTTTATCCATTATTACTTCTCTATTGTTGACTCATGTCCTGCCCAGACCCTCAACTTCAGCATTTTCCTGGTTTTCTGAGTCCTAGTTTCCCAACTCTGCATTCTTTCATCTACAATCACAGAACATCCTGAAGAATAGCCAGATCTTTCATTCTTGAGATGACTTTTTTCCTTGTCCTTTTCTTTCAGTTCTGACCATTGTTACCACAATATGGCCATACACCTGCCTGATTATGACCTCCCTGTCTCTAGCGTTTCCATCTCCAAGCTGGACTCTATATGATGAATCTCCTATGACTAGTTCAGAGGTCAACTACATTTCAAAAATGGGTAAAATATTTATTCATTTCCTACACTAACATTGTCCATGGTGCTAAAGGATAGAGCACAATTTCTACAGTAACACATTAAAAGTACTTCCAGATCTGGTCCAAATCAAGTTTCACCAACTAATGTCTTATCATACCCCAAAAATGGGTCCTTCTTTTAGAAGAGGCTGGCTGGCTCTCATTATTCCCTCAACCTCCCATGCATGACCCTGCTTATAGACCTCTTTTTCTCTGTTGTAATTCCTTCCTAGAGTGCTCCTCCATGTAACTAAATCATATCCATTTTTAAAGGCTCAGTTAACTCTCCTATGAGTCCACCTTTAGTCATCCCACAGTAGACGTTACTCAAGATTAAGGGTCTAGAGCAGGGTTTGCCGACCTGGGCACTATGGACATTTAGGCTGGATAATTCTTTGTTATAAGGGGACTGTCCTGTGCAATGAAGGATATTTAGCCGCTTCCCTGGCGTCTACTCTCTAGAAGCCAGTAGCACCTTCCCCCAGCTGTTATAACCAAAACAGTCCCTAGACATTGCTAAATGTTTCCTGGAGTGGGGATGGGTGTGCCAAAATTGTTCCCAGTTGAGAACCACTGGGTTGGTATGTTCAGTGAAAGGTTTAAATGTAAATATCTGCAGAATGACTAGAGATGGAAATAATCTCCAGATGTCACACAAGATATCTTCCATCCTTTAGATTATTGTCTCGGAGGTCATCATTACATGCCTCTATTTCATCTGAATTTCAAAATCTGTCTCTGTAGTCTAATACTCTTTGCCGGGTGGTAATAGCCTTTAGGAAGAAATATATCTCTGATAAGTGACTACTTCTAGCTTGTAGTTTCAATATCATGTTCTCTAAGCTTTGCAAATGGTCCTTTTTGCATATGAAATTACTAAAAGAGGAGGTAAAACGAATAGGCTGAACATTCCTTGGAGAATATGTATTTGGTACAGAATGTTAAAGAAAGAAAAATGAAGAGGCTTAAATGGAGGCATGCATTCAACGTATCTGTAATTCAGAGATTCAGCAAAGAACAAATTGAAACAATGATATTTAGATCTCTGCAAAAATGCTTTCAAAGTTCACAGCATTTATTCCAAATAAACATATCGTTGACTGAACTCAGATTTATTTCTAAATCTAATCTTGATATGAAGAATTAACTTTTTAAAAAATTTTTTTATTAATTAAAAAAATTAACTAATACAACATTTAGAAATCATTCTGTTCTACATATGCAATCAGTAATTCTTAATATCATCACATAGGTGTATGGTCATCATTTCTCAGTACATATGCATCGATTTAGAGAAAGAAATAGCACGACAACAGAAAAAGAAATAAAGTGATAACACAGAGAGAAAACAAAACTAAAAATAAAAAGTACAAAAATATATAAGAGAAAAAAAAACTATAGCTCAGATGCAGCTTCATGAAGAATTAACTTTTATATCATCACTTTGAAAATCAAATTCCTAATTTTAAATTGGATTTTTGTTTTACTCCTGAAACTACTGCAAGGCATTTAGAATATAGGAAGGAATTAACAATTATTGTGTGTTTATAGGAACTTGTCTGGTTGGCTAACATCCCCGGCAGAAAGAGAATATATGGATATGGTAAACTATATTGGCAATAACAATTATTAGGACACTACTTGAACTTTAGGGACTCTTGGCTCTAAAACTGACTGGAGTGATGTAATAATCTCTTAATATCCATTCTCAGTTTTTGTTATTTGGACTCCAAGAAGCATAAAATTAGTAGGGACTAGTTGAGAAGATTTGATAACTTGCAGTTTATGTGTCAGATCTTTAGTGAGAACCATTTGTAATGAGTTGCAGTCCAATGAACCTCTCTCTATAGTTTCCCCAGTACGCCCAGTAACTTGGATGTCTGGACTATTGTTTAACGCCACCAAGACCCAGTTCAACGAGGTACTTGTATCATGCTGACCTTTTATATCTGGTACTGTCAATTGGACAAACAGGCACCGAGTTGAGTTCCAGAAATATTTTCAAAGAGCTTCTTATCGTTAGGGAAAACCATCTCCTTAATCCTCCTGAATTCATTCATTGATCCATTCTTCAATGGATATTTAGTGAGATCTAAGCACTGGGGATTCAGCAGTGAATGAAATAGACAAATCCTCAGAGACTATACATTCTACTTCCAAGAAGGGACACGTGTCCCTAAGAGGGAATAATAATAGGAGGGAAACGACCACCCTTCCCTCCACCACCCTCACTCACTCTTCCCCGTGGACACTTATCTGATTGGCAAGACCGGGAAATGGATGTGAGCCAAGGGCCTGAGTGCCCTCCTCTCTGTATCTGAAGCACCCCTCCCTGCTCCTCTTTGCAATGTGCTTACTGGGAGGCTGTGCCTCTGTAGTTTGATGTTGGTAATTCAGCTCACAGAGAAAAGTATTCAAAGTCAATTGTAAGGGCAGATACAACTCCTGTTCTCCATCACTTTATCAGTAATCAAGCATTTTCTTGGCCTTAGAACTGTAAACTTGCAACTGAATAAATTCCCCTTTTAAAAAGCCACTCTGTTGCTCGTATATAACATTCCAGCAACTAGCAAACTAGAGCAATGGCCTTAGAACTGTAAACTTGGAACTTAATAAAGACCCCTTTTAAAAGCAGTTCCATTGCTGGTGTATTGTATTCTGGCAGCATTCAAGAAGCGAAAACACCAGGTCAAGAAGTTTTAACCCTATGTCACCTTCTGAGAGTTTCATAATCCTGGTTTTTATATTTAGGTCATTGATCCATTCTGAGTTGATTTTTGTAAGGGTGCGAGGTAGGGGTCTAACTTCATTCTTCGGCATGTGGGCATCCAGTTTTCCAACACCATTTGTTGGAGAGAATATTCTCACGTCACTGCGTGTACTTAACATCCTTGTAAAAATCAATTGGCCATAGGTGTGTGGGTCTATTTCTGGACCTTCAATTCTGTTCCACCGACCTATTAGTTTATCTTCGTGCCAGTACCAGACTGTTTTGATTACTATCATTTTGTAATAAACTTTGAAATCAGGAAATGTGAGCCCTCCAACTTTATTCATCTTTTTCAAGATTGTTTTGACTATTCAGGGCCCCTTGCAGTTCCATATAAATTTGAGGATTGCTGCTCTTATTTTTACAAAAAGCTGCTGGAATTTTCATAGGGACTGCATTAAATTTGTATATTGCTTTGGTTGATCTTGACATATTATCTATACTAACTCTTACAATCCATGAACATGTGATGTCTTGTCATTTATTTAGGTCTTCTTTAATTTCTCTCAGCAGTGTTTTATAGTTTTCAGTATACAAATCTTTTATATCCTTAATTTATTCTTAGATATTTCATTATTTTAGATGTTATTGAAAATAGAGTTGCTTTATCAATTTTTTCAGATTATTCATTGTTAACATATTGTTATATTGACCTTATACCTTGTGACTTTGCTCAATTCAGTTGTTAGCACTTACAATTTTCTTGTGGATCCTTCTACCTGTCTCCTTGTATGTTTTACCATTGTTTTTGAGAACTGGACATCCTGAATATTATGTTGTGGTCACTCTGGAAATCTAGTTCCCCACTCTTCAGTCCACCAGACTAAGTGCAAGAAGGGAAAGAAAAGGAAGGAAAGAAAGAAAGGGGAGGAAAAGCAGACAAAATATTCACACACACGCACAAAAAGGAGGAAAAAAGCGAAGCGCACTTCCTCTCCATCTCTTGTTATATGCCGGTGGGAAGCCAGAAGCTGCTGTTTCCGAGGTCAAAAACCTGAGTCAGTGTACCTGCTTGTCCCTCAGGGATCCACCAGATCCCAAATTACAGAACAGAGAAAGAAAAAACCCAACTACCACCAAGGACCCCCCCTCCCAGCCTCCCCATAAAAAAGAAAAGAAGGAGAAAGAATGGAGAGAATAAGGGGTCCTGGTTCTTTATGCCCCTGTAGATGCCGCCGTAAGGCCAGAAGATACGACTTCGGAGAGGAACTGAGGATGGTGTCTGCGCTGGACCCTCGGGAATCTGCCACATGCCTGCGCCAGCGCGCGCTCACACACACACACACACACACACACACACACACACACACACACACACACACACACACACACACACACACACACACACACGAAAGAGGAAGAAGAAACCGAACCAACAGACGTCTACTGGGTCTTTAAGTTCTACTACGTGCTGATGTGATGCCAGAAGCCTCTGCTACTCAGAGGTTAAAACGGAGGCCAGAGTCTCCGCTGTGCCCTCTGGGGCCGGCCTGGCCCAGGCACGCCCCCACGCAGCGTGGGGGTGGGGCCAGGAGTGGGGGTGGGTCTGGGGTTGGGGGTGGGTCTGGGGGTGGGGTTGAGGGTGGGGGTGGGAGTCGGGGAGGACCAGCACTTTACATCCAGGTGGATGCTAGTAGGAGGCTGACCAGGGTCCCTGGTCCCTCTGGGAACCCCACCCCCCACCCCCAGGCAGACAACAACCCTCAACCCCAATTTTTGGAGGATGAAGTTTCCCTGGCCAGCCCTGGTCTCCATCGGCTGCTCCAGAGACCCGCAGCTTCAGCGGTTTCAGTAGCTGCTGCCCCGGTGGGGCTGAGCAGCGGGGGCTGGTCACCGGTTCATGTTTCACTTATGCAGGCTGAGCTCTCTGCAGCCTCTCACCTCCTCTGGCCCTGCTGTAGCTGTGTAAACATCCATTCTGGTTCCAGGGTTACCACTTAGTTAATTCCAGTCTCTTTCCAGCTCTCTCATTTTTCTCGTGGAGACAGCCATTTGCTAAAAACTTCCTACCCTGCCTTTCAGTGCCTCCGCTCCCTGTGTCTCCTCCTTGCTTAGTTCAGAAGTCAGAGAAGAAAAAGGAACGATTAGTTATTAGTCTTTAACTTTCTACTGCCACCCCCTTCTCAGTCAACACCAGAAATATTATCAAATAGGAAAAACAGCTCTGCGCACAGGGCAACTTTAGGGAAGACCTCACTCCATTAGGTGACAACAACCCTTTTAATGCTGTTAGAAGCCGGTGACAAGTGTTAGAATGTCCCAGTCCATGCAGCCTTCTGGCCAAGTCGCTTTAGTCACGTACTTGCTGTGCTGGTTTGAAAGGAAGTATGCCTCCTAAGAAAAGCCATGTTTTAATATAAATCCCATTTCATAAAGGTAGAATAATCCCTATTCAATACTGCATGTTTGAAACTGTAATCAGATCATCTTCCTGGATGATGTGATTTAGTCAAGAGTGGTTGTTAAACGGGATTAGGTGATGACATGTCTCCACCCATTTGGGTGGATCTTGATTGGTTTATTGGAGTCCTATAAAAGAGGAAACATTTTGGTCCAAAGAGAGCAGAGAATGCTGCAGCACCACGAAGCAGAGAGTCCACCAGCCAGTGACTTTTGGAGATGAAGAAGGAAAACACCTCCAGGGGAGCTTCATGAAATCGGAAGCCAGGAGAGAAAGCGAGCAGATGATGCTGAGCTCGCCATGTGCCCTTCCAGCAGAGAGAGAAGACTTGACTGTGTTCGCCATGTGCCTTCTCCCTTGAGAGAGAAACCCTGAACTTCATCTGCTTTCAAGATAGAACCAAGGTATCTTTCCCTGGATGCCTTTGCTTGGACATTTCTATAGACTTGTATTAATTGGAACATTTTCTAGGCCTAAGAACTGTAAACTAGCAACTTATTAAATTCCCCTTGTTAAAAGCCATTCTGTTTCTGGTATATTGCATCCCAGCAGCTAGCAAACTAGAACACTTGCAGTAACAAGGTCATCTAGGATGACTAAACATTCAAATTCAGAGAGCGATAATCCCACTATGCAGGAAGTATCATCTATGGGGTTCCTTTAGTGCATGCTTACTTCTGATGTGTAGGACATCTTATACTCGCTGTTTGCTCTTTTACAAGATGTACACTTTCATGTGTGGAGAGGTTCTTGGGGACATGTAATAAGCTTGCTTATTCCTCGAGAAAATGAGCCCAAAGAAGTTAATGGTTTAAATTTACCAACCGTTGTCCAGTCTCCTCATCCACCCTTCCCTCACGCAGTTTATAGGAGGTCAGAGCTGGTAGCAGAACCTGTCTCATGCTTTGCCAACCTATCACAAACTATTCTTATAACAGTAGGCAATGTTGAAATAATTCTCGGAGATTATTTTGGTATCATAAAAGGTCAGGAGTATTGTAGAAAGAAGCTTTAAAAATAACTTTCTCTCCTTACAGAAGTAATGCCTTTTGCCTTAAAAAATGTAGAAAACACAGGCAAGATAAAAAGAAGGGAATAAGAATAATGTATAATCTCTCCGCACAGAGGTAACCACTATAAATGATTTAATGTGCATCTTTTCAGTTTTTTATGCACACAGATACAAATATACACACATAAAATACATTAGAATGGGATTGTACTGTATATGTTGTACAGTAGCCTATTTTTTTTAACTTTTTTTAAGTAATTAAAAAAATTAACAAACAAAACATTAAGATATCATTCCATTCTACATATACAATCAGTAATTCTTAATATCATCACATAGTTGCATATTTATCATTTCTTAGAACATTTGCATCGATTTAGAAAAAGAAATAAAAAGATAACAGAAAAAGAAATAAAACGATAACAGAGAAAAAAAAGATAATATATACCATACCCCTTACCCCTCGCTTTCATTTACCACTAGCATTTCAAACTAAATTTATTTTAACATTTATTCCCCCTATTATTTATTTTTATTCCATACGTTCTACTCTTCTGTTGATAAAGTAGATAAAAGGAGCATCAGACACAAGGTTTTCACATTCACAGAGTCTCATTGTGAAAGCTATATCATTGTTCAATCATCACCAAGAAACATGGCTACTGGAACACAGCTCTACATTTTCAGGCAATTCCCTCCAGCCTCTCCATTACATCTTGACTAACAAGGTGATATCTACTTAATGTGTAAGAATAACCTCCAGGATAACCTCTCGATTCTGTTTAGGGTCTCTCAGCCATTGACACTTTGTCTCATTTCACTCTTCCCCCTTTGGTCGAGAAGGTTCTCTCAATCCCTTGATGTTAATTTTCAGCTCATTCTAGGGTTTTACTCAGTCCCTTGATGCTGAGTCTCAGCTCATTCCAGGATCTCTGTCCCACGTTGCCAGGAAGGTCCACACCCCTGGGAGTCATGCCCCATGCAGAGAGGGGGAGGGTGGTGAGACTGCTCATTGTGTTGGTTGGAGAGAAAGGCCACATCTGAGCAACAAAAGAGGCTCTCTTGGGGTGACTCTTAGGCCTAAATTTTAAGTAGACTTGATCTATCCTTTGTGGAGTTAAGTTTCATATGAACAAACCCCAAGACTGAGGGCTCAGCTTTGGTTGTCCACACTGCTTGTGAGAATATCGAGAATTCGACTTGGGGAAGTTGAATTTCTCCCTGCTCTCACCATTCCCCAAAGGGGGCTTTGCAGATACTTTTCCAGTCACTGATCAAATCACTCTGGGATTCATCGGGGCATCACTCTGGACAAACCAACAAAATCTCATGTCCTACCTGAGATTCCAAGTACTTATGACATTCAATCAAACTGTCTACATAAGTTATATTAGGAAATGTTAGTTGATTTTTTTTTTTTTTTAACACGGGCAGGCACCGGGAATCGAACCCGGGTCCTCTGACATTGCAGGCAAGCATTCCTGCCTGCTGAGCCACTGTGGCCCGCCTTGTAGCCTAATTTTTCTCACTAACAGTATCTTTTGGAAATCTTCCCATGCCATTAAATAGTATTTTTACAATATCATTTCACTTGTTTCTATGGTATCCCATTGTGTGGATATAATTTTTTTCCTAGGGGTGATCAGCTGTAAATCTACAAAATATTTGTAGTTGTCTCTACACGAGTAAATGTCATTTGTACCATATGACTAGGGCTTAAAGTTTTGTTGTTGTGGTTGATGCAACAGTATATCTCAGAAATAATAATGGATAAAAATCCCATTTAATAATACTATTATATTAGAATACATAAAAATGTCATATCAGCAGTTAGTGACCTTTTATGATTTACAAAGCATTGCCACATGCATTTTATCATTCGAGACACAATACTTCTCTGGGGTTGCTATTGCTTTATGGATGAGAAAAGGGAGTCTCAGGAGGCACATGGTTACTAAAGCTAGACCCTGTACTTATTTCACTCTCTCACAGTTGTCCCCTGCCTTTAGGGGGTGTAGTCCAACAATCAGTCCCTTCTCATGGGTTTCAGGCTGTTGTGTAGCATGTCATAGCATATCGGTGTGGTTTATTCATTTATTCAACAAATATTTATTGAGGACCCTTGGTGTGCCAGGCATTGGTTCTACCCCTGGGGATGGCCAAGGAACAAAACTGATGAATCTTTGCTCTTAAAGAGCCTTTATTTTACTTAGGAAGACAGACAATAAATAAACAAGTTTGTGAACAAGACAGTCTCAGTTAGTGATGAATGCTATCAAGAAAAGAAAACATTGATGCATATCTGAGAAAGATGGGGCCGGGGGTGAATGGATGTGGTTGGTGTTGATACTGCCTCTGTGTGCCCATCCCCTGGTTTTGAGTGTGTTTGCCTTCCAACAGCCCCCACCTGTGACACCCCTTGAGGGCTTGCTTTTAAGCTGCTGTGTCACTTCACTGTCAAGTGCAGAGAGCTGGGAGTGCCTGGGAGTTTATGTCCACATTATTCCTGGCGCCCAGGTTTTAGCCAATGACTGACTGGTGCCAGAGTGTGAAACCCCAGCTGCTTTGCTTCTTCAGTCTAAGTTATACCCCAGAGCTCCTGTGGGACATGGCTGATGGGAGACTTTGTCTCAAATCACCCCCATGCATGGCTGCTTCTTCCACATTGTCCTATGTTCCCTACTCCCCTACTGGTTTCCCTAGGTAGCATGTCCTTAATAAATCACTTGCACAGGGATTCTTGTCTCAGCGTCTGCTTCAGGGAGCCTGACCCAAGGCCTGGGGATTGCTCATTTAGATGGGTGGACAGGGAAGGGCTCACTGAGGAGCTGCCATTTGGGCTGAGACCCAAATGGCTATAGAAGAAGCCAGCCATGCGAAGATCTGAGGAGAAAACGACATATATAGGCCATGAGATTGGAGAGAGGCTGGCAGTACTCAGGGAACAGAAGAAGGCTAGTGTACTTCCCAGTGCAGTGAGGGGGGTGGAGATGGGGAGAGAGGCACCACTACCCACCTGATTTCAGAGCTGGAGGTGGGTCTAAGGTTGATAGAATCTTTCTCATCTTCACTCGGCAGAGGCAGGGGGTAGGGGAGGTTTAGCAGCCTTCCCTTCCCCAACACTTAGCACCATCTGTGAAATTATGCCTGAAAATGAGAACAGCCCATCTGAAAGATTATTGGCCCCAAAGAAAATTGAGGTCAGCTCATGTTTTTCTGCAGTGGTGCTTGAACAGCATCTTAGTTTCTTAAAAGTTATTTGCAATGATCACATATACCCTATAATGAGGGAGTGTTTTAGTTTGCTAAGGTAGCCAGAACACAATACACCTGAGATGGACCAGCTTTTATAAAGGGGATTTATTTAGTTACAAGTTTGCAGTTCCTCAGAGGAAAGGTATCTAGCTTTCGTCTGGGTTTCTCTGTCAGGTAGGAAGGCACATGGCGACGACCACTGGCCCCCTCTCCCTGCTTCTGGGTTCTTTCTCCAGGGTGTTTCCTCTCTGCATCTCCAAATATCTGGGTCTATGTCAGCTCTGTGCACTGAGCTGAGGTGTGCCAAGTTCCTGCTCTTCTGTCTCTTACTTTTAAGCCTCTATGTTGGTTTGAAAGGATGTATGGACTCTAGAAAAGCCATGTTTTAATCTAAATCCCATTTCATAAAGGCAGAATAATCCCTATTCAACACTGCTATGTTTGAAACTGTAATCAGATCATCTCCCTGGAGATGTGATTTAATCAAGAGTGGTTGTTAAACTCGATTAGGTGGCGACATGTCTCCACCCATTTTGGGTGGGTCTTGATAAATTTCTGGAGTCCTATAAAAGAAGAAACATTTTTGAGAATGAGAGATTCAGAGAGAGCAGAGAATGCTGCAGCACCACGAAGCAGAGAGTCCATGAGCCAGTGACCTCTGGAGATAAAGAAAGAAAACGCATCCTGGGGAGTTTCATGAAACTGGAAGCCAGGAGAGAAAGCTAGCAGATGATGCCGAGCTCGCCATGTGCCCTTGCAGCTGAGACAGAAGCCCTGACTGTGTTCACCATGTGCCTTCTCACTTGAGAGAGAGACCCTGAACTTCATCAGCCTTCTTGAACCAAGGTATCTTTCCCTGGATGCCTTTGATTGGACATTTCTACAGACTTGCTTTAATTGGGACATTTTCTCAGCCTTAGAACTGTAAACTAGCAACTTATTAAATTCCCCCTTTTAAAAGCCATTCTGTTTCTGGTATATTGCATTCCGGCAGCTAGCAAACTAGAACAGCCTCCAAATAATTAAATATCACATAGCAGAAGGTGCTCCCCTTAGCTGACTGCGGATATTATCAGCCATAGACGAAGTTCACATGCTGTTGATTAACGACCGCAGCAACAGAAAACTGGGCACCATTACCTGCCCAGGTTGACACCCGAACTAACCCCTACAGGGAGTAACTAAGACCCTAGGAGAATCCAGCTCAGTTTCTGTGCATGCTCGATGCTTTAACCAAAGAAAGGCCTCATTACAGTGCCTGAGAAGAGACTGGTAGAATAAAAATAATTTCCATGTCTTGGGAACACTCTTATCCTAAGAATAATGTTTTGTTCAAGATATTTCATGAGCTTTGTGAATGTGGCTCTGGCCAAGGTAGCAAAAGAAAGCAGATGCAAATCTGTGACATCCTGTTAGGAAAATCTTGCTGGGGGGAATGTTTGCATTCGGAAAGATGGAGCAACCTGTAACCTGGAATCAAGACAACTCTACTTCATGTCTTGGGTGGGGAAGAGAAAACGCCTTCCTAAATGGAAAGCAGGAAATAGGCTCTCTTTGCTTGAGGCCCTTGGGCATGAGTTAACAGGGACATCTCAAAGTCTCATAGCTTGGAATCCAGCCTACCTGGGATGGGGGCAGGAAGGCCATTTCCATTAAATTCATCTTATTTGGTGATCCTTTGTCGGAATGAATAAGACGATTCTTTGTCAGAACCTTGATCACTAATACAATGAACTTGAATTTGAATTTATAAAAATAAAATAAATGATGTAAACTAGGCTGACGGCAAACCCTTAGTAACTAAGACAAAATATCATGTCTTTAAACACAGCTGTCCAGCTCTAAATATTAAGGTGTTTTATTTATCTTCTCATGCCAAAAGCTTATTTCTTGTTTTGGGTACACTCAATGAGAATCAATTTGGGCAATTTTTTCCTGATTCATTTTATTTTTTGTACTTAATGCAATTTTAAAAGGGAAGTTTTAACAGAGTATTGATTACATATGCTTAAAATCCCCTAAGTTTTTTTCCCATTTGGTTCTATTTCACTTTGTCAATATTTGTGTTAAGCAATCTGCATTGATTTCAATGAAGAGATGCTAGCCAGTGACATTTAACAAATAAATGGCAGTGCGTCAGATTAGAACTGAATCTCCTGCCAAACTCTTATTGGCTGACTTAACCACTCAACTGTCTGGCACCAGCTTTATTTTCTTTTATTTTTAATAAGAGAAGAGGCACTTTCCAGGAGGGAAAGTGGCCCTCCTTGATTAAACAAGAAGACTTCGTCACGGTATGGCAATGCATGAGATTAGGGGATCTATATTGTAAGTAATGTTCCACCCAGCAATTCATGAAGTCTTTGGATGAGACTCCAAACTTGCTGGATTAAGCCCTGTGCCAGTTTTCTGTGTACCCTAGAAAAGCCATGTTTTAATCCTGAGCCATTTTATGGAGGCAGCCATTTCTTTCAATCCCTATTGGGTACTGTATGTTGGAAACTTGATTAGATTATCTCCACAAAGATTGTGACATGTTCAATTGTGGGTATTAACCTTTGATTGGAGGGAGCTGAAACTCTACCCATTGCAGGTGGGTCTTGATTAGTTTACTGGAGTTCTTTAAAAGGGGAAACATTTTGGAAAGAGCCACGAAAGCCGCAAGAGTCCACGCAGCAAGAGACCTCTGGAGATGAAGAAGGAAAACGCCCCCAGGGGAGCTTCATGAAACAAAAGAGCCTGAAGAGAAAGGTAGCAGACATTGCCATGTTTGCCATGTGCCTTTCCAGCTGAGAGAGAAACCCTGAACTTCATCGGCCTTCCTTGAATGAAGATAACTTCTTGTTGGAGCCTTAATTTGGACATTTTCATAGCCTTGCCTTAATTTGGACATTTTCACAGCCTTAGAACTGTAAACTTGCAACTTGACAAATTCCCCCTTTTTAAAAGCTGTTCCATTTCTGGTATATGGCATTCTGGCAACTTGCAAACTAAAACAAGCTCCAAAGGAAAATAGGAGGCAATTTTGCCTCTTTGACCCTCTAGTGTAGTTGATTTCAGAAAGAAAATGGGGAATGTTATTTTTCCATGGTAGTTGGATTTTCAGATCTTCAGAGACAGGATGAAATAAGTATTGCATCAGAGGTACACAGCTTCTATCTACTCTATATCTGTGATTTACTATTAAGATGGGGGTACTTCACATTTCCTTATGTGCTATCCATAATTTTAGCAGAAAAAAACCAAGTTGAGTGTGTGTCTTGAGGGGAGAAGTAGTCAAGAAGGGAAAAGAGAAGTAAAACCTGGCTGTAGAGGCTACCTAGAGAACACATTCTAGAAATCAAAAGATAAAATACACCGCCCTGGGAGTCTAGTGCAAGTTCATCTATGTCTTTTATTTTTGAACTCACCTGTGTGTTAGTTTGAAGCTATTGTGTACCTCAGAAAAGCTGTGTTCTTTTAATCCATTCCTGTGAGTAGACTTATTGTGGGTGGGACCTTTTGGTTAGGTTATTTCAATTGACATGTGACCCACCTCATTCAAAGTAGCACTTAACCCTCTGACTGGAGTCCTATATAAGAGGACAAAACACATACAGAAGTGAAGAGATGAAATTGAGAGAAGCTCATAGAGAAAAATCTTGGAGATGCTGATAGAGATGATTACAAAAACAATACAAACCCCATACAGAGAACGCTGGCATACTCTTGTCCAATACTCAGATCCACTAACTTAACATTTTTTCATTTTTGCTGTGTCATTCTATCTATTCATCAACCTATCAATCCTTCCATCCATCTATTTATCCATCTACTTGTCTTTCTATTTATCAAGCCATTTTCTGAATACTTGAGTTTAGGGCAAATGCTTACATATATCATGCTCCTTGAACACTTAATACTGCCATGTACTTTCCTAAGAACAAGGATACTCAGTTATGTAACCACCTTAAGTGCATTTATCAAGGTTAAGAAATTTAACATGGATACAAAGTGTATAGTTGTATTAGTGAGGGTTCTCTAGACAACAGAATCAACAGGGAACACTCGCAGATATAAAATTTATAAAAGTGTCTCACGTGACCGCAGGAATGCAGAGTCCAAAATCCGCAGGGTAGGCTGTGAAGCCGTGATTTCGATGGAGGGTCTGGACGAACTCCACAGGAGAGGCTCGCTGGCGGAAGCAGGAAGAGCCTGTCTCTTCTGAATCCTCCTTAAAAGGCTTCCAGTGATTGGATTAAGCATCACTCATTGCAGAAGACACTCCCCTTGGCTGATTACAAATGGAATCAGCTGTGGATGCAGCGACATGATCATGATTTAATTCTATGAAATGTCCTCCTAGCAACAGACAGGCCAGCACTTGCCCAACCAGATACGCAGGTTCCACCACTGGGCCAAGTTGACACATGTCCCTGACCATGACAATAGTCTACATTCCAATTTTTTTCATATGCCCCCAAAATGTCCTTTTGGACTTTTTCTCCTCCCTTATTAGATCCTATCCAGGATCATATATTGCATTTAATTGTCATTGTTTCTTTTAGTTGCTCTTTTTTTTCCCCTTTAATTGTGAGAACATATTTACAACACAAACTTTTCCATCTCAACCACTTCCAAGCACACCATTCAGTAGGATTTAGTCATGTTTACACCTTGCAGTGCCCTCATTATCTCCCATTACTAGAAGTTTTCCAATTCTCCATACCGAACCTTACATCTATTAACGTCCCTTATTACATATACTTTAATTTCAGTCTCTCTGAGCTTGCATATTCTCTAATATTTTCTTTGTAGTTATCATGGGCTTAAATTAGCATCCTGTGTTTATAATATTCTCATTTGCTTAGATACCGACTTAACTTCGATAGCATATACAAACTATGTTTCTATACGCTTCAGTCCCTCCCCACCTTTATGTAGTTCTTGTCACAAGTTTCATGTGTATATATTATGAGTTCAAAACCACTGATTTCTCATTACATTTTATGAGTTTGCCTTTTATACACTGTAGGAAGTAAAAAGTGGAGTTGCAAACTAAGAACACACTAGTACTGGCATTTATATTTCCCCATATTATTATCCTTTGTTTCTTCATTTGGCTTCAGTCAATTGTCTAGTGTTCATTCCTTTTAAGCTGCAGCACTCCCTCTAATATTTTTGTGGAGTATATAAGTTAATTAAAATAAGAACTGTGCTACTAAAATCTTAGCAGCCCCTTTGCACCATAGAAATTCCAAACCTTCCATCCTACTGGTCATTCTTTTATTATTATAAAATAAATTCATGCTAACGGTAAAAGCCTCAAATAGACCAAGGGCATGAAGTGAGATTAAAAGCACCTCTCACTTTCCTGTGACCCTCCATTCACATTTCCCCAAGGTAATCATGGTGATGTTTCTTCCAGAACTTTTCTATATATATATTTTAAGACACATATTCCAATTTCTTTTATGCAAATGAGATCATACCATACACACTATTAAGGCAGCTTGATTTTTACATCATTTTCCCATATCCATGTATAAAAATATATAGGTAGAGAATGACCATAGAAATTATCCAAGAAAGATACTTGTTGACTTTCAGGGAGAGCAATTATTAATTCAGTGGGACAGCAGGCATGAACAGGAAGGGTCCAAGCAATGCAGAACATTTGGTCACACTATCTATAGTTCACGATTTGAAGATGGAATTTCTCTTTCTCTGGAAATGGCAATGTTCTGAGAGGGTATAAACTACCCAGGGGAACCCACCAGAGAACAAGAACTAGATGTCATCATAACAAATGTAGAGCACTTCAGTTAAAGTCCTTCCTTCCCACTTTGAAAAGCTCACCTTAAAATTTTTATCTTCACTTTGCACGAAAGGGGAACGAGGAGAAGGTGTTTTGAAGAGGAAGCATTCCCCATAAAGTATATGAATGATTTTACTAACGTCAGTAAGGCAGAGAGATGGACTAGAGAACGAACAAGATCGCCTTCCGCGACGCACATGACTATCAAGAGTCAATAAGCAGATTTGGGACTTTTGCTGATCCTATTCCTACAAAACCATATGCCCTGCAGATGATGATTTAACTCTCTCATCTCACAGAACATTTTGTACATATGAGAAGACCAAGAAGATCAGTGCTGGAAAGTTCGAACAATTCTTTAAGGCATTTTGGTCCTCTATTGAGCTGTGTTGTGTTTGATGTAATGTAAAGACAGAACAGGATTGGAGGGGTTTTTTTTTATTCGGAAGCAGCTATGAGATAACGGGGGACCAGAAGTTGGGGGAGCCACAGCTCTCCAGTAACTGGAGCTCTTACTGTGTGTGTGTGACGTGACATAATGTTTAGAGGGGAGGATGGTGACTTATCAATCTCTGTCTGATGCTGTGGATTTCCTCCCCATTTGTTACTCCAACTGTGTGGAAAGGAATAATTTCATTTTTACATGAGTCACACTTAGAATTTTTCATTTCCAATGGGATATTTTCCAAGTTCACATCACCAAGCCAGTTGGCCATCATATCTGCACATGTCTTTTAGAAAATCTATCTACCCCTGGGCTCTTCCTTTTAGTCTGATCTTTGTCAGACAATGGTTTTGGCAATATCAATTAAAGACCCTCAACTCTCTCTAAATAGAAGGGGATGAATTGAAATGTACTGTTCTAGTTTGCTAGCTGCCAGAATGCAACACACCAGAGACGGATTGGCTTTTAATAAAAGGGGATTTATTTTGTTGGTTCTTCAGAGGAAAGGCAGCTAACTTTCCACTGAGGCTCTTTTCTTACGTGGAAGGCACAGGAAGGTCTCTGCTGGTCTTCTCTCCAGGCCCCTGGGTTCCAACAACTTTCCCCAGGGTGACTTTTCCAAAGGCCTGGGCTGAGCTGCAAGTGCTGAGATGAGAAATGCCGAGCTGCTTAAGCTGTGCTACATTGCGTTTTCTCATTTAAGCACAAGCCAATTAAGTCAAACATCACTCATTGCAGCAGACACGCCTCCTAGCTGACTGCAGATGTAATTGGCAACAGATGAGGTTCACGTACCATTGGCTTGTGTCCGCAGCAACAGAGCTAGGTATGCTCACCTGGCCAAGTTGACAACTGAATCTAACTAACACATGTACCATTTCTGGTATATTGCATTCCAGCAACTTTAGCTAATGGAAATACTTCACATCCATTCTCTTCTGTATTTTCTTCCTAATTACCACCCGAGAATTACCTTTAAGGATGCACCAGTTTGGGTCCATTTCTCTTCCTTTATTTGTAGTCTTCACATACAACGTTAATCTTAAGGCAGGAGCAGAGTAGGCAGGTGCCATTTAATTGTGAGTTGAGGGATGCATCTAAATATTTCCCACAATACCTGCCTTTGAAACCTGAAATTCCATTTTCAAGAATTAGTTTCCTGCAGAGAAAGTATCTGTACTCTATTAAAATTTGTATATCTTAAGAGACTCATCAAAAGTCTGGGTAATGGCTGGTTTTGTTACCTCATGGGCTTCAGAGTCAGGGGCTATGAGAAGCTGGGGAGAGATGACAAACAGAAACACTGCTGGTGGCACTGTTAATGGGCTACAGTGGAGTGGGGAAAGTTGTCAGTAAAGGTGGAGAATAAGAAAGAACACACCAAGAACAAACTTTGCTTCACAATTTTCCAAAGCTTAGGTCTGTCCATGTTAATCTGTAGAAAACTAGTACATTTCTACCTGGCTCAATAAGCACTTGAGAATAAGAAGGCAAAGAAGGGACTCATATTGTACTAACTTGTGACACATTCTCGTGATTCCTCCAGAATTCCTGTTTTCATTTTGCCTGAATTTCAGATCTAAATTTAGAGTTGAAAAGCAAATGTTCTGCACAGGGAGTTTTGCTAACCCTACTAATTTGGAAAGGAAGTTTTTTAGAGGTGAAAAAGACAGTAAATCTTCTCCCATCCTTTTACAAAATATGCTCTTTCTTGTAAAATCTAAGAGGGTTAGGTTTCTGGAATTCCTTTTTAAAAGAACACTTGTTTCTGTTCAAGAAATAAAAGCACCTAGACTTTCTATCTGTGTTGATAGTACCAAAGCTGAAGCTTTGATGAAGGCTGAGGTTGAAAGTTCATGCCAAGAATTACCTTTTTCCAGCACCATGCTGGTGGAGGGAAGGCTTCATTTATTTGGTTTGTCTTTGTTTCATGCTGTTCATGAAAAGCATTAAAGCATGTAGCTTTCTTCTGGTGAAAGTTGATCATATGATGTCTTTATTATATTTTCAATAATTAATGTTTTTAATCATACAAGCAACTCTAGATGCTGTGGCAATGATAATGGCTAAGGAAGTTTAGTGAAAGTGCTAGTTGTGGATTGAATCATGTCCCCCACACATGGCATGTTCAGGGTCCAATCCCCTGGCCCTGTAGATGTGAACCCATTTGCAGATAAAAACCTTGAAGGTGGTATTAATTAAGGTGTGCCCAAACGGAATGAAGGTGGCCCTTCATCAAATATGGCTGAAGTTCTTAAAAGCAAAGGAAATTGGACATGGAAAAGAAGTCACAGAGAGCAGCCAGACCCTGGAAGTGAAAAGAACTCAGAAGAGAATATACTGCCATCTACATTGCCATATGACAGAAAAGCCAAGGAATCCCAAGGATTATTGGCTAGCCAGAAGATACTGACCCCAGGGGTAAACAGGCCTTTCAGTCTTTGAAACTATGAACCAACATATTCTTGTTGTCAAGCCAAATCATTATATCTATTTGTTTTAGCAGCTGAGAACTAATTTAGTGGTGTATATCAAATCTATGTATTTACTAAGTGTTAACTATGAGAAGATTTTCAAAAGGATGGATGCAAAAATGAGGAATATTCCACAACAGTTACAGATTTCGGAGTTGACATCTCCTGAATGCCAATGATTCCTTCCTGGGTGCACTTGATCCCACCAAACTCAGATGTCATAGTCAAGATGAAAAGTACTGTATTTTCATTTTCTTTTACCTTGTCTACTCACCTTTCATTTATTCTTCCTTCTTGTCCACTGGACAAAAAGAGGCCAAAGGGCGGTGAAGAGAACATAGCAGGCAGGAAAAGAGATCTCCTGCAGTCCGGCCCTTATAGAGATTACACTATATTATTCCTCAGAACTACTTAAATTTCAGTACTTTTTTCCCCTGAAGGTTTGGATGGAATGAACAAAAGTTTAGAGAGCAGGGAATTAGGTCTATAAATGGAATGAGATAACCTCTGACCTACTGATAGTAACATCCTCTGCCGTATTGTGGTACAGATCATTCTTGGGGACTAAAGGGAGTCAGACACTAGGTGGGTACATAGCACAGGACATCTGCATGGAGACCATTCCTCTAATTCTACCGGGCTCCTATCACTTTCTTAAAGGTTGCCTCACCATACTGAGGCATCCAGTGCATGCTTTAGTTGACTACCTCTTTTATCAGCCCTGCTCTCCTAATATGTCCCATAATGCCCTTCTCCTCATCCCTTTGCCTTCTATAGGTAATGGCTTTCCTTCCTATTCTTTGGGTGTAGTGTTCTATTAATGTCAATTAAATCCTTTTGGTTGATGGTGTTTTTCTATAACCTTGCTGATTTTCTGTCTAGTTTTTCTACAACAACAGAATATACATTTTTTTTTCAAGTGCCCAAGGCACATATACCATCATAGACCATTTCTTGGGCCACAAAAATATACCTAACCAAATTTTAAGGAATGCAAATCATACAAAGTGTATTTCTGACCACAGCAGAATCAAACTAGAAATCAAAAACGGAAGTAATGGGAAAATATCCGAACATTAGGAAACTAAACAACACACTTCTAAATAATCTACAGGTCAAAGAGGAAGTCCCAAAGAAAATTTAAAAAAATCAAATTGAATGAAAATGAAGACACAACATATCAAAAATTGTGTGATACAGCTAAAGAAGTACTGAGAGAAATTTAGAGCACTAAATTCTACATTAGAAAAGAGGAAGAGCTCCAAATCAATAATCTAAGTTCCTATCTCAAGAACATAGGAAAAGAAGAGCAAAATAAACTGACACAATCAGAAGGAAAGAAATAAAAATAAGAGCAGAAATCAATGAAACAAAGAGCTGATTCAGACCTCTAGTAAAACAGACAAAGATAATAAGAAAAAAGATATAAATTGCCAAAATCAAGAATGAAACAGATATTATCACTACAGACATCAAAAGTGTAAGGCAATCCTGTGACCAACTGTACATGAACTGGACAATTTGGCAGGAAAAATGAAATAAAAGGCATACAGACGGGGAAGGAAGAAATAAAATTGCCCTGACCCAATTTGCAAATGACCTGATAGTTTGCAGAGAAATTTCCAAAGAATTTACAAAAACTCCTCAATATAATAAGTGAGTTCAGAAATGTTGCAGGATACACAATAAACATATAAAAGCAATGTTATTTTTCTATACAAGCAGTAAATACATGGATACAGAAATGAGAAATACAATCACACAAAAATGATGTAATTAGGTATAAATATTACAAAACCAGGTATATCTTGTTTGTTGAAAATTACACAATATGTACCCCAGAAAAAAGATGTTCTTAAATTTAATTCACTTCTGTGGCTGTTACTCCACTGTAAGTAGGACTTCTGATGAGGCAACTCCAGTTAAGACATGGTCGGCCTCATTTGGGATGGTCTTAAACCTATTACTGGAGTCCTTTATGGATGGAATGAATACAGAGAAGGAAAAAGCCACGGAAGCAAGAGGCTGAAATCAAAGAAACCAGAAAGAAAAGGGAGAGATCAGCAGGTGTAGTCATGTGCCATGAGACAAGAAGCCAAGGATTGCTGGTAGCCAGCGTTGCCTCAATAATGCTTTGATTTGGACATTTTTTTGACCTTATACTGTGTGGTCATATGTAGCTATTATAGAGGGAAAAAGCCATTTCTTTTAATCCATTTCTGTGGGTGCAGACTTATTGCAAGTGGAAACTTTGGTTAAGTTATTTCAATTAAGATGTGAATCACCCCTTTCAAAGTGGATCTTAATCTTTTTACCGGAGACCTGTAAGAGAGGATAAAAGATGGAAAAATCCCAAAGAAGTTAAAAGATGAAATTCAGAGAAGTTGAGAGACAAGGACACATCCACAGAAGATAAGAGAGGAAGTCACTGAAGCCAGAACCTGAAAGCAAAAGAAACCTGCGTGAGAAGAACCAGCAGATACCAGCCATGTGCCTTCCCATGTGACAGAGGTGTCCCAGATGTCTGCAGCCTTTCTTCAGAGAAGGCATCATCCTGTTGATGACTTAATATGGAGATTTTCACAGCATTAGAACTGCAAATTTTTAAGCTAATAAATTCCCATTTTAAAACCAACCCATTTCTGACATACTGCATTCTGGCAGCTTTAGCAAACCAAAAAAAACTCTAAACCAACAAATTCCCACTGCTTATGCGAATCCATTTAATAGTTAATAATATTTGCTTTGAGCAGCCTAGGAAACCAAAGCAATTACTAATGAACGAAATCAAAGAAGATTTAAATAAATATAGAGACATACTGTGTTTATGGATTGGAAATCTCAATATAGTGAAGATATCAAATCTTTCCAGCTTTATATTCAGATTTAATGCAATTTCTATCACGATCACAGCAAGATTTTTGTAGCTATAGACAAGCTTATTCTAAAATTTGTATATAAAGGCCAAGGAACTATGACAGCTAAAACAATTTTGAAAAAGAATAAGGTTGGAGGGATCAGTTTACTTGATTTCATGACTTATTATAAAGCTACAGTAAGCAGACTGTGTGACATTTGCAGAAAAATAGACACATAGATCAATGAAACACAATAGAGAACCCAGAATTAGAACCACACAAATATGCCCAACTGATTTTTGACAAAAGTGCAAAAGCCATTCAACGGAATAAAAATAGCTTTTTTCAACAAATGATGCTGGAGCAATTGGATAGCCATTGGCAAAAACCTCAACCTAAGTCTCACACTCTATACAAAAATTAATACAAATGGATCATTGACTTAAATATAGATCATTGACTTAAATATAATACTATGGAACTTCTAGAAGAAAACAGAGGAGAAAACGTTTGGGACCTAGGACCCAGCACAGAGTTCTTAGACGTGACATCCAAAATACAATTCATAAAAGGGAAAATTGATAAATTAGACTTCATCAAAATTGAAAACTTTGGCTTTATGAAAGACCTTATAAAGAGGATGAGAATACAAACTGCAGACTGGGAGAAAATATTTTCAAACTACTTATCCCACAAGGGACTAATATTTAAACATGTAAAAATCTGTCAAAACTCAAAGATAACAAAAATAAAATAAAAATAGCCCATTTAGAAATTGGGCAAAAGACATGAAGAGACATTTCACCAAAGAGGATACACAGATGCCAAATAAGCACATCAAATGATATTCAATATCGTTAGCCATTAAGGAAATGGAAATTAAAACAACAAGTTGTGACTTCACACCTACCAAAGTGGCTAAAATAAAAAACAGTGACAACATCAAATGAGGGTGAGGATGCAAAGAAACTGGTTCACTCACAAACTGATGGTAGGCATTTAAATGGTATAGCCACTCTAGAAAACAGCTTGAGAGTGTCTTAAATTAAACATGCAACTATGAGCCAGCTCAGCAATTTCACTCCTGGGCATTCATCCCAGAGAAATGAAGACTTATCTTCACCCAAAGGCCTATGCACAAATTTTATAGCCACTTGATTCTTAATAGTTGAAAGCTGGAAACAACCCAGATGTCTTCAATAGATGATTTAGAAAGTTGTAGTGCATCTATACCTTGAAATACTGCTTGGCAATAAAAAGGAACAAATTACCGAAGCATGTGATAATTTGGATGACTCTTCAGGGAATTATGTTGAATAAAAACAAAAGCCAATCCCAAAAGTTTATATACTGTATGATTTCATTTATATAACATTCATGAAATGACAAAATCATAAATGGAAAATAGATAAGTGATTTCCAGGAGTTAGGTAGGGGCAGAAGATGGAAGAGAAGTGCATGTGAATTATCAAGGGCAACTTGAGTGACTGCTAAGGTGATGAACACATTCTATATCTTGAGTATAAGGTCAGTATCTTGGTTGTGATGTGTACTATAGTTTTGCAAGTTGTTACCTGTTCTAGTTTGCTAGCTGCCGGAATGCAACACACCAGAGACAGATTGGCTTTTAATAAAAGGGGATTTATTTTGTTAGTTCTTCAGAGGAAAGGCAGCTAACTTTCCACTGAGGTTCTTTCTTATGTGGGAAGGCACAGGATGGTCTCAACTGGCCTTCTCTCCAGGTCTCTGGGTTCCGACAACTTTCCCTGGGGTGATTCCTTTCTGCATCTCCAGAGGCCTGGGCTGAGCTGCGAGTGCTGAGATGAGGTATGCTGAGCTGCTTAGGCTGTGCTATGTTGAACTCTCTCATTTACGCAGCAGCCAATTAAGTCAAACGTCATTCATTGCAGCAGGCACGCCTCCTAGCCGACTGCAAATGTAATGAGCAACAGATGAGGTTCATGTACCCTTGGCTCATGTCCACATCAACAGAACTAGGCATGTTCACCTGGCCAAGTTGACACCTGACTCTAACTACCACATTACCAAAAGGGGAAACTGGGTAAAAGGCACAGAGAATTCTGTTTCATTTCTTACAACTGCATGCCTATCTACACCTGTCTTCAAAAGATTAATTAAAAACAAAACCAAAGCAAGTTAAAGAAAGAGGGCTTTGTGTCTGCTCACTCACTGCGTCTTTTTATTCTCTAAGTTGGTGGGTAAATTTGGTGTTGCTTCTTCTGTATCTGGCAGGAAAGAACAGGAGGCCAGAGAGTAGCCATGCGATCCCAGCATGATTTACCCATCTCTGTTGGAAGTGAGGGGGGACCCTGACTGAGCACATATTCTCAAATGATGATTTCTTTTTACACCAGGCCAGAGGTGCAGGAGTCACTTGCCGTCTTGTCTCCTCTCTTTTGTTACACATATTCATCCCCCATTCCATTGTTGCAACACCCCCACTTTTTTTTTTAAAAGAAAATGATTAAGAATCTATTCCAAAAAAGAAGGAAAACATTAATTTTATTAGGGATTTCTGGTTTTGGTTTGCAAGATCCGTACAACACAGGGACAGATGTATATCCATATAGATATTTCTCCATATAGACATTTTCTTTCCTAATTTGCTTTCTTGCCACAGGTTGCAAATGTATTTTCTTCACTGCCTTAAACTTTGGAATGTTGTTTTTTTCCCGTTATTAAATGTGTATGAGTCTCATTAGCTGTGGTTAGAAATGGAAGAGTCTGTGTGAGTATGTTTACATGTGTTTGCATGATTATGCATGTGACAGAAAGAGTTCCTTGTGGTTCTTGCTCATAATTTCCTTTGTGAAAAAACACACTGAAAGTCCTTTTTAAAGAACATTGGCAATACCCTAACAGTTGGCAGCCAGAGCATTTCAACACCAACACATTAATAGATCATGTGCTAAACACTGGGAAAGGTGCTTGGGTATAAAACTTTAGTGAAACAGGCCTTATCTCAAGGGCTCTACGGTAAAGTGGTAGCTACCTGTTTTGAGTGTCTGCTGGGGTCAGGACGTACTTTAATAGCATGAACTTTATGCTCTCATCCCTTCCGTAAGATAGCAATAAGCCATTCCCTTTTTATCCATATGGGAACCAATACTCAAAGAGATTAAAGAACTTGCTCAAGTTTGCAGAGCTCGTAAACTGATGATGTTTAAGTAAAAACCAGATCTGTATATGCCATGCTGTCTCGTCTAGCTCTGGATTAACAGAAAGGAGAATAAGATCAGTAAATGAGCAAGTGCTAACTAAATGCCCAGGAAGCAGCAGATGATAGCAACTGTGAGATATACAGGGAGGGAGAGACAACTGTGACAAAAGTAAGCATTTGGTGAATATAAATGTGAATCTTGTTCAAGAGCCAAGCTAGAGGGTATTTTCTGCATTGTTTTAATTTGTATGTAAGTGCTATAATAGGAAGCCAACTAAAGTATGTTTTAGTTTCCCGGCTGTTAAAACAAATACTACATAATGAGTTGGTTTAAACAACGGGAATTTTTTGGCTTACAGTTTTGAGGGTAAGGGAAGTCCAAAATTGAAGTGTCAGCAAGGCAATGCTTTCTGCAGACTGTGGCACTCCGACCTGGCAGGGATCCTCGGCTTCTTGGCTTTTCTGTCACATGGCAATGCACACGGCAGTGTCTTCTCCTTTCTCTTCTGGGTTGTGCTGACTTCCAGCTTCCGGCTGCTCCCTATGGCTTCCTCTGTCTTTCACTCCATTTATAAAGAACTTCAGTAACAAAGAGCAAAGTCCTGTTGGGCCACCCCTTAACTGAAGTAACACCTTAAAGAGATCTTATTTACAAAGGGGTCACACCCAACAGAATTTGAACCAAGACCAAGAACACGTCCAAATTGGGGCACATAGTTCAATCCATGGCACCCTCTGCCATTTCTAACAAAATCTCCTTCAAACTCGTCTCAGGTCTTTCCACTTCAGAGGAGTGCTACTCTACTCCAGTTATGCCGGGATACTCCTGTCTGCCTTCTTTCCTTCCCATTCCTAGGAGAACCTGTTCTTGCCAAATCTTTGTCTTTAAAGTCAACTAGTCCTCCAAAATGTAGAAAATACTGAGTGAGTATTAAAGCTTACCTCTAACATTGTCACTCAAAGAAATTCTTTATTCTTTGGGGTTATGTGTAGACTCAGCAGAAAGTATGTGAAAAATAAACCTGAGATTTGGGTTACAGGGAAGAAAGTATTACTGTGGGAATGTTCCAACCATCTAATTCCTTCTATCACTCTAGAGAGAATCCTCTGATTGCTTGCTCAATTCCCGACCATTTCCCCCATCTAAAGGCAGAAAATCCTTTCTGGTCCTTAGAGGAGAGGAATCAATCCACAACATAAAGGAATAGGGAGAGAAGAAGGGGAAGGTGAGAGAAAGACATCAAGAGAGATACCTTGGAGCTGATGTGGAATGAGAAAGCAGTGTAGTGACTGGGAATTATGATTTGGATCTCCTTCAGAGAAGGAGATCTTTCTCACACAAGAAAGTTGAGACAGGGAGATGAGCTATTTAAAGGGTATTTTAGGTTGCTGGAGCCTGTCTAGTCACTGAGAAGTTGATGGATATGGGCTCTGCATTTCCAGAGGCAGGACCAATTCTGAATGCCCTGCCAAGCTTAGTACATTCCAGGTCTTAGAGACCAGCAAGGATCAGCTTGTCTGGACAGGTATTTCAGGAAGATGGGTGAGAAAAGTAAAGCTGTTCAAGAACAGCTAATATGCCACGAACACCTGTGAGTTTACTTTTAGGTTGAACATTTAAAATTGCCATTTTATTAGGACAAAAATGGTTGAATATTGGCAATATTGTATGATTCAATCTAATATCTGCTTCTTATCCTAATCCATTTCTAAAATGTATTTTATTTTAAGGAATTTGAAGTTGAATGTATTGGAAGGAATATGGTCCCCAGAGTAAAAAATACGTAAAAATTCTAGAGCCTCTTCTTTTTTATTTCTTGGAACATGAAATTTTAATTGATATGACTGAAGTTACATTGACAGAAATTTTCGTTTCTTTTTTTCTTGTGTACACTGGCCTCTTTTTAATTAAAACTTTTTATTAGAGAAGTTGTGAATTTACAGAACAATCATGCATAATATGTAGGATTCTCATATATTACCCCACCACTAGCACTTGCATTGGCACGGAAAGTTTATTACAATTGATAACACCTTTTTTGTAATTCTAGTATTTTATAGCAGTAGTTACATTTGTTACAATTGATGAAAGATTATTAAAGTAGTATTATAACTCTGTTCATAGTAGGGGTATTTTTCTCTATATTCCTGACATTATTATTATTTATTATTATTATTTTTATTATTTATGTCTTTATTTTATTACTCATCACCCCACACACTGTATAAAGGGAGTGTCGGTCACAAGGTGTTCACAATCATACACAATAAAAGCCATATAGTTACACAATCATTATTGAAGATCAAGGCTACTAGATTACAGTTGAACAATTTCAGGTATTTCCTTCTGGCTAGTCTAATACACTAGAAACTAAAAAGAAATATCTACGCGATGAGTCAGTAGTCGAAACTGTTTATTAATTTCTAATTTCTCAGTACATCTCCTCCTTTTCATTTGATCATTCTCTCAATCTTTAGGGATGTCTGAGCAATGACCATTTTAACTTCTTCATACTGGAAAGGGGTGTTGACCTTAAGGTAGAGGAATGAAACTGGTTGATGTCCTTGGAGAGACTGGTAGCTTTAGTTTCAGAACTTCTCTGGAATAGGAAAAATCTGGAGGCTTTAAGTTCCTGAAAAAAATAAACATTCTAAGAAAACCTTTTATAGAGTCTTTGATAGAGCCCAGGGTTTTCAGGAATACTATTGGTTGGAGCTTAGCATACTGTGGCAATTTACAATATCTGACTGAAGCTTGCGTAAGAGTAACCTCCAGAATGACCTCTTGACTCTATTTGACATCTTTTAGCCACTGAAACTTAATTTTGTTTCATTTCTTTCTCCCTTTAGGTCAAGAAGAGGTCTCAGTCCATGATACCAGGGCCAGGCTCATCCTTGTGAGTCATGTCCCATGTAGTGGGGTTGGTAGTGAATTTATTTGCAGAGTTAGCTTAGAGAGAGAGGTCACATCTGAGCAACAAAAGAGAGCCTCTTCTTAATAAATGTCTGACCTTGAGCACATTAGCTTAACTCCTTTAAGCCTCAGTTTTCTCAGCTGACAAACAGATAGAACAACACCTGTATTCCTGAGAGAGTGTATGAGAGGGCATATTAAGTTTTTGGCCACATAGTAGGCATTCACATGTTAATTTGTCCTCCCAACCCACCTCATAGAGGTCTCTAGGGTCTATTTGCTTGAAATGTTGGACAACATAGTTCATCTCCCTGGATTTTCACTAACTCAAAATCAGTTATGTTAGAGGAAGAAGGGACCTGATAACTCATCTAGCCTAACACTTCATTTTACAAGTATGGAAATCAAGGCTTAGAGACATTTTCCAAGGCCATAAAATTATCCAGTGTCAAGATCTGTTATCCAGGCCCAAGCCACCAGTTCCAGAGGTTGGGCCTAGTAGCCCAAGACAGTTGGTATGTCCTTACATTTTACCATCCTTCCATCCATCCAACAGAAACCCAAGGAAGGGAAGGAGAGGGGTAGGGAGAACCACACATTTGTCCAAAGGCTGTGGCTTTTCTTTCAGGCACAGAAAGTAAAGGCTTTTGTGTAGATCGTGTGGCTCTTTCACCTCAGGAGATATAGATTGCTCTAAGGCTTAAGCAGGAATGGCAAAGAAGATTTCATCTTGTCACCACTAATCAATTTTAGTGGTCACTTGGGGTGCTGTGTTGAGAAGAATTCTGTGACTATGTCCAGATTTAACAAGACAAAATTCTTCATTAATTATTAATTAATGATGTCTGCCTTAGGTATGGAAGGGAAAAGTATTAACAGGAATTCCTTGGTCCTATCTCAGACCTACAGAACCAGAAACTTCAGGGATGTAGCAGAGTGATCTGCATTTTTAATATGGTCATTCTTAGGCCCACTGAGATTCTTATGAACCACTGAACTAGAGGACAAAATAAAAATTCCTTTGGATATCCCAAAGTGGTCCCAAACCAGACTTGTGCAACTCAGGATCCAAGACTTCATATAGAAGTAGTGCCTAATGCAGAACTAATTCTGCCAGAGTCCTCTTCAGTCCACCATCAGCCTAGCGGGAGCTTCCTTGAAGCCTGAAATGGCACCCAAAGAATGGGTATCCTAAGGGAACAGCAGCTAACATTTATTGGAAACTGGTCTAAGGACTTCAGCAACTATTATCATCCCAACTTTAGAGGTGAAAAGTCAAAGTTAAGTCATATAGAGATGTTAAGGAACTTCCTAAGATCTTATAGCTAGCATGGGGTGGAAGAAGGAAAACACTCAGGCTTAGCCTTGCTCTTCCTGTGCATGAGCAAAATCATTGCTCTCATGGGAATGACTTCCGGTTTCTTGATACTGAACCTACCTTCCTCTTTCGCGCCTCCCTGACTCTCTACGTGGGCACTATGCTGACCTGGGTTCTAATAGCCAACAGCCGGTCTAACTCTGGAGTTTGCCTGGTTTCTGTGCTACCAGGCTGTTTAGCTTACCTTAGCCCGAGTCTCCACCATGTGAGCCCACGTCTTGGTTCAGCGAGATGAACAATTTCCTGAAATGAAAAGTATAGTAACCGGAAACAATGAAAGAAAGGCAGAGCATGCTTTGAGGATGGTCAGTGGATGAACCCCTGAAAATTAAATCCTCTAATTTTTCAACCTGTCAGGGGGATGTTAAATCTGTAATATCACTTGTTTATATAACTATAACAAAGAAGCTTTGCAATGATACGTTTGCTATAAAAATGTTCCCAGAGGTCTCAGGTTCTGTTCCTGCTTCTTAAACTTCTTTTCTTTTTTTTTTTTTTTTTTTACATGGGCAGGCACCAGGAATCGAACCTGGGTCCTCTGGCATGGCAGGCAAGCATTCTTGCCCGCTGAGCCACCGTGGCCCACCCTCTTAAGCTTCTTAATGCTGATGGAATCCTACAAATTATTAAGTTCACTGGACTTGAGAGTATCCCATGAGGGGTTATGGCTCCGATGACAATACATGCTCTATTCATTTCTATTGACTGATGGATTTTACAATAGTTATTTCTTGACCTAAGAGTTAAGGCTGCCCCTGGGGAGGAAAAATTGTGACTAGATTAGTTGGACAGCATACTTTAAAGACTCCCAATCCCATATGAAAAAACCTCAAAACAGGTTAAAAATGAACTCCCGTCTCTTTCTGGCTGTTACATATGTACATCAGTATTTTATATCTGGCCCAGAATACATGAAGTTAGAAGAATTCATATCAAAGGCAAGTGTAGAATGAGCCTACTGGTGGTAACTTAATTGAGCCCAGCAGGGTTAAATAAATATAGACAGCTTTTTGAAGATACACAGCTTTTTGAAGAATGTGAATTTTTAACTGAAAAGATAAGGATAAAACATTCAAGGATTATGTCTGTATCACAGATTTTATGTGGCAGGTTGAACAAGGGAGACTCACCTCCCAGGGTTGTGAGCGAACATGGAAGGGGTAAGGCCTGTGGAAGTGTCTAAAATGTGGTAGACTGGTATAGAAACATAAGGAATGACTATTTCTAAAATAATCACCATTTCCTCACTGGACCTTTTTCCACACGAAAGCTTTCCACTTTCCAAAGTTGTGTTTGTCTTCAGGATGACTCTCACATGTCCTCCTCTCCTCAACCTTCCCTGGCCCTCCACAGGCCTGTGGCACCTTCCCCCCACCCCCAGTGGAGGGACATCCAGGCAGCCACTTATCTCACTGTGCCTGGTGATGCAGTTTTGTGGGAATGTGTTGCATGGTTGCTTCTATTCTCTGATCCCCCTCCTCCTCTCCCAATTTTACATCATGAAAACTCTTGATCAGGTGGCCTTGCTATTATAACCCCCTGACTCGTCATATTAGCCTGAGGAAGAATCCAGCTGCTTTCTCTTCCCTGTTCCTGATCCCTCCCCTGCCCACAGAAGTCTAATATGACAGTTAGGATGCAAACTAGGGAAACAGAGAATAAATCATTTGCTTTTAGACACTGGTGTGTGTTCATTGGTTGCTAAAATCCTTTCCCCCATTACTTTTTCCTTTCTAAGTATTGAGAGTCAGAAAACTTCCAAATACTGGCGGGGTGGGGGTGCAAGGGTAGTCCAGTGGTAGAATTCTTCCTGCCATGCGGGAGACCTGGGTTCCATTTCCAGTCCATGCACCTCTCCCCCCAAAAAAATAAACCAGCAAAACTAACAAACAAACACAAATTCAACGGATGGTGCTGCAATAACGGGATACTCATAAGGAAAAATAATGAAATGTGACCCCACCATACAGCATACCAAAAAAAGAAAAAAGAAAAGAAAACTTCCAAATATTTTTAGTTTTCCTTAAAGGCAGAATGGGGGGACAGATTCTTGCCTATTGTTTTATGAGTTCAGTTCCCTCTCTATATTAGTTAGGATAAAATTAGCTGCTATTCTAAATAACTCCCTAACTTTTAGTGGTTTAGCACAATACAGGTTTATTTCTCCCTCATTTAACAGTCTGACATGGGTAATCCCGCTCAGCAGAGAGATTTCTTCTTCTGGGTAACTCACACTCCCAGGTTCATTCCATCTTGTTGCTTCTCTATCTTCTGCTTTCACCTAATGAAAGGCCTGTCTAGCTAATGGAAAGGTGTGGAAATGGTGACTAACAACTATATTCATAATCCATTGGTGAGAGCATGGTCATACCTGAATGCATGGGGTACTGGGAAATAAGTCTATGCTTGGACAGTCACCCCCAGTAAAAAATTCTCACTATAGATGGGGAAGCACAAATTTGGGAGGGCTATCTAGCAGTTTTGGTAACAATATACTGTCTCAAGCTGGTGAGAACTACGTGTTAGCATGATTCACTCCTCCTTAATTGTCTCCCTCCAATCTGACAAGCAGAGTTTTCCAAAGCTGACCTGGGTTTAGGCTAGATACCAGTACCATTTTACCTGCACCATAAAACCTAAGCCAACTGGTTTGGTTTGCTAAAGCTGCCGGAATGCAATATACCAGAAATGGGCTGGCTTTTATATCAGGGATTTATTAGTTGACAAATTTACAGATCTAAGGCCATGAAAATGTCCTAAAAGGATGGTGTCTTCTCTGAAGAAAGGTTGCTAGCATCCAGGTTTCCTTGCAAGGCACATGGCTGGCATCTGCTGGTCCTTTTGCTCTCAGGTTTCCTTGCTTTCAGTTCCTACTTCCCATGGCCCCATCTTTGAGCCTGTGTAGGTCCTCATTTAGCATCTCTGGGGCTTTTCTCTCTCAGGTCTCTCTCTGAATATTTGTCTCTGAGCTTTTTCTGCCTTTTATCTCTCATAAAAGATTCCAGTAAAGGATTAAGGTCCGCCTTGAATTGGGTAGGTCACATCTCAGTTTTTTTTTGGGCGTGGGCAGGCACCGGGAATCAAACCCAGGTCTCCAGCATGGCAGGTGAGAACTCTGCCACTGAGCCACCGTAGCCTGTCCAAGTAAGTCACATCTCAATCAAAACAATCGAATTTAAAAAGTTCCACCACAAGTCTGCAGCCACAGGAACAGATGAAAAGAACTTGGCCTTTTCTAGGGTACATAACACTTTCAAATAAGCACACCAAGCAATAGGTGGTATGGGCTGCTGTAAAAGGACCAGCAGCAAGTTGTGAGTCACGGTCTCCATCCTACAATTTTCCCCTACATAATCACAAGTTTGGTCAAGCATATGCTTATTTATCTCCCCACTGACTTTGCTAAAATAAATTAAGTTTTAGGACCAATCCCTGGTCAAGCTGTATCTCTTTACACACCTGGAAGTGTTTCCAGAAAAGTCCCAACATAGTGCTTTTCCTATACAAGTTCTCATAAGTAAGTGTTGAGTGATTGGGTGAACAAATGTTAATGGCTTAACAATGTCCAAGGAAAGTTGAATATCAGGGCTCCAGATATGTTATTTACCAAATAACGCACATCCCCCAAATAAGGAACATGAGGCTTATTTGTACTAACATAAGATGGGCACCAGCCCCCAAAAGGGACACAACCATGTCCTTTGAATTCAAGGTCATGAAATAATGTTTTAGGCGGGTCTTTTCAGTCACTGTTTGCTGAGAAGAGGATTTCCTCCTCCTGGGAACCAAAGTGGATAATTATTTAGGATTGTAGCTGAGTATATTTGTTGAGCCAGTTGGGCTTGGGTAGTGTGAGGTCCTCTTTAAGTGTCCTAATTAACCTGCCCCTGAACTCCTGCCCCCGAGGCCTCCTCACAGAGCTGACCACCTCAGAGCCGTGTGCTTTTCTCACATCTAAGCTGGAAGAGCCAGGAGGGAGGTCGTCAGGCTGGCATTGTTGGACTGGATTGGTGGAGAGGAAAATATGGAATGGTGGTAGTCCTTACTGGGAGAAAAATGGATATTGAAAAGGTGCTTTAATGCCTACCTAAGATTCAGTTAACAAAATTTATGACAAGATTAAGAAATGGCTATAGTATAGTATAGGAAGTATTAGTGAGAAGAAAATAATATTATGAGAAGTATTCTCATTATTCTGAAAACTGGGCTGTATTAGGCAGGGTTCTACAGAGTAACAGAACTGACAGATTATATATATTATGTGTGTGCATGTGTCTATATGTGTATATATATATATATATGTACACATGTAAATATTAAAAAATTTTATTATAGGAATTGGTTCATGCAACCGTGGAGATTGGCAAGTCTAAATTCTGTAGGTCCGACCACAAGTTGGATACTTGATGAAGGTGAATTTGAAATCCGCAGGTGAAGTGGGTTGGTTGAAGTAAAGACAGAAAAGTTTTCTTTCTGACTGCTGAAATCCTTAGTTCTTGCTTTAAGGCTTCTGACAGAATGGATGAAGACAGTCCTTTCACTGCAGAAGCAAATCTCCTATGTCGGTTATAGATGTGATCAGTCACAGATACAGTCAACTGACTAATGATTTCAATCCACCTACAAAATACTCTCACAGTAACAAGCAGGCCAGTGCTTGCTTGACCAAATATCTGGACACTAGAGCCTAGCCCAAGCTGACATATGAAATGGACTATCACATGGCCTAAATGACAATGTAGCTTATTCGTTTCACTCCAGTTTTTATTGACGCAACAATGCTTTTCATTACGTTTAAGCCTTGAAGACATCTGGGAGGTGATTTGCTTTCAAGTCCTAGAGGATAGGGTAGGGATGGGGGAGTTGACGACACTTAGATGCAGCTGTTACGTGAATGGATTCAAGTGGGGGAGCAGGGTCCCTGCTAGCTACGCCCCCCTACCTTCTGTGGATCCTGACAAACTGGAAGTGGATGGAGAAGCAAAGGAATTCAGAGAAAGGTAAAAGTCTGACTACTAGTGGCTATCTTGGAGATTTCCCCGGAAAGTTGACGATATTGACTAGTAGAGGCTGGTCTGTTGGTTGAGACCACAAACTATGCTTCCTGCCTTACCCAAGCCCCTTCCATTCATTTACTGAAAGTGGTTTCTAGGCAACTATGAGGTTGTCTTTCATGATTTTCACCTGTCTTTCTATTTGTTTAAATTCCTTCTAACACTTCCATCAGAAATAATACCATAAAAATAAATTAATTTCTTTGCACTCAATTCTAAAATGCAAATACCACCCCAAAAGAGTCATGATTGAAGCCAATACACACTCAGTAGACCATGGTTTATCAAATACTTTTCTTAATAGGATTTCTAAGGAATATTGGGGATTCAAAAGTGGAAGCAAAATGAAGGAATCTCTGTGGCTTCCAGACTAAAGCCATATTGTAACTGGGAAGCCTTTAATGTATACCTTGAATCTGTGGAAATATACACAATTACTCAGGCACGTATAATGCCTTGTTCATCTGACATAGTTTACTTCTCAATGTAAAGACTCCAAATACATGCAATTTTCACCATGAGACACTGGACTGAGAACTTTTTGATAAAAAAACTTAGTCAAATTATGAATTAGCTTTAGTTGTGTTTGCTTGGAAGTCAAGTTAACTGTAGACATCTAACTTAAAATGTGGCAAATAGGTGCATTCTTTTGGAAGGTAATCGCTATTAAAAATTTAAATGCACATGCTCTTTGATTGAGCAATCCTACTTCTTAGAATTTTGTCATAGAAATGCTCCTACAAAATGCAAGGATTTGTACAAGGATGTTTCCTTACATACTGTTTATGGTAGTGAATAATTAGAAACAATTCAAATGTCCTTCGTTAGGGGTCTGGTTAAACAAGTCACACAACAGTCAGAAAATGGACTACCAAGAGAAAGAATGAATGTGTCTTTAGTTACTGATACAGAAAGATGTCAAAGTTACGCTATTGCATGAAAAAGACAAGCACAATACAATATATAGAAGATAATCTTGATTCTTTCCATATATGGCTATACAGCTTCAGAAAAAGTTTGAAAGGTCATACCAAATTGCAAGTGCATTCATCTTTGGGGAGTAGGGAAATTCTACTTTTTAGTTTCATTTTTTCTGGGCTGTTCAAATGTATAATAATGCAATATTTTTGCAATAGTTAAAAAATAAATTTATCTTGTTGAGATGTGTGCTTGTGTTTTGGCCATGATCCCTCCCCACCAGGGAAATGCCCAGTCTTGTCTTGTTTATAGTGCTGGGTTTGTTTCCTGGTTCTGCATCTGTGTCCTCTTTTTGATATCCTGCACCCCCTGCTGTGAGAGGTGTTTTGGGCACAAGGTCTCTTTTTTGCCGACTTACTGATAGTGCTTCAATCTTTGGGGATTGGAAGCCTTTGCTTCAAATCTTTTCAAATAGGCTTTCGTTTTTCAAATAACCTTTTCCCTGTTCCTCAGTTTTTTTTAATGTTCTTTCTCCCTCCTGTGGTTTCCACATCTATGCTTGAATATATGCTCTACTCTTTACTGTCTTTTTCATGAGGACTTTCTTTTCCTCTGAAGATTCTACCTTCAATAGAGCCATCTTTCTCTAACTGCTGCTGTTTGTTGTGGTCACCCACTCTGGGCATGATAGGGAGCTCTCCTTCCTCACCTGATTTCAAACTGCTAGCATTCATACTGAGGTTCAGTAGTGCTGCAGTAAGTTCCCGACTTTTCTACTTTTAAGTGACCAGAGAGGCCAGAAAAACAACCCTCATTGCCAGAAGAATAGCAGGCGGGCTGTGATAACTGGCCTCCAACATGCCCCCCAGTGACCCTTGCCTCCTGAAATTCATGCCTTGCATAGCTCTCCCCAACCTTGAATCAGGGTTGACCTGCATCAGCCTGTCACAGTGTATGATTTCTGAAGTTAAATTCTAAGAGACAGTGCAGCTTCTCCCTTGGTTTCTTGGATGGCTCACTCTGGTGGAAGCCGCCATCCTGCTGTGAGGCCCACATTGCCAGGCATGTGCCAGCACCAACTTGCCAGGCATGTGAGTGAGCCACCTTGGAAGTGGACTTTCCAGCCCCAGGGGAGTATTCAAATGGCCGAAGTCCCAGCAGACATTTAGCTGCAGCCTCATGAGAATCATCCAACTATGCAACCTTCAAATTCTTGACACACGTATATGAGATCATGAGATAATAAATTATTTTTATTGCTTTAAACCACCAAATTTTGGGGTGATATAATCCCTGGCATTAGATTAGTAATAGAAGGCTTGTGTCTCAAAGGTTTTGACACAGAACAAATGCTTAATAAATGTCAGTTTAAAAGAGGCAAAGATATCCTTCAACAAAGAGAAAGCCCTAACCTCAATGTTTCGCCTATTAACTCTTTTCTGGTCAGATGTATATAAAATTAGCAATTTGAATTCAATTCAACTTTGTCCGATTATTAAAGGAAATGTTCATTCACTGTCTTACTTCCATGTGAATGGAACTACCCTAGGCTTAGAGTGAAATGTAGGAGTTTATGTGGTTGTTTTGATGATTACTTCAGATGCAGAGAAATCTGAGAATGGTTTCAGCTTTCCTTTATGGCTAGCAGCCCTATTCAGATTTTCCTTATGAAAATGGGTACTTTCTCAACAGACTTAGCATTTTTCTCTAATTCAGAGCATGCAAGACATGGCTGTTTTGTCAGTTTTTTTTTTTCTTTCCTACTGCTATAAATGCACATTAGTGAAACTTTACCACTGACAGATAAACCTTCCAAAGATGTTGGCACAGTTTTCTTTCTAGTGAAATGAATAACTCAGAGCTTGTGCAGACCCCAAATTCCAGGCTTAAATTGTTAATGGATCTATCAGTGTGACACATTGATGCAGAGTTGCATCAGAATATAAAACTACTAAATATTTATAGTCACTCTTTATTGAATTACTGAGTGGTTTCACTTACCCAAGCTAATAATGAGCTGTATAGGCAGCACTTTTTTTTTTCTTTACAGAAATATTCTTCAATCTCCAAACCAGTTAATTAAGTCATTTAGGAACAGAACTTGTAAAATTTATTTCAAATGGTAGAATCAAAAGATTTATTGAAATGGATGAGATGCTAAGGAAAATCTATTGCTAGGTCATAAGAAGTTGACTTAAATTAGCCATTAGAATAGATCTCCCAGTCTCACTGATAAGTAGTATTTTATTCAGAGTAAATAATTTGAGAAGATTTTATATAATTTTTTCTTGCCAGGGATTTCTTGCTACTGCATTTTAGACTCCTTCCTATTTATAAATCTTGTCTTATGAGGGTGACCGACGCTTAAATTAGATATTAATTTAATTATATTATGCTTTTCATAATCTGCAGGTTTTAGTGTGTGTGTGGGTTGAGACACAATTAACCTTAAGTAAACTTTGGCAGAAAATATCAGTTCTCCTCCACATCCCTTCTGTATTAGTTAGGGTTTAATCAGAGAAGTAGATATTTATAACCCTGATATATCTATATAGCAGATCACATGTATATGATATCAAAATTATATATAAACATGATATCGCAAATGATAGTCTCCATAAGACCGTGTCTTTGTATGTGACGGCAGAGGTTGAAATCTGAGAGGCAACCAGTTAGGAAGGGAAGATGGACATAAAGTGGGAGATAAAGGTATTCTGGAATCCATGAGCATGAGCTGGAACTTACGAGGGCAAACTGGAACCAAGGTCAATTTTCACTGCCTCTGACCTTGGTAATGTGGGTGTCCTGCAGGAGAAACTGACCATCAACTATACACTTGACCTAGGAGTAGGAGAAGCTTCATGAGACTCTAGGAGAAGGTGGGTGGAGTGGTGACAGGTCTAGTGGCTGCTCCGTACCTATGAGCTGAGCCAGCAGATACACGAAAACATGTCTGAACTACAAAATTATATTTATTGGCCCACTTAACCAGAGATTTTGGTGGATAGGAATTCTGTGAACTGCAGTTCAGCATAGCTAAGCTAGTGCATTACATATCCACTGTGTCCTTGCATCTCTTCTTCCTATATCCTCTCTACCTGGTTTTAGCTTGCTTTCATCTCTAACAGCCAGCATATCCAGTTATTTTTTTGGAGGGAAGATTTTAGGCTATTGGAGTTACTTTGCTTTGAAGTGTCTGGGAGTTTACTTCCCTCTAGGATAACCTTGACTAATGAATGACCAGTGTCTCAATCTCTGATTTAGCATAGAGTAACAGATCCCTAGTTTGGATCTAAGTTTCCCAATAATAAAATTATTTTCTGTCATCTCAAACTGTACAGTGGCTGAATTTCCGCCTGAGTCTTATTCTTCCTATGAGAAAGTTCTCTGGTCTCACCATCAGACTAAATACCTCCCAGATGTCCTTTCCAAGAATATCAATTCTGGTCTTTGTTCATAGATCCTCATCCTTTAAACAGCTAGCAGGTTTTCTGGATCTGCTTGTCTGAGATTTCCCCAAACTGTCCCATCTTGCCTCTGCCTAAATCTTGATTGTGACAAAAGAGGAGGAGACAGCAAAATAAAAATCTTTGATAAGTAAAGAAACATGGAAGCCAAGGATTGATGATCAAGAATGAAGACAGGAAGAATTATTTACTCAATTATTACTCAATGGTATCCCAGATATTATTCTAGGTGGTGGAGATATTTCAATGAATTAAGCACAGTTCCTCCTCTCATAGAGAATACATTCTTATGTGGGAGAGTGATAATAACAAAAGCCAAATAAATATAAAACGTATCTTGTAGAAATAAATACTAAAGAAAAAAGCAAGCTAAGGGAATAGTGAGTGATGGTGAGGGTATGTTACTGAGATATAGCAGTCCAGGAAGGTCCTCTCTGATGAGGGCACATTTGAGCAGAGCTTTGAAGGAAAGGAGGTAGAAGGCCATGCACGTGTTTGGGGAAGTACCTTTTGTGCAGTTGGAACAGTTAGGTGAAGACCCATTAGCATTCTAGAATAAGCAGGGAATTGTAGCAGCTTACATTAATTGATCATTAGGTATCCTTCTAAGCACATTACATACACTATCGCTTCTATTTCTAAAATTTTAATGTTACAATTGATGTTGTGGTGAACATTTTAATGCATGTGAATTTTTCTACATTTATTTGAATCATTTCCATAGATTAAACTCTCATGAGTAGTGTAGAATTTTCCCATCAAAGAATATGGTCATTTTTATGACTCTTAATATTATCAACTTGCCTTCCCAAATGACCGGGTCAACAATTGACATTGCTACCAGCAATGTTCAAGTATGATAAACAAATATTACCACCAGACATCTTCTGAACGTCGATATTCAAAAGTATCTATTTATATTTCCTCAAGAACAGGGTTGAAAAGATACTGCTACCTGACCTGCTGTGCTTAGTAATGCCTTCTTTAATGGTAATTTGCTTCTAGGGCACATTTAAGAAATATCCAGTGTTAAATCCACACCAGCCTCATAAAGATTTCAGAAGATAGGCAGCCTTGAGGACTCAGTGAGATTCAGAAGATACAGGTTCGTAAGCTACATCTTAACAGCTGCGTGGCTCTGGATTTACATTCCAAGGATATTGTTAGAACAGAATGATACAGTGTCTATGGAAGCACTTTTTTTTATAACTTCTGAAGTATTCTACATATATTAGTTAGTTAACCTGATTTACTGGACATTCTGTCATTGTCCTCCAAATAAATATGAAGCACAATGTTTATCGCTAAAATATTTTAGTAGATCTTTTCTGGGTGACTTTCCAATATTGGTTTTCTCCTATGCTGGTAAGACAGCTCCAGTTTCCTTGGGGAACTTTCCCGCCTCTAACTCCATGTGGTTTGTAGGGGGCTGACTTGACCCCAGGATTTAGAAGTGAGTGTGCGACCTGGATTTAAGCCAATCAGCCTATATTTTGGGGGATGGACATTGACATAAACAGAAATAATCCTGGGGTATTTGGGGGAGCCCCCAGGAGGGTTTCTTCCTTTTCCGGCCCCAAGAATAGGATATGTATCTTGCCACCACAGAGGAAGAGGCTGCAGGAGAATGTAACCAAAGTTGAAGAAAGCAGAGCCAAGAGAAGGAAAGGGAAAATCCTGACAGTGTTGCTTGAGTCTTCAAGTCCCACTGTGTCTGATTCATTCTCGAACTTGCCAGTTACATGAGCCAATACATTCTTTTTGCTTAATCTAATTTCAAATGGATATTCTGCAATTTGAAGCCAAAAGATTTCAGAAATATGCAAAATCTGCACATCATGGTCATGCTTTATAGTTCCCAGAGTGGTTCACATTTTGTCTGCTTACAATTTGATTCTCACAGCAACCCTCTGTGAAAAGCATAGAAGATGCTATTATGCAATTTCAGCAATGTAACACCTGGGCATTGGAGTGTAGTAGTTATGAGCTAGTTTAACACTCAGATTAGACCCGTTACTTCCTCCTTATGGGACCCGGGGCAAATTGCCAGCTTCTCTGAATCTCAGATTTCTTATTTGTAAAACTGGGGAAATAATGGTGGTTGGGGAGATTTTTCAATGGGTTAGATGAGATGGTGAGTCTGAAGTGCCTAGTGAAGGCCTAGCCATGGCAGGTGGTCAGAAAAGGACAACTCGTCTTATAATTTATGCAACATTCCAGAGCTGGGCATTAACCAGGCCGTAACCCACTGTTTCTCACACCACACATCACTGCCTCTTATCATGGGCTGAGTACTCACGATCACCATTTGCTTCTCTGAGTGCTTGATTTATGAATTTGGGGAGCTTTGGAGCAGTAGGGAAGTGTTTTGATGGCCATCAAGAGCAAGTTAGGGATGACGTTCACCTTGGAAGGATCCAGGTCTGCTGTTCTTTTGCATATTGAAGAATATTTCTAGAAAACCTCTAAAGAAAACCCATAACAAAGATGAGTTGAATCAACAAGGCAAGATGGGGGGAAATTTACCAAATACTTAGATATTTATTGCTATTATATTGAATAGAAGCTGGCAAAAGTAATAGGGCTTCTACTGAAGTTGCAGGCCTAATTTCTCTTTCTTTTAATGTAATAGAAATGTTGACATGCAAAACGAGTAGCTGGAACAACTGCCAAATATTTTAAGTGCCTGTTGTCTCATAAATTGTATCATATGCCAATGTATTAGAAAAGGAGGTATTTCAATGGGCTTACTTCTTGTATCTCAATCTGTTTCCTTCTGGTTTTAGCCCAAGAAACTCATTAAAGTTTGTGTTTAATGATCTGATTGAAACACTTACATACCCAACTTGTTACCATAGTTATTGTTTCCGAAGCACTAACCACCACCCCCCAATCCCAAGACACTCACCTCCCTGCCTGTGTCTTAAGCCCAGAAGGAAAATCATTGTATGCCCTAAACCTAAGGAATGCAATGGATAGGGCTGAACGTGCAGCGTTCAACTGTTTCCTTGTGGTGACATGGCATATATACAGAAAGTGCGGAAGAGGCAACATCACTATGAATCTGATATGTCTAATTTGGTTATTGCTATAATTCCATTTTCACTCTGCCACTGCTCATCTTGTTTTACTAGTCTTGATCAAAGTGTCAGAAAAACCCAAGACTATACACATCGAGTATTTATGAGTTTATCTTTAAGAAAATCAGTCTCCAGCGATGCTTCGGGAAACATACTACGCATGGGATTGTTTACAATTTTGCTGCCTTTGCTACCCGGAGAAGGTATGTTTAAAGCGATTTAATTTTAGTACTTTTAATAGCCACTTTTTAGCATCCATATATTCTATAGTGTTTTTAAAGTTGGCATTATTACCTGTTGATTCCTAAATGAGACTCGTTGGAACTCATCCTAAAACCCAAATATTCAGAAACCCAACTGCCTATGCTCTGTTTACAGATGTCATTGACAGGAGCTAAATTTAGAAGCAAGGCAGCAAGGCACTGGGTGGCTGCTCTCTTGTGATAATTTATAGTTGAAGCGCAGTAACCAAATTATTCACCACTTCAGAGATTTATTTATTTATTGTAAGCAAAAGGGATACACAGAGCAACCAGCCATCTAAACATCATTTCTTTGCACTAAGTGTGACAAGGTGTGTTTGCACTGAACCCCATGAGGCTTGGCTGGACCTGCTGAACTGTGCATCATGGTTCTCAGAGCTGCACTACTGGGGATGGACCATTGTCTTAATGCCTTCTGCAGGGATGCAGGGGTTTAGACTTAAGTGTCTTCGTTCTGTCCTTGCAAGGGAGGATTTCATCATAAAGTATGATTTGTGTACTTACCCTAAATCCCTTTTGGTTCTTCTCGTTTTATGACCACAGTGCTTCACTGTAGATTTTTTCCTGTTCTGATGCCTTCTATTTGTCATTCATCATGCTGACAGTTTAATGGAATTGCAGCCCTGGCAGATGGCGCAGAGATATCTTTTCCCACGCAATGCTAAGGAGCTTTAACCCTATCAGGGAGTCTCTTGACACAGTGTCGCAAGAAATAGTGCTAACAGTGCTAGAGTGACAAAGCTGCAACCAGATGGAGGTGCCGTGTTCATGCATCAACTTCACACAACTTTAGCTCCGTTGTTGCTGATGATGTTTATGCAGAGCAGTTGCTAGAATTCAATGTATAGTGTCAATATATGGGTGATGCCCTTCGTTATATTAATAAAACTCATGCAGTGGGGATCAAATTAAACTTCATAAGGTCCAGGAAATCTTCCAAATCATAGCAAGAAAAGTAGGGTCTAGCAAGGCAGAACAAACGTGGAGAAGGGCACAGCCTAATCAATTTTTTTAAAAAAAGGTTTAAAGTTATCACTCATTGAGAGCTTACTATATGCTAGGCACAGTCTTAGCACATTATTTAATTTAATTCACTTGCTAACCTTTTTGAGTAACATCATCAATCACAGCTCTACTCTACGCCGTCATCATGCTAAATACTTGGCAAGCATTAGCTCATTTCTTCTTCTCGATGATTTCACCTCTTAAATATCTCTCCTATATGTCCATTACTGCCAGTCTCTGTTGCCTCCATGCTAGGGCAGGCCGTAAACAGCATTTTTTTTTTAACATAAAATAAAGACTTTGCAGTAAAGATCACAATAAAATAAGGAACCCATGTGCCAAGTGTATGTGTAAATACACCACGTGGGCACAAACCAGATCAGGATAGGGAATATTCCAGCTTCTAAAGGGCTCCCTCCTGAGCCCTTCCAGTTACTCCCCCTCCAAAGGAAACCATTATTCTGATTCCGATCACCATCAAGTAATTTCACCTGTTCTTGAATTTCATCTAAATGGAGACATACTCTGTGTTCTACATTCTGGATTCTTTTGTGGGCCATTATGTCTGTAAGATTCACCCACGTTGCTGCGCAAATCACTAGTTTGTTCTTTTTCATGACTGTGCAGTTTTCCATTAGGTGTGAATATGCAACAGTTTGCTTATACACCTATATCTGTTTCTTGCCTAAGTTACAGCATTAGCCAGAGGGTTTACTGCATACTTTTTAAGGCAGATAGGCACACTGAATCTTACAAGCATGATCTTCTGATCAGTCTGGGTGGTCTTTTGAAGGTAATGAGAGTCCAATTCAACAATTTCAATTTAACACACATTTATTATACATCTCAGACATGGCTCCTGGTTTTTAGGAGTACATGGGAAGTTCAAAGGAAGACAACTGTACAGATCAATAAATTCCACTCGGTGAGACTGGCTATCAAATAGTGATAGAATGCCAAGTACGGAGACTCACAAAAGAAATGAAATGCTCCTCACGTTTCCATTCCTGGGCTTTGAATCCATGCTTATTGAGAACTCTTCTAATTACTGATCAGACTCCAAGATACCTGGATATCTGGAAGTGGATATCTAGAAGCAGAGTAGTGAAGAGTGCTATTGTAACAATACACGGAGCTGCAGGGTTTACAGATTGGTGTGTCATGTGCTTGGGAAGTATGAGTCCATCTTGAGCAATTGGCCAGCTCTGTGTGCACCAACAGGAGTGAGCGTCTAAACTTACATGGTGTAAACTACAGCACATGCCCTGCTGACCCCATCATGGTGCTCCTGCCAAGTGACGTTGTTTGGGTACATACGCAGCTACCCTCCTCCCTCACAGCTCTAGATCAGTAGCTTTTAACTGTACTCAGAGCACTACACAAATTAGACACTCAATGCATACTTTTCGGTTTGACCTGACAGTGATGTATAGAAAAACATTATCTGCTTACTTAGAACAGGTGTTGAAGAGAAGACAAATGGTCAGCTTCTTATTTACATAATAAGAAATTTTTTAGTTAATGATGCCAAGTAAATTCGTCTATTCCTGAAACTCTCTAATAATCTCTTTTTTTTTTCAGAACCTGAGAAGAAGGTGGACTCGATTCTATAATTACATTAAAGGTACCAAGTGGAAACATATTAAAAACTAAAATTGCTAGTTGGCTTTATACGGTGTTAATTTTTGGCCAGTGAAGAGTTAAATTTTTTCATGAGTATAAACAATTTTCCCTCTGGTTTTGGTAGAAATAAAGCAATACATTAAAAAAAATGTGTTTATATATTCTGGAGGCTACTGTTATGCAATCTTCATTTAGGAATTGCTAATTACCACGGTTTGCTAAACCGCAGCCAAAACCATTCCTGTTAACCCTAATGAACATCAAGGGCTCTATTTGAGATTCTACGAAATTTCACACTCTAAGATTTCTTTCCAGAAACCTACGACTTCCAGATAGGTTCCTAGCCAGATATGGCCTGAAACCCAGAGGGGCCAGTCTCTCCAAAAACATCAACTAGTTCCACTCCCCTCTCCCATATTGTCAATACCATTTTCCAACATGAAAAAGTTAGAATGGGCAGAGTCCAAATACCATTAAAGATTGGGAGAAGGATCAAAGGAGAAGGAGGAATCATAACAGAGAAGACAGGATTTTATAAATGAGTATGACTGCTGAATCATTATATTGATATTTCTTTTAGTCTTCAGTGTCTTGGAGCAGCGAGAAAGAAAAACCTAAAATTGTGGAACCGTAACTCATACCAAGCTCTGAAATGTGTTCTATAAGTACTTACTACAATGTACTTTGAAAGTTATTCTTTTTGGGTATGTACGTTATAATTCAAAATAAAAAATGTTTAAAAAGTTTGTTTATAGAGGTAGTTACAGAAAAGTGCACAAAGCATATGCAGCCCAACAAGTGATCATAAAGAGAACATACTAGCGAAAAGTTGAGCAGTTATATAGCTTACTGCTATTACTATTGTTGTTGTACCTTTTCCACTAAATGTCATTTTATATATGTAGGTTCTAATAGAATCTAAATGTCTTTCTTTCAAAAGTTTTCATGTTTGTATATGTAATAGCTTGTTGAGCCATTTCTTCTCCTGTTGGACACTTGAATTTTTATCTTTTTGCTGTTCGAATAGTGCCACAAAGGAACTATTTGTACAGTTGATTTCTTTCTTTCTTTTGAGCTATTTTCTTGGAATGTGAAATTAGCAGTTAAAAACATGAATTGTTTTAAGGCTCTTTTTACTTAGTTTCAGATTATTTGCCAGAATATCAATGCATTGTACCTTGAGAAATACTTATGGGCATCTGCACACTAATTCTAAACATCAGGCTTTATCATATTGATTTATTCTAGGTTGTTTAATAGGAGGATATAAGTGACTTGATGTGGTTTTTCTCCATCCATTATCTTCTTCTGAGTTGGCTAATAAAACTCTGGACATCTTCTAACTGCATTTGAGACTTTAGAAACATGTATGGTTAGTCTACCGTTATCTGAATTTAAAATTGAAGCAAAATACTTTGGAATTTTCATGAAAAAAAATCCTAGTGATTATTTTGCTTTGGGAAAGAGTTTGAACTGTGATATGCTTAAACTGAAACTCATTACACATCTATTTTGAGGGCTGTTTGATTTTGTTGGCATGAGAAGAAGGTCCTACTAAACCTGAGAGCTCCATTTAGCACTTTAAAGAAAAGAGAGTAACAGGCTATAATATATAGCAAATATATATTTGCTGGTACTGAAACCTTAAAGTTTGCCCTTTCTCTCTTGCTGGTATAATTGTTAATGTCCTGAGGTCAAGGAAACAGCAAGTATGAGCATCAGTATTGGCTGAGAATAACATAGTCTCATCCTTTTCAAAAGGTAAAAGGTACCAGAGCTGAGGCCACTAATAAATGATGGACAGCAGGTGTGAGGTATGAGCTAGGCATTTGGGCGTAGAGTTTGAATTGAGTTGCCCATAAGTTATCACGATTAGTTTTACAGAGGGGAAGAATCTTCTGAAATAAGCTAAAACAAGTGGTTTCTTGGGAGGCAGCGTGGTTTAATGGTAGAGAGCACAGGGATTGGAGACAGACAGAGCTGGATTTGAATCCTGTTTTTTTCAGTTATCAGTTATGCGACCTTGGAGAAGTAAAGTTTCACAGTCTGAAAAATGAGAATAAAATCTACCTCAAAAATAATTGTCTGATTAAAATGCAATAAAGGATATCACACATGCTCGGTGTGTGTTAGGTATGGTTATTTTTCCATGGATAAATGGATAGACTCATGGCTTTACGGAGATATCAAGGACTGGACAAAGTAGGACAGTAGAAGGGAGTTTGCGGCTTCTTTGTCTCGCCGGTATGACCTTTGGAGGAGAAACAAGCCTAGGTTTCCTCCCTGCTATTTTTCTGCATAGCTTTTAGAAAGTTACCCTAAGCAGTGGCAGAGGTCTTAGCTGGGATTCCTAACTGATAAGAAGCATAGAGTTATGACACATTTTTATTTTAATGTTCAAAAATTCCAATTCTATCCTTTAGATGTTTTCTTTTAAGCAAGTCATGGGGTAATATAAACTAAATATAACCTATAATAAAATCTATACACAGATTTTTATTTTTTTACAGGTGTGACTTTAGAAGGCCATGTACGTCCCTACCAGTTTGCAGGTGGCTAAAACTTTAGAGGCATGCACAGGGAGACCATTAGTTTATTTGTAGAGAAAGGAACATCATCTAGAATGCCTGGGCTCTAAAAGTTATTCACTGGATACATGTGCCTGGCTTTATGACTTTTGTGAAATACACCAATTATGGATCCCACTTCTAATGTCATGGTGCTAATCAGAATTATTTTGTTTCTCAGATGCAAAACAAAAAATTATGACCCATGCCTAATCCCTCACTCGGGGTGGAGTATCAGGGATAGATAGCCATGATAGATTTTGCAAATGTCAAGTGAATTGTTCTTATAACATGTATCAGGCAGGTTTCCCTCCTGCCCAGTGGTTCTGGGAGTTATAGATGGAGGAATAGAGCTATTTTCAGTACATCTTTCAGCTGCCTGTGGCATGTTAATGGACTTGTCCATAGTAGTCACACCCTCTGCATATCAACTTTTCTTTTTTTGAAACAACTTGTACAAATTTATTTTCATACAGATCTGGGGGTCAGAAGTCTTAATCCGCCTCAGTGGACCAAAACCAGGTTATCAGCAGGCCTGAATTCCTCTTTGGAAGTTCTAGGGGACAATCTGGTTTCTTGCCTTTTCTAGTTTCTACAGCCTGTCCACATTCCTTGGCTCATGGTCCCCTTCCTCCTTCTTCAAAGCCAGCAACGTCGCATCTCTCTGATAATTCTTTTCCGGTTACATTTCCTTCTCTGACTCTCCTTTGCTCCCTCTTCCACTTTTTCCTTTTCTTTTGGCATGGACAGGCTCCGGGAATCGAACCTAGGTCTCTGGCATGACGGGCGAGAACTCTTCCACTGAGCCACCGTGGCACTGCCCTTCTTCCACTTTTTTTAAAAAACATTTTAAATTATGAAATACATACAAGAAAGCAATAAATTTCAAAGTACATTGTAATAAGCAGTTATCAAACAGATTTCAGAGTTTGGTATAGGTTACTGTTCCACAATTTTAGGTTTTTCCTTCTAATTGCTTCAAGACACTGGAGACTAAGAGAAATATTAATATAATGATTCGGCAGTCATGTTCGTTTATTAAATGCTATCTTCTCTGTTATAACTCTTCCTTTGCCTTGGATCTTTCTCCTAATCATTAGGGGTATTTAGGTTATGCCCATTCTAACTTTTTCATGTTGGAAAGGGGTGTTGGTAGTATGGGATAATGGGATGGAACTAGTTCATGTTCGTGGAGAGGCTGGCCCCTCTGGGTTTCAGGACTTACCTGGCCTAGGAACTTATCTGGAAGTTGTAGGTCTTTGGAAAGTAATCTGAGTGCGTGAAACTTTTGTAGAATCTCAAATAGAACCCTGGGTGTTCTTTAGGGTTAACAGGAATTATGTTGGTTGGGAGTTGGCAAACCATGGCAATTAGCAATATCTACCTAAAGCCGCATAAGAGTAGGCTCTAGAGTAGCCTCTCGATGCTATTGAAACTCTCTTAGCCACAGATACATTATTTTGTTACATTTATTTTCCTCCTTTTGGTCAGGAAGGTATTGTGGATCCCACAGTGCCACGGCCAGGTTCATCCCTGGGAGTCATGTCCAGTGTTGCCATGGAGACTCTGACCCCTGGATGTCGTGTCCCACGTAGTGGGGAAGGTAATGATTTTCCTTGCAGAGTTGGACTTAAAGAGAGAGAGAGGCCACATCTGAGCAACAAAAGAGGTTTTCTGGAAGTAACTCAGAGGCATAACTATAGGTAGACCTAACTTCTCGGGTAGAGAAATAAGCTTCATAAGAGCAAGCCTCAAGATCAAGGGCTTGGCCTATTGATTTGAGAATCCCTGATGTTTGAGACAGTATCAAGGGTTTCCCCAGTAGTAAAGTTTAGTAGTTTCATATTTCTTCTCCAGTCCCTCAAGGGACTTTGTCAATGATTTTTAATTATCTGCCCAATATATTCTGGGATGTGTCTGGTTTTTTCATTAACCTATAAAGAATTACAAGGCGTCATTTCCATTCTGGACTCTAGGAGTTTGGGTTGTTTAAGTGAGCTATCCAGGCAGATTGACTTAGATTATGTGTTACCAAAAATTTAGGTTATAGACATAACAAATCTCTCTGCCATTGGTTTCATATGGCAGATGAAGGTCTAGAGTATATACACTATCACCTTTTTGTACCACATAATGTCCCCAAGGTTTATCTACCTCATTGCATGCTTCATGACTTCGTTCCTTTCAGGAGCTGCAGAATATTCCGCCATATGTGTACACCACAGTTCACCATTCTACTTCTCAGTCCATGGATCTGTGATGGTTAGGTTCTGGCATCAACTTGGCCAAGTGATGATGCCCAGTTGTCTGGTCAGGCAAGCACTGGCCTGAAGGTTGCTGCAAGGATATTTTGTGGCTGGTTGATAAACTGGAAGGCTGGTGTATTAAATCATCAGTCAGTTGATTGCATCTGTGGCTGATTACATCTATAATCAATTAAGGAGTGACTCCCACAAAGAGATAATTCAATCAGTTGAGGGCTTTTAAGGAGGAAGAGAGATTCTTTCTCTGCGTCTTTACCCAGTGAGCCTCTCCTTTGAAGTTTGTCCAGACCCTTCATAGGAGCCACCAGCTTCACAACCTGCCCTACAGAGTTGGGGCTCTTCCATTCCCATGATTGCGTGAAACATCTTTACAAATCTCATATTTACACATCTCTCTTGCTGGTTCTTTCTCTAAAGAGCTCTGACTGACAATGCTTGGTACTGAGAGTGGTCCTTGAGAATACAGAATCTTAAAAATGGTTTTTACAATTGGTTTTCTACTCTTACTGGACTCAGAGGCACTAATGACTCTGTTTCCAATAATCAAGATGGCACTAACAGTATCTTTTTTGGGTGGCAAAAGAGATACTTAAATTATCACCATTAGATTCTGCTAATTGAATGCTTATATGCGGCAAGGCTCTGGGTGAGAGCGTTTTGGGCACCTTTAAGGAGTTTTGTGGAATGAGGAGGTATAATGATGCTTGCTAGTTGTTGTGAGATATGCCGGATACAGTGATGAGAGAAAGGGAGGAGCTGAAGCTTCAAATTTGCACCTTAAGCACCTTATGAATGATGTGAAAGTTTCCATGTGTGCCCCGAAAGGAAGTCTTATTACCTGCGGTCACAGACTTGAATCTCTAAAAACCAGACACAAAGCCTCATTGTGTAAGTAGATTTACAATATAAACATATTATATGTTTATATTTATATAAACATATAAATATAAAATTTTAACCTCACAGGGTTTCTTCTGTTAAAGTAGCAGTTTTGATTGGAAAAGAATGGGATCCTGAAACGTGGGATGGTGATTTATGGCTTGATAGTGATGTTAATGGGGAGACAGGATCCCTGGAATCTGCTGAGGCTTTGCTAGATAGACCTGTAATGGTAATGCACTACCCTGAGGAAAGAACTTCTTGGCTTCCAGTCTCTTCAGAGGAGTCTGCCATCCAATCTCCACCTAACAAGATTAACTCTTCACTGTCTGCTAACCCTGTAACCACCTCCTCTGGGAAAACAGCTCTCACTCCTCTCTTTGGAGTGGCTAATCTTTTTTCAGCAGATGACACTGCAATGGAATGCCCTGAAGTAATTGATTTGAAAGACTCTTCTATTTCTTTTCATGACCCACCCCCACCACCCCTCTTTCCTTCAAGACCCATGTTCTAGTTTGCTAGTTGCTGGAATGCAATATACCAGAAACAGAATGGCTTTTAAAAAGGGGAATTTAATAAGTTGCTAGTTTACAGTTCTAAGGCCAAGAAAATGTCCCAATTAAAGCAAGACTATAGAAATGTCCAATCTAAGGCATCCAGGGAAAGATAAAGCATCCTTGGTTCAAGAAAGCCGATGAAGTTCAGAGTTTCTTTCTCAAATGGAAAGGCACTTCGCGAACACAGCATCATCTGCTAGCTACTTCTCCTGGCTTCCTGTTTTATAAATCTCCTCAGGAGGCATTTTCCTTCTTCATCTCCAAAGATCTCTGTCTGGTGGACTCTGCTTCTCATGGTTATGTCGTTCTGCTCTTCTCTCTCTGAATCAAAATGTTTCCTCTTTTATAGGACTTCAGAAACTAATCAAGACCCACCTGAATGGGTGGAGACATGTTGTCACCTAATCCAGCTTAACAACCACTCTTGATTACATCACATCTCCAGGGATATTATCTAATTACAGTTTCAAACATACAGTATTGAATAGGGATTAGAAGAAACGGTTGCCTTTACAAAATGGGATTAGGATTAAAACATGGCTTTTCTAGGGTACATACATCCTTTCAAACCAGCACAACCTATAACTAGACTAAAGTCCCAACAGGTCCTGAAAGGTGAGGTACAACATATTATCTATTAGGAGGCACATTATACTCCAAAAGAACTGCATGAGTTTTCAAATCTATACAGACAGAAATCAGGGAAGTATGTGTGGAAATGGGCATTAAGGGTGTGGGATAATGGTGGAAGGAATGTAAAGTTGGATCAAGCTGAATTTATTGATATGGGCTCACTAAGCAGAGATTCTGCATTCAGTGTTGTAGCTCAAGGGGTTAGAAAGGGCATTAATAGTTTGTTTGGATGGTTGGCTGAAACATGGATCAAAAGGTGGCCAACATTACCTGAGGTTGAAATGCCAGAACTGCCCTAGTATGATGTAGATGAGGGGATCCCAGAGGCATAGCGAGATGGGAATGTTAGAGTGGATTTATCATGGAAGACCTGCTCACACACCCCAGGAATGTCCAGAGGACACATCTTTCACCAGACCCTTGAGAAATAAATTCATGAGATTATCTCCATCATCCCTGAAGAGCTCTGTAGTCTCCTTTCCCTGTAAGCCTGATGTTACTGTACGAACTGCTGTCATTGAGCTGGAATCCTTAAACACAATGGGGATGATCTGTTCCTGAGTTGACAGAAGCATGTGGTGACAGTTAATCACATGGGCAAGGAGGTCTTGGCCACCATAATGGACATCAGACTCAAAGCAGCAGTCAGAATAATCTGACTTGCAGAGATGGTGATGTTGGCTAGTAGATCATGGGATACCTAGTAGTAAAATGGATGGACAGTCCACTAAATTCCTGCTTGAGCTGTGTAATCAGAAGAATCCTAAGACAAGTGAACAGAGGTCTAATTTGAATTAAAAAAAAATACAGAGAGTCACAGCCCCTTAATTCCCAGACTTGAGACAGTTTACAGACCCAAGCTCCTTGAATGAGGGGAGGGCTGAGTACCCTTGGGGAAGGACCCTTTTACACTACCCAAAAACTACACTGTTAACCTTCCTCCCAGCCTTCTCCAAAGAAACCTATAGCCTTTTACCAGGGTGACTGTGCATTGGGGAAAAGGAAATCATCAAATATTTGGGGGATTATTGGACACTGGCTCAGATTCCAGGAGACCCAAAACATTCCTCTGGTCCACCATTAGAGTAAGGGCTTATGAAGGTCAGGTGACTGATGGAATTCTAGCTCAGTTTCATCTTACAGTGGGTCCAGTGGTTCCCCAGACTCATTTTTGTGGGCATTTCCCCAGTTCCAGGAAGCATAATTGCAATCGACATACTCAGCAACTAGCAGAATCCTCACATTGGTTCTCTGACTCACGGAGTGAGGGCTATTATGGTAGGAAAGGCAATGTGGAAGCCACTAGAACTGCCCTTACTTAGCAAAATAGTGAATCAGAAGCAATACCATATTCCTGGAGGGATTGCAGAGACTACTGCCACTCTTAAGAAATTGAAGGATGCAGGGTTGGTGATCCTCACCACATCCCCATTCAACTTTCCTATTTGGCCTGTGCATTTTCTGGACTTGAAGGATGACAGTGGAGTATCTTAAACTTAAAGATGGCAACTCCAATTGCATTTGCTGTTCCAGATGTGGTATCATTGCTTGAGCAAATCAACATGTCGCCTCGTACCTGGTATGTAGCTATTGATCTGGCAAATGCTTTTTTTCTCAATAGCTGTCATTAAGGACCATGAAAAACAGCTGGTGGTCCTTCACAGTCTTGCCTCAGGGGTATATCAACTCTCCAGCCTATGTCACAATCTAGTCTGCACAAACCTTGATCTTTTCTCCTTTCCACAAGACATGAAACTGGTCCATTACATTGATGATATCATGCTGATTGGGCCTAGTGAGCAAGAAGTAGCAACTACTCTAGACTTACTGGTAAGGCATTTGTGTAAAGGGATGGGAGATAAATCCAAAAAAATACAGAGGTCTTCCATCTCAGTGAAATTTCCAGGTGTCCAGTGGTATAGGGCATGCCAAGATATCCCTTCTAAGGTGAAGGAAAAGCTGTTGCATCTGGTGCCTCCTATGACTGAAAAAGAGGCATAATGCCTAGTTTGCCTCTTTTCATTTTGTAAATAACATATTCCTCATTTGGGTGTGCTACAGCCCATTTACCGAGTGACCAGAAAAGCTTCTAATCTTGAGTGGAGACAGTAACAAAAGGAAGCTCTGCGACAGGTCCAGGCTGCTGTACAAGCTGCTGTGCCACTTGGGCCATATGATCCAGCAGATCCAATGGTGCTGGAAGTGTCAGTGGCAAATAGGGATGCTGTTTGGAGCCTTTGTCAGGCCCCTATAGGAGAATCACAATGCAGACCCTTAGGATTTTGGAGCAAAGCCATCCGCTGCAGATAACTACTCTCCTTTTCAGGAGCAACTTTCACCTTGCTACTGGGTCTTAGTAGAGACTGAATGCTTAACCATGGGCCATCAAATTATCATCATATCTGAGCTGCCTATCATGAGCTGGGTGTTATTTGACCCACAAAGCCATAAAGTTTGGCCTGCACAGCAGCATTCCATCATAAAATGGAAATGGCATATTAGAGATAGGGCTTGAGCAGGTCCTGAAGGCACAAGTAAGTTACATGAGGAAGTAGCCCAAATGCCAATGGCCTCCCCACTCCTGCTACATTATCTTCTCTTTCTGAAACCAGAATTATAGTCTCTTGGGGAGTTCTTTGCAGTCAGTTGACTGAGGAAAAGAAGACTCAGGCCTGGTTTACAGATGGTTCTGTACTATATGCAGAGACCACCCAAAAGTGGACAGCTGTAGCACTACAAATCCTTTCTGAGATGTCCTTAAAGGGTGGTGGTGATGGGAAATCCTCCCTGTGGGTGGAGGTTTGAACAGTGCATCTGGTTGTTCATTTTGCTTAGAAGGAGAACTGGCCAGAGGTGCGTTTGTATACTGACTCTTGGGCTGTTGCTAATGGCTTGGCTGGATGGTCAGGGACTTTGAAGAAGGATGATTGGAAAATTAGTGACAAAGAGGTCTGGGGAAGAGGTGTATGGATAGATTTTTCTTAGGGGACAAAGAATATGAAGATATTTGTGTCCCATTTGAATGCTGACCAGAGGGTGACTTCAGCAGAGGAAGTTTTTAATATTCAGGTAGATAAGATGACCCATCCTGCGGATCCAAGTCATCCTCTTTCCTTAGCCACTCCTGCCATTGCCAATGGGCTCATGAACAAAGTGGTCATGGTGATAGGGATGGAGGTTATGCATGGGCTCAGCAACATGTATTTCCACTTAAAAAGACTGACCAGGCTACAGCCAACTACTGAGTGTCCAATCTGCCAGTAGCAGAGACCCACACTCCGTTCTTGATATGGCACCATTCCATGAGGTGATCAGCTTGCTACCTGGTGGCAGGTTGATTACATTGGACCACTTCCATCAAGGAAGGGGCAGTGATTTGTTCCAATTGGAATAGACACATACTCCAGATATGGATTTGCATTCCCTGAATGCAATGCTTCTACAAAACTACCATCTATGGACTTATGGAATGACTTATCCACCATCATGGTATTCCATACAGCATTGCTTCTGATCAAGGGACCCACTTCACAGCAATTGAAGTGTGCTAACAGGCACATGCTCATGGAATTCTCTGTTATTTCCATGTTCCTCATCATCCAGAGGCACCTGGGTTGACAGAAAGATAGAATGGCCTTTTGAAGACCCAATTATGGTGGCAATACCTTGCAAAGCTAGGGTAATGTTCTCCAGGAGGCTGTGTATGTTCTGAATCAACATGCACTCTATGGTGCTATTTCTCCCATAACCAGGATTCAAGGGTCCAGGAATCAAGGGGTGGAAATGTGAGTGGCACCACTCACTATCACCCCTAGTGATCCACTAGGAAAATTTTTTGCTTCCTTTCCCTGAAACCTTAAACTCTGTTCGTCTACAGAGTTAGTTCCAAAAGGAGGGTGTTCTTACTAGGAGACACAATAGTGATTCCACTGAACTAGAAGTTAAAAGGAGATAATCCAATAGCTTGAAGGCTTTTAAGGAAGAAGAAAGACTCTTTCACTGCATCTTCAGCCAGAGAGCCTCTCCAGTGAAGTTCATCCAGACTCTTCATTGATGCTTCAAGCTTTATAAAGCCTGCCCTATGGATTTTGGACTCTTCCATTTCCACAGTTGCATGAGGCACCTTTCTAAATCTCATATTTATAGATCTCTCCTGTTGGTTCTGTTTCTCTAGAGAACCCTAACATAGTATCCTCCGTTCATTGGGCATCATGGATAACATCCAAAGTAAACAGACCATGTCTAACATTATCCTCACTTAGTCATACAATCATCAACATTCTCAGTTTTAGGGAATTTTCATTGCTCCAAAGAGAAAAATAACCAATAAACACACCCTCACCAAATAGGAAATCCAAACTTCCCCTTAATTCTTTTCCTTACCCTCCCCCCCTAATTATTTGCCCTTGGTGTTGCTGTGGTACTATTGATGTCTCCCTGTTAAATATAGACCATAACATTCAATAGTAGTTTTCGTCCTTTACTCCTCTATTATTGACTCTTTGTACAAGATTCATACCTTTGAAGAAGGTTATATAAGAACTTATTTATATTTGTAGTGTCAAATGGTGGGCTCCATGGCTCTATACAACCCCTTTCAATCATATTCACCTTCAATATGATAATATTACTTATAAACCCACTAGTGAACTGCCTTCACTTCTGTTCATTCCCTTCATTTAAGTTCAACCTCACTAGCTAACGTTCACCCATCTCTAGTTTCTGTGTATCACTACGTCCCCTATATTCTACTGCATGTTGACTTTGATGTGCAGACAGACGCTCATTCCTGGATTCCTTTGAGAGACAGTATGTGGGTCTCATGGAACCAACAAAATCATCTGAATAATGTGTCTAGACACAGTCCTTCACAAAATGAGAAACCCAGTCTACGGGTTTAATCTCAGATCCTCCCTACAATATGGCATGGCAGATGCTCCCTACGATATGTGCTGTTCAGGTCATACTTTCCTGATCTCTTTCCTCATTGATCAGACATGAAGAGAATGTACTTAGCCGAGGGCATGAGAAACACCTCCAAAAACTAAAAACAAAAAAAGATTCCTGTATTTATATTCTTGTTTTTTCAAAATACTAAGAGTTCTTTTCAGAACTCTGGGAATTCTTTCCCTCTACTACAATATTTATAATAAACCATTCATTTGAAGACCTTTTTCCACAATAATCTAAGAACTATAGGCCTAGGAAGAGTATTAAGCAGTCAGTCCAATCTAACGTGTTCATATTATTAGTTTTACTCTGCAGCAGCCACACTTGTGATAGAATGTAAGCTCCATAAGTTCAGGCGATTTGTTTAGTGTACGCAAAATTACAACTGCATAGAACAGTGCCTGGTGCACAGTAGACTTTCAATGAAAATTTGTTGAATGAATTAATAAATGTCTAATTAAAAAAACGACACTGTGGTAGATCAAATTATGCACCCCAGCTTAGACATTTTATAAATCTTAATCCACATCCCTGTGGCTGTGAAATCCATTATAAATAGGATCTCTTCAAGATGATTTTCTTTTTTAATTAATGTTTGTGACCCAACTGAATGAGGACCACATTACTGGTGACATTTTTGCTTCCATGAGACCCATACGCTGTCTCAGATTACTGGAGACCTTATAAAGAGAAAGAAATCAGTAGCCAGTGTGAGAGAAAACCATAGCCAGGAGTCAGAAGCCAGAAGTCAATGGAAGGAAAAGGAGAGGGCGCTGCTGTGTGACATGGGGCAGAGTTGCAAGCCAAAGAATCCCAAAGCGTGCTGACTGTCAGCAACAGAATGATCTAGACCTTGGGGAGAAAACATTGTCTTGCTGATGCCTCAGTTTTGGGCTTCTCCTAGCCTCTATACTGTGAGCCAATACATTCCCATCTTTTAAGCCAACCCATGGTGTGGTATTTATCAGAACAGGCTGGGAAATTGAGACCGATATCACCTGACAGAGTCATCTCAAAAGCAACTTCAGTTTCTCCATTATATCCAGGGGTTTTAAAAAGTTTTTTTTTGAGGCTTACAGGAATCAACAGGGGATGTGATCTGTGAGATTTATCACCTCAACGAAGAAAGATACAATACAGAAATAGTTGGGAATCATGAAGTTTGTCCATTCCTCTGTCTATGCTCAAGACCCAAACCTCCCCTGCTTTCCCTCATCTTAAAACAATTAAGGAGAGGAGATGCCCAGCATTCCCTGTTTCAATTTCTGCTCTTTTCTCCCATGTCTAACCTAAAACTATACTACTGCAATAAGCATGTTTGTTTTTGTTTGCTCCATAGAGCCAAAGAATGAAGAAAAATTTGCTGATATAATTTATATTTATATTTTTTTGAAATATTGTTCACTAGCTCCTCCATTTTTCTCCTCTGACATCAATCATAGATATTTACCAGGGTTTTGTTGTGGGCCTAATACCTTGCTTTCCTGTGGTTGCATGCCTTATTTATAAGGTCTTTGAAAACATTTTTTCATTCCTTTCTAATTTCTTCCCAGCTTGCTTAAAATATGAATCTGCAAAATTGGGCATACGATGGTGAGCGCATTAGGAAAAAAGATACCACATGGGTTGTTCATGGGGCCCTGCATTCCCTTTTCTTCTCATCCAGAAAAAGGTTTGGGTAGAAATATATTGATGAAATGTCTTTTTGAATACTGCAGGGGGAGAAAGGATACAACAGAGATAGCATCAGAAGCTTGGTGTTTTCCAAGTTATCGCCACTGGAATATAATTTTGCTTTCATAGAAAATATATAGTATGTTACATTCAAAGCTTCAAAATGCTGGAAATGTTCCTGCCTTGTTGGGCTCTGTATTAGGAAGTTATTGCCACCCTTATGTTGTGTAACAAATTACCCTCAAACTCAGAGGCTCATAACAACAAGCATTACTCTTATACTCATGAGACTGCAGATTGACTGTGGATCAGCTGAATCAGCTAATCTATGCTGGCATTGACTAGGAAATTTCCTTTAGGTTTTTATTTGCCTGGGCCTGTCTCCAGGCTGTGGGTAAGTTCATATCAACTCCATATGTCCTCTAGTTCTCCTTGAACCTGCAGGTACCCAGGGCATGTTCTCATGGAGAAGGACAGGAGTGCAAGATGCAAGCATGTTGATGGCTTCTGCCCACGTTTCATCTGCTAACATTCTATTGGTTAAAGCAAGTCACGCATCCAAATCCAAAATCAATGGGGCAGAAAAATATACTGTAACCACAGTGGGAGGAGGCAGTGAATGAGCGGATATTTGCTGAACAGAAATCTCAATGATCACCAACACACTACAACTGCAAACTTTGCAAGGGCAGGAATTTTGTCTGTTTTGCTCACTACAGCAGCCCCAGGGCCTGGCACAGTAGTGACTCAATAAACATTTGTCGAATGAATGAATTAATGAACGAAGGAGGAAGCTAATAATAGAGACTTGGCAATGACAACCTAAGAGTCATATTAATGGCAACAGAGTAGGATACATTCCTTGTAACAAAGGCATTCATTTTAATAAAAGATATTTAAAAATGCATGACACAATTTGTACTAAGATAACTGCATGCAATGTGCACATGAATATATTACTGCATCTATACTCATAGGTCTTTTGAACGTGTCCTACTAAAGTGTCCTTGGCAGCACAGTTTAAGGGGCACTATTATGGCCAGGAGGTCCTTCCACGCTGCATAAACATAGGGGCCACCCTATGAGTGACGGTACAGCCTGCCCCAGCATGTGCTGTTTTGCCCGGGGCTTCCTTGCCTCACCGGTGTTGTTGCTGAACCTGAATCACCACTGGTGATCGCTGCAGGTCAACTCCCCTGATGCTGTCACCCTCACCAGCTGGGTCATATGGCTTGAAGCTGTGCCGCAGGGAGGGTGTCAAGTTTTCTGCTGTCCACCCCAGTTAGACTCAGCCCAAGCTGGTCCACGCTTTGCTATCATCCTGCTGTTGCTGATCTCGGCACTGGTAACAGGAAGCCAAGTCTAGCCTCTTGTACTGCGTTACATGGTGGGCGTGTCTCCTACTACTGGTGTCCTTTCTTGGCTATCCATCACTCTCCATCACTAACTATAGTTTCTGGGGGGGCGGGGGGTGTCACTGATGAATTTTCTCAGGAGGTTAAATAGCTTATCTAGGGCAGATCCAAAGTTGGCTGCTCAATAATAGTTGAGCTACCTTAAATTTGATTTAGACTGAACTCTAAAGCAGGAGAAAAGCATCGTGATTATGTTGAGCGCCCTAACAGAATGTAAATTCAGGGCAGGCAACTGGCCTGTTTGTTCTGCACTGTCACCCCAGTTGACGAATACTGGGCTTGGCTCAAGGCGTATATTGAGTTATTCTGAATGCACAAAAGTCAAGCATATGCACTCTCCAATGTATTTATATTTGGTTGTAAAATCAATTTTTGCAGAATGCTATAGTGTTATGTGATCAAATTAGTTGATATCTTGAGATTAAATGATTTCTAATTCAATAAATTCTATATTAAGAGCAGTAACTGGGCACATAGTAAGCACTATATAGTATTTGATATGAAATAAAGTAAAATGAGTTCGAAACAAGATTGAAATGACTTTCTTGATTTTTTTTTCCGATTGGAACGAACTGCAGTCTAGTTTCTCTATTGTGGCTTCCTGCCTTCCTATGTCCACCTCAGAGAGATCATATCATCTAAAATGATGGCAACGACAATAAATAATGCCGACAATAACAGTAATAATGGCATCTAGTATTTTGGGAGCCTTTACTATGCACCAGGTATTGTACTAAGTATTTTACATGCATTATTTCATTTAATTCCTAAAACAAATGCATAGGGTAGAGCATATTATTATTGCTTTCTTTACAATGGCGCTGGCAGAGCTCTCAGATAGTAAATTATAAAGCCAATCTTTTTTACTTCTGTGTCTACGTCTTTTACTACTATGTTTCCAGCACAGAAGCATTCTGCTGGTTGGCAGTTCTCTTCACTGCCCTGTAGAAGGCAGTCCTAGTTGAAAGAGGTGTGCAGATTTCCTGAAGTGCTTCTAACAATTTACCTTTCTTGTCTGGAGGTGGGGAGGGGTGGGGCAAGTAATTAAAATCTGTGGATCATACATGTTTCTAGACAGTTTGGTCTGAGTTCCAGGAAGAACCCAAATCTGCTTTCCTCTGAGCTCCTTCATGGCTCAGATTCTTTCTTGAGTAAGTATAATAAGATATGATAATGTTGTTAGTGGAGTTAATTAATCAGAGTGGATCTTCCACAGCTGAAAATTCCATGGAGGACTTTCTAGAGAGTTTAACTGAGATGCCAGAGTCAACTCTTTTCTCTTGAGTCTAAGGAATATGCAATGCCAGCATCTTCAGTGGGAGAGCAAAAAAGACGCTTCCCATATTTTACCGGAGGGAAATTATTCTGAGCAGACCCACGTGTGCGTGTATATGCGTGTGTGTGCATGCGCGTGTGTGTTGTCAGCTGAAACACAAGAAGAAGCCAACTACAAATTTTGCATAGTTAGCCATGACTTTGCTTCTCTCCAGAGACGGTGACATGCTGAGGTTCCCTCTTGAGAAAAATGCCCAGAAGAGGCTGTGCACAAGAGCTGACAATAGCTGTGCTCATCCCTTACCACGTCTCTGACACCTTCCTGGATGGCTGCTGTTGCTGGGACTCTGTCACGGTGGTTACCTTGACAGCAAGAGAGAAAAGGGAACTGAGCCTGCAGTTCTCTGATCACTGTGTAACTCTTTGCTGAGATGACGGGAGGGTCATCCTTCAAAACGACACATGTGAAAACCACATTCGTCAGTCACAGAGAGGCTGCCCATTCGGAAGGCAATGAGGGGGCTCTGTTTTTCAGTTTTAAGTCTTCACAGATAGCACGATTCCCAAGGTAATGAGATAGCAGCCCATGTATTAGGTTCAGTGGGACATTTACAGAGAGCAGTTGGTGTTACCTGCAGAACAGCTAACTTGGCATGACTCATGGTAGAAATTGTGCAGAAAGTATCATAAGGCTAGAGAGCTTGAATGTAGCCTGAGAGTCTGCCTTCCTCTATGCAAAGGTCACTTTTTCCTAGTATATTTGATGAAAGGGTTGCCAGTTCCACTGTGAACTATACAGGTTTCAGCTCTGTGGGCTTCCCTTCACGCAAACCTGCTCTGCAGGGCCGGTGTCTCAGAGAAGTTAGAATTTCCTTTATTACTTTATCCCTAAGTTACCCACAGATTCCCTAACAGAGGGGTGCTTTGTGTATAGACTTTGAGCAATAGCTTTTGGATGACAAAGGAAAAGTATAGTACAATATGAAACATGGTAACACTGAAAATGTAAGAACAGAGAATTACTGAAGAATAGTGCTATTCTTAAATTTCTTGAGCATTTACCACAGGGAATTTTTCTCTGGATCCCTATCATGTTAGGGACTCTTTCTGTTTCCTACTCTTAACTTCTTAGATGAATCTGCAAAGCCCAATTCACTCTTCCTTTACTATGCCTAATAATTTAGTTTTTCAATACCTTTCCCTACCCCAAACGCGTTCCTTGACTTGCATTTGTGTGGTCAAAGCTTAATGAGGAGCTCTGCTGAAAGACAAGACTCAAAGTGGGTCTCTAACTCTAGATATACAAAAATCCAGCAGGAACTTTGAAATTAAAACTTTTTCTTTCTTAATAAAGTAATAATAAAAAGGTAGGAAATATTAACATATATTTATTCCCTCTCTCTCCCTATGTGCTTTCTATTTAGAACAAATCCCCAGCAATAAAATTTGAAATCTCAGGTAACATTAAGATGTTTTCTTTTAAAAACTTCTCCTTAGCAAACAGAGTCGAGAGGTTATCCTAGAAGTCATTCTTATGCATTATATAGATATCCCTTTTTACTTTATGGTGTATTAGAGAGGCTGGAGGGAACCTGAAACTAGGGAACTGTGTTCCAGTAGCCTTGATTCTTGACAATTGTATAAAGATATAACTTTTACAATGTGACTATGTGATCATGAAAACCTTGTGTCTGATGCTCCTTTTATCCAGCATGTGGACAGATGAGTAAAAAAATATGGAAAAAATAAATAAAGAATGGGGGGATAAGGGGTAAAATAAATTGAGTAGGTGAGAATACTAGTGGTCAATGAGAGGGAAGGGTAAGGGGTATGGTATATGTTCTTTCTTTCTTATTTCTTTCTCTGAAGTGATGCAAATGTTCCAAAAAATGCTCATGGTGATGAATACACAACTATGTGATGATATTGTGAGCCATTGATTGTACACTATGTGTGATGGTTTGAAAGGATGTATGTCCCCTAGAAAAGCCATGTTTTAATCTAAATCCCATTTCATAAAGGCAGAATAATCCCTATTCAATACTGTATGTTTGACACTGTAATCAGATCATCTCCCTGGAGATATGATTTAATCATGAGTGGCTGTTAAGCTGGATTAGGTGATGACATATCTCCACCCCTTTGGGTGGGTCTTGATAAGTTTCTGGAGTCCTATAAAAGAGGAAACATTTTGGAGAATGAAGGAGATTCAGAGAGAGCAGAGCAAAACGACATAGCCACGAGAAGCAGAGTCCACCAGCCAGTGACCTTTGGAGATGAAGAAGGAAAATGCCTCCCAGGAGTTTCACGAAACAGGAAGCCAGAAAAGGAAGCTAGCAGATGATGCTGTGTTCGCCTTGTGCCCTTCCAGGTGAGAGAGGAACCCTGACCGTGTTCACCAAGTGCCTTTCCAGATGAGAGGGAAACTGTGTTTGCCATGTGCCTTCTCACTTAAGAGAGAAACCGTGAACTTCATCGGCCTTCTTGAACAAAGGTATCTTTCCCTGGAGGCCTTTGATTGGACATTTCTAGAGACTTGTTTTAATTGGGACATTTTCTCAGCCTTAGAACGGTAAACTAGCAACTTATTAAATTCCCCCTTTTAAAAGCCATTCCATTTCTGGTACATTGCATTTTGGCAGCTAGCAGACTAGAACACCATGTATGGAATGTATGTGTGTGAAAGTTTGTCAGTAAAAATATATATTTTAAAAACTCCTCTTAAGCTTAGACAGAGATAAAGTTATTTATGATATTACCTGTGTAACTAGTGCTAGGAGTGGATTCGGCCAACAACCTGAGTGAGCTGGGAAGCAGATTCACCCCCAGTGGAGCCTCCAAATGAGAACAAGTTTCAGCCTCCACCTCACTTAAGCCTGGGAGACGTTGAACAGAGGACCTAGCTTTGCCGGGATCCCTGATCCACAGAAGGCGTGGATTGTAATAATAAATGTATGTTGTTTTAAGCCACTAGGTTTATGGTAGTTTTGCAGGAACGCATAGCTAATACAAGCACATACCTCATGGACTTGTTATAATCAAATGAGTTAAAATGTGTAAAGTGTTCAGAATAGCGTATGGTACATTTAATAGATGTTATCTATTAAATTATTAAGTAACTTTGTAAATTTCCTCTCACAGCCCTTCAGTCAACAGATATTTATTGGGTACTTATTATTGTGCCTACATGATCCATTTTGTTTCAAACTCCTTACAGCCTAATGGGGGACATCCATTAAAATATTTATAAATACTTTCTAAAAGAAAAATCCATAATGTTATGGTAGAGTGTATATCTTGGGATCAAGGAAAGATTCATTGAGGGCATTAATTTTAAGCAGCCACATGAAGGCTGAACAGGAGTTAAAGGAAATAACAGTGGGAGAAAGAATAGTCTGAATCAGCACTAACGTTAGAACTTTCTATGATGATGGAAATGTTCTTCGGCAAGTCTGCCTAATCCAATCGTTACCAGCCACATGTGGCAACTGAGCACGCTAAATGTGGCCAGTGTGACCGAGGAACTGACGTTTTGATTTCATTTAATATTAGCTCATTTGCATTTAGATTTAAGTAGTTCCACTCGTGGCGGGTGGCACCTGTATTGGACAGTGCATGAACAGCATGAGAAAGGATCCTAACGGTGGAGAAAAACGGGTTTTATGTGAACCACTAAGAGAAGTTTTGTATGACTGAAGCTGAGACTATACTGTATTTACAGTTCTGTTTTTTTTTTAGTCAAACATTAACTGTACTAGCTAAAGCGTGTATATCATTTATTCTGGAATAGGCACTGTTCTAGGCATCCTCTGTGTGCAAAATCATTTATACCTCACAACAACCCCATAACCTACATTTTACAGGAGATGAAACAAAGGCACAGTGCGGTTAAACTAACTTGCCCATCTGTGGTACGACCAGTGGTGCAGCCAGGGCAGGCGGGGTCCAGAGTCTGTGCTTTAACTACCGCACGAGATTGCCTTTCAACAAACGGAAAACGAGCGTAAGCTGTGTTTAAAGGGAATCCTGTCTGCAGTGTAGGAATGAGATATCTTCTGATGGAAAATGAATGCTGTGAAATAATGAGAAGCAAGATGCATCATCTAATGACCTCTTTTTTTTTTATTTTATCTAATATTACTATAACTGCCTATTTTTTATTGTAAAATGTAACATACCTATATACAAAGAAAAGAAAGAAAAAAAGCCATAATTTTCAAAGCACACTTCAACAAGCAGCTACAGAACACTTCCCAGAATTTGTCATGGGCTATTATGCCCTCAACTCAGATTTTTCCTTCTAGCTGCTCCAAAACACTGGTAGCTTTATCAGAGTCAGAATAAAGGAATCATACAGTATTTGCCCTTTTGTGTCTGACTTATTTCACTCAGCATTATGTCCTCAAAGTTCATCCACGTTGTCGTATGCTTCAGGACATCATTTTGTCTAATGACCTCTTTTGGAGAAAATACATTGCTATATGTGATTGTTTCCTATGGAAAATGTTGGTATTTCTACTATTTATGATATCCCCACAGCAGCATAGAGTGGGGACAGTTTTCCACCGTGAAGTCCATACCGTCTATATTTTGCTATAACTGGATTGATCATTTAATAATCATATCCATGTACCTGGAAAGTCAATGTCATAGAGCAGAATGGTTATTAGTTTTTATTCTATTAGTGATAATAATAAGGCGATCCCTATGCAAGGTCCTAAAACTCTAAGAACTGAATATCTGATCTGTGCAGGTACACAGTGGATGCTTAGACCCATTTCAGAGAGGTTTCTGTCTGTTTACATTGGCATGATGTGCCTAAGCCATTAGGAGGTATGAAAAGCAATGATTGCTGCTTTTGTCGTGCATTTAAAAGAAACTTTTAACATTTAAAGACACCCTTTGAAGAGATGACTCAATGTCAGTAGCTCATGGGCGAAAAGGAGACTAAGAATAAACGAGTTCCCAGTTTGGAAAAATTTAACCAAATTACGAACTCAGTCAATATTTGGAGATTACACCACCAGAAGGAGTGGGATTACAGTTGTTGTCACTTTAATCCCATCACTAAACAGGCTCTACTTGTTGATTTTGTGATACAGCCAAAGGTGATTTCATATATCAGTAAAAGCCAAAATCTGTTGAGCAATAGCAGATGCTCTGGTTACCTTCAAATTAGTTTAATTCAATTTCTGAAAATAAATACCTAGAAGAGTTATAGTCATTGCTTTGATACAGAAGGATTCAGGATTTGACAATATTATCAAAAGATCAAGGAAGTTCCATAGTGGTTGGCATATTTAGGATATTTAGAAAAGCAGCTTAAAAATAAGAGAACGATTCAGAAGTTATCTTACCCGTTACTATTTTTTCCTTCACTTTTTAAATTTAATTTTTTATTAGAGAAGTTGCAGGTTTAAAGAATAATCAGGCTGAAAATTCAGCGTTCCATATACCCCCTTCACATGCAAAGTTTTCCTTATTATTAATGCAATGCATTAGTGTGATACCTTTGCTACAAGTGATGAAACAATATTGTTATAATTATGCTATTAACTAAAGTCTATAGTTTTCTTTTGGGTTCACTGCATGATACAGTTTGCGGTTTTTGTAAAAATTTTCATTCTAATAATATATATACAGCTGAAAATTTCCCCCTTTTAATCACATTCAAATAAATAATTACAATCAATTACAGTCACAATTTTGTGCGAGTTTTACCACCATCTGTTACCAAAACTTTTCCATCACCCTAAATTGAAACTCTGTGCCAATTCAGTGCTAACTTCCCATTCCCTACCCCACCCCGATGCCTGGTAACCCCTTTTCTAGTTTCTGACTCTGTGAGTTGGCTTGTCCTAATGATTCCATATCCGTGAGTTCATACAATATTTGTCCTTTGGTGACTGCTTATTTCACTCAACATGATGTCTTCAAGGTTCGTCCATGTATTCACATATGTCAGAACTTCATTCCTTTATACAGTTCAATAATATTCCATGTACCGAAAGGGGGCATGACTGGAAAGGAAGCCGCCCCCTTGCCCGTCAGGCACAGCACGTTTGCGGGGTACCTGGTGCAAAACCATCCACAGACGACCTGCTTCCGGGTGGAGGTTTTGGATGCAGCACAGCAGCTCCCTCGCTGCAGTCTATTGAACGTCAGCCCCTGACAAAAGGGTTTGAAAAGATATAGGAATATGTGATAGTTAGATTCAGTTGTCAACTTGGCCAGGTGAAGACACCTAGTTCTGTTGCTGTGGCCATGAGTCAATGGTACGTGAGCCTCATCTGTTTCTGATTACATCTGCAGTGGGCTACGAGGCGTGCCTGTTGCAATGAATGATGTTTGACTTAATTGGCTGGTGCTTAAATGAGAGACTCAACGTAGCACAGCCCAAGCAGCTCAGCATACCTCATCTCAGCACTCACAGCTCAGCCCAGGCCTTTGGGGATACAGAAAGAAGTCACCCTGGGGAAAGTTGTTGGAACCCATAGGCCTGGAGAGAAGGCCAGTAGAGACCATCCTGTGCCTTCCCACGTAAGAAAGAACCTCAGATGAAAGTTAGCTGCCTTTCCTTTGAAGAACTAATGAAATAAATCCCCTTTTAATAAAAGCCAATCCGTCTCTGGTGTGTTGCATTCCGGCAGCTAGCAAACTAGAACAGAATAAAAGAGATGAAAATATTTTAAAGATTTTTTAAACAAAGAATAAAATAAAGAGAAAGAATATTCCATGTGCCACATTTTGCTTCTTGATTCATCTGTTGCTGGATGCTGGGGTTGCTTCCACCTTTGGCAATTATGAATAATACCACTATGGACATCGGCATGCAATATCTGTTTGAGCCCCTGCTTTCAATTATTTTGGGCATATACTCAGAAGTGGGACTGTTGGGCCATATGGTAATTTTATCCTTAACCTTCTAGGAACTTCCAAACTGTTTTCCACAGAGGCTGCACCATTTGACATTCCCAGCAACAATGAATGAATGTTTCTATTTCTCCACACCTTCTTTAACACTTTATCTTTTCTTTTTCTTTTTTCTTTTAATAGTAGTCATTCCAGTAGGTGTGAAATGTATCTCATTGTGGTTTTGTGTCTCTTTTTTTTCTGTCTTGTAATCTTTTGCATCACACTGTACATTTTAATATTTTAAGGTGTTAACTCTGGAGTTAATCTTGAGCTATTTGCACTTAACTTCATATCCAACTAGTGATATGACAGAGATTTCTTGAGTGCCAGGAGCTCACAAAAACAGAAAACCAATCCAAAAACAAAACCCCATCTTTCACTGTCTTTGCAAACTGGCTCTGTATTGGCTGGTGCTCTGCTTTAGAGTTTAACCCTCTTATCAAGAGCATCAATCCAAGACAAACATGAAGTGTAGGACCTTCTCTGCCTGTTCTGAGCTGCATCTTTCCCTGGGTTTATGCTGGCACGTGGTCCTGGGAAATACCCCGTTGACAGGAATATGAGCATCCCCTCTATTTCTTATAAAACAGACTCTTCCCCTCCGCTGGGTGGTTTATTTATGCTTGAATCTGGTGGCCCATTGCTCCAGGCTGCAAACGCAAGGGTTCTCCAAATTTTATAAAAGAATATTGGTTAGAAAATAGATGAGCCTAGATAGAGAGACTAAAAGGCAAATAGCTGAAATGAAGCTATGTTAGTACATGCAAGTTTGTCTAAGAAAGATAATGGTCAAGTTAATTAAAACCTTCTGACCATCGCTGCCGTTAGAATCCTGGCTGTACTTTAAAGCCATCAGAGAAGATTAAAGGAAGATCAGTAATGATGCCCCACCCCAGAACAATTAAATCAAAATGCCAGGAGGTGGAATCCAGCCAAAATGGAAAGAATTTATTATAGTTGTAACTAAATTATTCTCTCCTTAAATTAAATAGTCAATTTGTGCCTGTACATGAATGAATTAGTTTACTTCTTTTTCTTTCTCATTTTCGGACTCTTGTCCATCCTTTCCCTTCTAAACTAGAAGGTTCTACCCAATTCTAGAGTTTGAAATCCTACAGGGAGGATAGTACTTCATTTGTAAAGGGTAAACACTAAAATGACAATAGTATTTTAAGATTAAGTTCATTCTGGTGCTGCAGATTTTGAGTGATCGGCCTATTGAAGTGTAACCAGCTAAGAGAGTCTTCGTGGTAATAATGTAATGGGAATATTTTGCAAATATGAAATTGATGTAATTCAACTTCCATCTTGATTCAATTAGCTATTGCTACGATATGCTGTGTAACAAATAACCATTAAAATCCCGGGAATGCACACTAGCACTTATAACTCACACATCTGCAGGTATCCTGGAGATTGGCTCTTATAGGTGGGCCTCTGCTGGGCAGCTCTGCTTCAACTTTCAGATCAGGGCTGCTCCCGAAGTCTCTCACTTTTCTTGGATGGGTGTGCGAGCTGGTGCACATTATTATGTAAAGAGGGGCAAGACGACATGTCCAATCACATGATTTCCTGCTTATACTATCGACCAGAGCAATTCACCTTGTTAAACCCATAGTGAAGAGGTGGTAAAAGACATCCAGGCTTCGGTGGGTAGAACTGCAATGTCACATGGCAAACGGTGTGGATACAAAAGCAATGATGAATCTGTTCTTATAATCCAATCTGCCACACCCTTAAATTCATGTTTCATTGCAACCTTTCACTTCTGATTCTAACCCATGAAGCTTATCACAGCAAGAGAGAATGGAAACTTGACCTCATCACAAAAAAAAGAAAAAGAAAAAGTCTGGAAATCTATGATTTGTGGGGAGAGAATTGCTTCATTCCACTGACTTCCCTTTAACAAACTAAACCTATGCGTGATGAATAGAGAAACACAGCATTCATCCATAGCATAGACAAGATGGCCCTTCTACCTATAAATTTTGGCTATGAAATCTGCTCTTTCACAAAGATTGGACATAATGCAAATGAAGTAAAAATAAAAGCCCACTTTTCCTAGTCCAAGGCACAGTAAGAATGAGGGAGAGAGAGAGAAGTAGGAGAGCAAAGCTGATACAGGTGTGTTTTGGTTTCTCCTTTCTGAAAAGGTATCAAATAGGTATTGGGAGGGGGTGGGGCAGAGAGACTTCTGTCTGGTTCTGCTTTAAGTTCTGAAAGGGCTCTTAGGCTGCCCTGCCCCAACCTGGGATACAAATGCACCAAAGTAGACATGGAGACATTGTGTAATTAAGCAGTCAATGACCAAGAAGTTTAGTTCTCTTGGTAGATCTCATTTCTGCATGGTATGGAAGGGACTCACTAGTACTTACAGTTTCTCCAAAGTGTATGGAGGTGAATCTCTGGAGGAAACTGAGTTCAGAACTAGCATGTTTGCCCTAAAACAAGCACTGGGGAGGTGGAGGGCTGCCTCCATCTGCACAGCAGAGGCTGCATGAGGATTGCTCAGTCCAGACATGGATGGAGGACATTTGAGAGACTGAGGGTGTGTGCAACAAGAATTAAGAGACATCTGCTTCTCCACTCACTCAGGAGGTTACGGAAGCTACATTCTTCCTTTTACATGCACTCACATACTATCTTAGAGAAAAACTGGGAAGAGGGATGGAAATAAGAGAGATGCACAATTACTCCTAAAATCTGAGCAATACCTTTAGGTACTGTTTACATTATCTATTTTTATTAAGCACTAAACCAGATTGGACTAAACCCAGGTGGTAGGAGCTCAGGAATGAGATCAGATTAATTACAGACAAAATAAAGAACCAGCATTTTCCTTAGCACATCTGAGTTGCAGTGTAAATGAGATTTACAACTCCACTATTAAAAAAAATTTCATAATTTTATTAAGGGGAAAGGAATCAATATTTGTCTAACATTCACTCTATACATCAGATATATATTATCATGCCCATTTAGAGGTTTAAAGATGTTAATGATCTTTATCATACAAGGTGAACAGGACTCCAACTGCAGCAGCAACATGTTCCTTAATTTAAAAATATGTGTGTTACTCTGAACTTTTATTTTATAACGAAACTCTGGTAGAAGGAAGTATTGGAAAGAGGCATCCATAGAATGTGTGGGAGGTGCTCTCCATTACCTGAAAGTTGAAGTCGATTAACACACAGTTGATGAGTTCAGATGTGTGCAAAAGGCACCTCAGATGCAAATTGGATCTGGGGTCAGAAACTGAAAGTACGGTTAAATGGCTTTAAAAATAATCAGTGATTCTAATATATCTAAGGAAACTGTGTGACTTTGAAGTAAAGGTTGTCAGAATGGGATTTCTGTAGATAAGAGAAGAGAGGGCATTGGTTAGAGACCTAAGGATATCCTAACAGGGACTGACTCTATTACATTTTGAAGCACACAACATACTTTCCTTTATCTGAACCTAGGTTTAGCAAACACATATACTATTATTTCTTAGCTCCCTATATAGATTTATATGAAGGCTGAGAAAGTATCAGTCTTGCCAGCTTATGCATTCTGGTTCAGCCATGTTTCCCATTATTAATGAATCCTTTAGAAATCCAACTTATTCATCAGTTTATTGTGAGTTTTTCTAATGTGAGTTGCTCCCTGTTGGTGACTGAATAATGATCCCAAAAAAGGCACATTCAAGTCCCTACCCCTGCTCCTATGGGTGTGAACTCTTGTAAATAGGACCTTTGAAGATGTTATTAAAGTATGTCCAAGCTGAATGAGGGTGGGTCTTAAATGAATATGAATGAAGTCCATATAAGCAAAGAAAACTGGACATGGAAGAAGCCATGTAGAGCAGCCAGAGCTGGAAGTCAGTGGAGCCCACAAGAGAAGGGAACAGATGCTGCCATGTCCATTTCATGTGATGGAAAAATCAAGGAACCCCGAAGATTCCCATCTAGCCAGAAGATACTAACCCTGAAAGGAAGCAAGCCTTCTAGTCTCTGAAACCATGAACCAATAAATGTTAAGCCAATCATTGTATGATGTTTTAATTTCCTTGTCTGCTCAAGCAAATACCATACAATGAGCTGGCTTAAACAATGGGAATTTAGTGGTTCATGGTTTTTAGGTTAGAAAAAAGACTGTTATAGTTTGCTAAGGCTGCCAGAATGCAATACACCTACACCTCAGATGGACAGGTTTTTATAAAGGGTATTTATTTAGTCACAAATTTCCAGTGCCTTGGAGGAAAAGCAACCAGTTTTCATGTGGGTTTTCTCTGTCACATGGGAAGGCACATGGTGATGTCTTCTGGCCCTTTCTCCCGATTTCTTGGTTCAAACGGCTTTCTCTGGGGCATATCCTTTTTGCATCTCTAAATGGCGGGATCTGTGTTGGCTCTGAGAATTGAGCTGAGTGTGCTAAGTTGCTGAGCTGTGCTGTGCTCTGCTGGGCTCTCGTTTGATCTTTCTCTTTTAAGCCTCCAGCTAATTAAATTAAACATCACTCATTGCAGAAGGCACTCCCCTTGGCCAAAAGCAGATGTAATCAGCCATAGACGAATTTCACATGCTGATGCTTTAAACCCACTGCAACAGAGCAACCAGGCACCATCACCTGGCTAAGTTGACACCTGAACCGAACTACTACAAAGACCAAATCAAGACATCATCAAGGCGATGCTTTCTGCCTGGAGACTGTGGAGCTCTGGAGCTGGCTGGTGGCAATCCTTGCTCCTAAGCTTCTAGTACGGCAAGGCACACGGAGATGTCTCCTGGTGTCTCTCCCTTCTCTCTCTCTGTTTGGATTGCATTCTGCTTATAAAAGATTCTAGTAATAGGATTAAGACCCATCTTTGGCCACACTTTAACTGAAGTAACCTCATTCAAAGGTTCTATTTACAATGGGTTCACACTCATAGGAATGGATTACTTTAGTAATGTTTTCCTGAGGTATGTACAGCTCTAAAGCATCACAGTAAGATATTTGTTTTAGCATCTGATAAACTAAGACACTCTCCAAGGAGCCTACTCCATTCTTGATGCATAAACAAATTCAAGTTTCTCAACCTTCAAAGTTGAGAATCAAACTCTAAAATATAGAGTAGTTTCAAGGTAACACCACCTAGTGAGACCTCTGGGAAACGTGCCCAGTGTGTTCTTCTGGGCACATTCTGAGCACATCTACAAAATTCAAAGGTTTTACTCTTATTTAATGTATAAAAATTACTGATACTGTCTGAACGGTATAACTTCAGAACAACTTAGTTTAGAAAATATTAGACATAAATGTCTAGATTTCAAAATATAATGAGGTTCTTTGGCATCAATAAATCTCCAGACAAGGGGGAAAGTAATTCCCAACTGGAAACAACCATCTATTTGCCCATTCCTGGTAAAAGCACTGCCAAGTATCTCTCTAGGTTAAGTCACGAATTCTCTTGTGATGGAAATTTCACTGCTTCCTGAGGCAGCACATTCCACCTTTGGAAATCTGGAGCCACTGAAAATGTCCCTTAAAATGGACAGAAGCCTCAGTCCTCATTCCACCCAGACTCTCCAAATAAATGTCAAATCTCACTCTCATATGATAACAATTCCTTATATTTATTGAGTCCTTCCAACATTCAGGCAGCATGTTAAACTTTTAAGTGTGCCATCTCAGTCTCCCTCCTAACAATTCTAGGAGATAAATTCTGTTTCTGTTCACATTTTACAAATAAGGAAACTGTGGTAACTGCGAAACCCTAAAAATATCTGAAAGGGTCTATTGATCTAAAGGATCTCCCTGCCTCTCTTTCTTCCTCCCTTCCCTTCTTCCTTCACCATTTACTTCGTGTTCTCCTCAGTGCACAGTGTGGGAATATATGGAAGAAAACAGGTTCTATCCTTGCCTTGTAGAGTGAATCCTCCAGTTGGGGAGACAGATGTGTAAAGAATAAGTGCAGTTAGTCCATAGATGCTGTGAAAGAAGTATGTACCTGGCATGAAGGGGCCAAAGGAGGGAAATTTTAATTCTACCAGGGAACACATGAAAACTTTTAGAAGAGGGCACACTTGAGTTGAGGCTTGAAAGAGATTATCTTCCAAAGGAAGGATGGTGGGGTTGGGAGAATATTGTGAGCCTTCCAGTAAAGGGAACTGCCAAGGTCTAGAGGTGAGACACAACTAAGAGTATCTGGTCAGCTGGATAATGTGTGTGTTTTGAGGAAATCTTCAGCAAGAGCTGTCTGGAGAGTGAGAGAGGGACTGACCATGAAAGAGCTGGTACTATCGCTAAAGAATTCATGATGATCTTGTAGGTGATGGAGAACCAATGAGGGATTTTGACTAGGATGAAACTCGTGTTTTGGAAATATCCAAAAGTGTGTGGAGGCATATGGAAAGAAGATTGGAAGGGGATGAGACTGGAGGCAAGGAGTCCAGTTAGAAGACTGGGTATTAATAACAATGAGGGCTGGGGAAGCCTGGATGATGGCATTTACCTGACCCTCTTCAAGTAGCATTCTGCAGGCTGCCCACCATCTCAGAGCACTGCAAGCTGCCCCTCTTCCAGGTCTCAGCCTTGCCCTGAGACTGGAAGACTTTGTTATGGTCCTATCTCTGTCCTCAAGGTCACGTGGCACTGGACATTACATTTTTCTGAACCTCAATGCCTTCATTTCTAAAATGCAAAAGACACTAGATGATCTCCAAAGTGTCTTGCATCCATAAAGGCATGTATAAACTATAGCCTAGAGCCTATCATCAGTCTCTCTGTGCTGCTTTGAAGGGATGTATGTCCCCTAGAAAAGACATGTTTTAATCAAAATCTTGTTTTGTAAAGGCAGAATAATCCCTATTCAATACTGTATGCTTGAAGCTATAGTCGGATCATCTACCTGGAGATGTGATTTAATCAAGTGTGGTTGTTAGGCTGGATTAGGTGACAACATGTCTCCATTTGGGTGGGTCTTGAGAAGTTTACTGGAGTCCTATAAAAGAGGAAACATTTCAGAGCATGCCTGGGCCCACACCAGTGATGATTTGTGCCTCTCCTAATTCTAATTTGAGTCTCTGACTGTGATAAGTGCTATAAGTGACCACAAGTTCCCTCTGGCCCCTAGTCAAATTATTGGTGCTTCTAGCAAAGTGTATCGGCCCTTGTGGTATTGACTGACCTCATTCTGGTTTTACTTTCTGGTTTCTATTTTCACTTCTCCTTTCTTCCCAATTCCTTACTTGCTTATTAGTGTCTTAAATCTTACAAAGTAGTATCTTTAAAAGGCATTTCAGCTCTTTTTTGGAATGGGATTGAATATAAAAAATTAATAATAATACAAAAGGAATTTCTTGGATGTTTGCATAAGGAAGTTAATATTAGATATATTCTTTTAAGGGCTTATTTGGGAATTGAAGATTTTGGTTAATTTTTAAAAGAATCTAAGGGTTTTCTCTTCACTTATCAAGCAACAAATGTATTTCTCAGCTTTTTCTCCTCTGGATTACTGTACCAAAGTGACAATATGTGAGCATTTGTGTGATCTTTACCTACAGCTTCCTTCTGATTTAAGCTGAATAATAATGTTTTCTGTTTTTCTACGGGTGACACAGCTTCACCTAGTACTTCAATATAATTTTTCATACAGAAGAATCTTTGAATATTTGGTTACAAATAGAAAATTTTTAATATAAATGTAGTTATACTGAGTTTGTTTTCCTGAGTCACAGAAATAACTCCCTCCCTTTCTTTAACAGCCGGACTCTGCATTGTATACTAGAGATAAGGATTTAAAAGATTTATGTCCATAAGATTTTCGAAATTTAATGGGGAAAGTCAGTCAATCAGATCTTTGCTATATAGTATGATAAAGGCTTCCACAGTGGGGTACCACAGTGAATGCCTTAACTTTCCAGGTCCCCACTTTTTATCTTGGTTGTGGGAACAGCCCTGCTGAGTCAAACTCACTGCATTTCTTTGTTCTGTATCTGATCGTACCAACGTTATGCAGACCCAACCTGTGTGGGTGTCTGACTTCTTACTCCCCATTTTGAAGTTAGATGTTTTGGAATTACATGCCATACAAAAGGCTGTAGCTTCTATCCTGACAAAATCTCATGCTTGCAGGTAACCTTTTAATGCCAATTTTGCTTAATGGAGCGGTTTCTGTTAATCTATCACTTGAAGATTTCTTTGCTGATCTAGGATCAAGAAATTCTAATAAAAGCTACATTCTGCAGAAAGGACACTCTTATCAAGTCCCTGATTTTCTGTGCAGCAATGCTGACACTGACTTTGGTAGGTGTGGGAGCTTACACAAATGGCTACAATTCTTTTGCCATTTCTCAGTGGACAATCTATTCCTCCACTCCTTCAGTGTGGGCTAGTCTTGAAACTTGCTTTGGCCAATAAAATATGGCAGAAACAACATAGTGCAAGTTCTGCATCTAGCCCTCAGGAGCATTGCATACTTTGCTCTCACTCTTGGAACTTCCCAGCTGTCATGAACAAACCTGAGCTAGCCTGCTGGATGATGAGAGATACGTGACCTCGCCCAGTCCCCCTGTCTCCCCATCCACCAGACAACGTGAGAGAAGCCAGTCATCATGGATTGAATCATGTCCCTCACAAAAGCAGGTGCAAGTCTTTCCTAACCCTGGTTCTGTGGTTGTGAACCGATTTGTAAATAGGCTCCTTGAAGATGTTGTTGGTTAAGGTGAGGCCAAACTGAATTAGTCTAGGTCTTAATCCAGTAGGCCTACAGTTCTTATAAGCAGAAGGAGACAGAAGAGGACACGATGTCTGAATCGGCAACAGGAGAGTAGGCTGCAGGAAGGAAGGTAGGTAGAGAAAAGGGAAAAAGAATAACTCACTGCCCACCTTTGGCATGCCCAACTAATGATTTCTTTACTAGATCAATGAAAAAAAAAAAAAAAACAAGTGTAATATGCCAGAAATGCACTGGCTTCCAACAACGGGGATTTATTAGCTCACAAGTTAGAATTCTAAGACCATAAAAATGTCCAACTTAAGGAATCAATAGGAGGATATCTTCTCTGAAGAAAGGTTACCAAGAAATCTGCACCCATGGGAGTGGATTAAAAGAACATGGCTTTTTCTGGGTTACATGATAGCTCCAAACCACCACAGTTTCAATTTAATCTGAAGGAGCCCTTGATGGTCATCCCTTTTGTCTGCCCAGCCTAGCATTCAGCCAGAGGAAGACAGGGAGATGGGGAAGAAGAGAGGCACATGATAAGATTGGACGCTACGGGAAAGGCGGGCAGATTCAAGGTGGTAGTGCCCACGGAGCCGACAGAAAGCCACACAGGAGAAGGAGGCGTTGTGCAGTATCAGTGAAAGAGTGATGCACCGAGAATGGGAAGGGCTGCTACCAACTCGCCCAGGAACCTCTGGGCCCCCGATTTAGGATCTTTAGCCTCAATTTTCACCTTTATAAACTTTGCCTTAGGCAATTTGTTACTTTTCTGGTCCTGACAAATGAACTTACCTTGAGTAAATGTTGTGGTTCATCCTTACTTTGAGAAAGTGGTTCTTTTGATGAAAGATGAAAAGTCTTTTAATGAAAGATTTTCTTCATTACAATGATTTCTTCATTTCTTAATTTGCTTTTATTGCCTGGTACATCTGGTTAATGAATGGTGAAGAAAAAAACTCTTGCCTTCAAGAAACCTATGTATAGTATACAGCATGGGAGAAACCATTCAGTGTTCTGTTGGGACAAAATACCTGGCCATTCTAAAAGAGGGGTGGTCATCAGGAAAGGCTTTCCAGAAGAGAACTTTCAAAATAGTTGAAGGACAAGGAACACTTGTAAACACAAGATGAAGAAGCATCTGTTGGGACTATCCCAGCATAGACAGTCTTATTGGTTGACTCTGCTAACTAGAACAAAGTATTGCATATGTCCAGATAACTATGTACTCTATTACTGGAGTACTCTATTAGCTGTTGGGCAACTTTGAGGCTAAAACTTTTTATGGACTTGCCTTCAGAGACTCTGCTTTATTATTTATGAGGACATGGAGAGACAGAGGAATTAGAAACCTTTAGTTAGACTTCATCACATTCACTGAGAAGGAGATAATTGCAATTATTGAAGAGATTAGTGTGCAGGCAGGAAGCACTCCCCAGCACACTGCACATCCAGCCACAATGGAGAATAAAGAGCTGGGAAAATGTTTTAAATATGTCATTTCATATATATGTGTGCACTTATGTTTGTGTATATGTGTGTGTATGTGTGTATATATATAGCTAGACATAGAATGTGAACACATTTTAGATTAGTAAAATCATATTTTAGGAAATTTGGAAAATGGGAGATTACACATAATCCCACTACTCTCACACATTTTGAATTTTGAATATCCTAACAATCTATTGTCCCCTGCATTAAAAATATATAATTGTAGCAGATACCCATATACAATTTGGAATTCTATTTTATCAGCACTTAATATTATAAAGGATTTTTCGCATTGCTCCAGAATATTTCATTCAGTGGGTACACGGTGACTTACTAAATCATTCTCCTATTTCTTGATCAGTTGAGCTGTTTACATTATTTCCCAATTAGCAATAATACTTGTATGAACAGCGTGGTGGTCACATAAATATAGAACTAGAGGAGACTTTAAATGTTATTCTGAATTAGGTTTCTCCATAGAAACAAACAGGAAAATATATATATATATATATAATTTATTATAAGGCATTGACTCATATAACATGGGAGCTGGTAAATCCAAACTTTATAGGGCAAACTAGAAACTCTAATAAAGATGATGTTGAGGGCAGTGTAAGAGTAGTTCAGTGGTAGAAATCCTGCCTGCCATGCGGGAGAGCAGGATTCGATTCCTGGTCCATGCACCTCTCCCCCAAAACAAACCAACAGGTAAAAGAAACAAACCAAAAATTCAACAAATAGTGCTGCAATAACAGGATATTCACATGGGAAAAGAATGAAATGTGACCCTACCCCAGAGCATACAAAAAAAAAAAAAGATGATGTTGAAGTCCTTAGATGAAGTCCTTATAGTCCAAATTCCCCGGGGAATGCTTGCTGGCTGGAAACTCCTGCAAGGGTCAATGCTGAAGTTGAGGCAAAAATTCTTCTTCTGACCTCTGAAATCCAGTTGTGGCTTTTATGACCTCCAGTTGCTTGGATGAAAAGACTGCCCAAATTTCTGAGGGCAATCGCTTTTGCTGATTATACATGCAATCAAACAATTGTAGATGCAACCAACTATCTATAAATGCACATCCATCTGCAAAATGCCCTCACAGAAACAAGCCAGCCAAAGCTTGACCAAACAACTGGGCACTATAGCCTAGCTACTCTCACACATGAAATTAACCATCACAGTCCACCCCTTGCCAATCTGACACCCATACACATCTCCTTAAACCATACTTATTCTCTAAGTAAAGAAAATAACAGTCATACTTCTGCCTTATGATTGGCTTTCTCTAGGTTAACGCTATGGGAAAGCCCTGGGGACACATCTAGTTCTCTTATGAAGAACAGGGGAGAACCAAACTCATTATTTCCATAATGTAAATATTTCACTTGTTGCCTATAGTCCGTACCACTAACATGGACACTGGAAAGTGTGGTTATAGCCACTGCCATTTCTGCTAATGTCTTTTGCCAACATGGTCCAAGAATCCTCCACTTAACTTCCAATTCAAAATCTGGGGTTGGTCAATGTGATTGGTAGAGCTGGAATATATACTAGTTGGGAGACTGGAAAAATGAGTGTGTTAACTTTGGTACTCCAGGAAGCAGAGCCTAAGGTAAGGATTTTTGTACCTATATATATATATATAAGAATTGAAGCAGAGCCTAAGGTAAGGATTTTTGTACCTTATATATATATAAGAATTGCAATCCCAAGGAGAAAGAGAGAGTAAGGCAACCATTGATGGGGTGTCAATACAAGGGCATGTTACTGAGTGGTCCATCAATTAGGATCAAGAGTAACTGATTTTTCTGACAACTTCTCAGGTTGTCCATTCGGAATAGAATGGAAAAGAATTTATCCCAGCTCCTATCTCCCATTATCACAGATTTATTCCATGTGACATCTTTTCCTCTGTACTTCCAGGTCCCATATGTTTGAGTCAAGCAGCTGCATTTTCATGTCTCGGCATCAACAAGGAAGCCCTCGAACAGAAGGATAAGCCCACTGAAATGTGGTGAGATGCTGTCATCTTATGCCTGTGTGAAGTCGATGAGACTCCATGCACAGTTGGCTGTTGCATAGGTGAAGCCGAGAAGTGGTGAACTGAGGCATAAAAAGTATTTGCCATAACTTTATTTTTTAGCTTCTTTCTTGAGAGTAGCTTATTTCTGATAAGGTAGTAGTCTCCTCTAACATCAGCTAGGTAGCCAATTAGAAAAAAAAAAAAGACATATGTCCAGTAGAATACCGACACTCTGAATTATCTCTTGGGATATTTGAAAAGCAAGTCCTATTGATGGGTATTATTGCAGTTGAAAATAATGATGAAACAACGCCTTGCGACTATATTTACTGAAAATTCATAGTTCTTGGAGCTAAAGGCAAAGTTATGCCTGAAATTGCTTTTGGCATTAGTTATTATTCAAGATGTGGATGTACTGGCCATATATTCTCAACTCTCTTTATCCTATCCTGTTGATGTGTTCTGAGTTTGATGTTTTCTACTGCCTCTAATTTTCTGTTTCACTCATGATGTTTTTTTCCCCGCAATTTATTTTGTCTTTGGTATGGTTTATCAATAAATTGCTTTGGAAGCTGACCGTACTTAAACATGCATAACATGTTTTTGGAAAACATAGGATATAGAGAATAAGATTTGAAAGTTAAATGCAGTGTTTAGGGAAGGAACTCCTTCTGATTTCAATTTTTTAGAAACTTCATGTTTTTTTGTGTCAAAATCATCTTGAATATTGGTGGTCATCACACCAGAGGGAAAGAACTCCAAGGGGCTTGTATGATCGCTGGCCAGGATGTAGCATGAGTCCCTTTTGTCCACAATTCCTTGACTAGAAATCAGTCCCGCTGCCCCCATACAACCACAAGGGGGCAGGAAGTGCAATCCTGTGGTAGACCTAAAATGGAGAAAACCTGAAAAATTTGGCATTGATGACTACCACAGCAGGCTTTGGCATTTTTAGCAGTTATCATTACAGAACGCCTTGCGTGATAAATAATACACAGTAGGTTTGCGTTTGTGGCATGTATGGAATTTTTAGACATTTAAATTATAGAAAGTTTTATTTGCAAAATGAATATGTAGCAGGTTTGAATGTATAACCATCAACACAGCTGTGCAAGAAAGAAATTTTTTTTTTAAAAAAAACTTAATCTCTTTAAATTAATGTAAATCTTACTCTGAGTCCCCATGTCCCACAAGCATAGTGGAAAATGCAATTTCAGTATTACTGGGGCTCCCCTGATCCAGCTGTATGCAAATTCAGGCAGGATCTATGGCTTAGCCCCAGTGTCAGGGAGGCCCTCTAATTCTTCAGTCCATGGGTCACTGCTGAGACGTACCCTGGCCAAGGTCACATGTGATTTCCTTGTAGAGAAGGTCACATGTGATTTCCTTGTAGTGGTGGTGCTGCTTCTGGGCCAAGCTTAGAGGCATCTGAACGTCTGCTGAGGCTGGGAAGCCCTATGATTCGACCTCCCTCAGGGCACTACACTGTGATCTCTCTGACCTTGTTCCACTTCCTTGCACACTGTCACCCAGCAGGACCTGAGACGTCCTTCTCATGGGGCCCATGGGCTTCTTCACCTTGCCAGTCTGAAGCCAACTCTTCCTGACCTCAAACCTTCTCAAAAGACAGGAAGAACCAAGAGTAGCTTCTCTCACTGCCGAGCACTTCATTTCTGAAGCTCACTTGCTTCAATGACACATGGGACTTTGCTTCATGTATGATTACTGGGCTGGTTGAAAGGATGAAGTGTGACCTATAAAAACAACTGCCGTAGGAAATTCCTGTGTGTGGATGAAATACTAAAGTGTGAATTAACTTTAGTAATAAATAATGAACACAGCAGGAAGAGAAGGAAATTAACATTTGGGGCACCTACTATGTGCTAGGCCTTAGTGAGATATTTTCACGCTCTCTTATTTAACACAGCAACCTTAGGAAGCAGGGAACAGGAGTCCCTTTTACAGAGAAGGAAACTGATGTTCAGTGTGTCTAGCCTATGACCACATCACGTGTAAGTAGCAGGACTGTGACTTGAGATCCTACAGTTAATGCACTTTCCATAAGACATCAATGAGGGAGTAGGGAATTTCCATCTGGAGGGCAGCAATTTTATAACAGTCATAAAGTTTGGCTCCCTGGGATACATTCTGAAAGAAGACTATATTGAGCTGGAAAAAATTTTGTATTCTGAGTAGTTATTTTTACTGCAGTAATTAATTTTAGCCATGTATAACTTGAAACTAGTACATACAACTGTTAGATCATACAAATACAGTTTTATTGAAAGATTTTAACTGGCTTATCAAAGAACGCTCATGCTTACCTTGCTATGACATTATCTGTATACAAGTGGAAAGAATGTATTTTCCTAAACAGGTACATCTCACTACGTAATTTCTAGTGTCCTATTGCTTTTCTTAGTAAATGTTTTCTTAAAAACTTAATCTTCATCCTTGACTTTTTCTAAATTCTCCTAAATCTTGAATTGGTTCCATTTAAACTACTGAGGTTACATGACGATTTAATTTTCCCCAAATCAGGCTATCCCAATGCATGCATAGAACAAAATAATGAGTAACATTTATGATGCTTATTAATGTCAGCCACTGTTGTAGGCTCTTTATGAGCATAAACTAATTTAATCTTTGCAATTGCTCCATGAGGTGGGTATTATTAATATTCCTATTTTACACATAAGAAAACGGAGTAGCAGAGAGTCCAAGTGACGTATCCAAGGCCACACAGCTAGAAATCACACAAAATCTAAGGTGAGCTTAGATTTGACCCCTGGCAGTCTGCCTCCAAACTCACGCTCTTAACAACAGTGTTGTACTGCTGTGGCTATTTCTGCTGAGAGAGAGAGAGAGAGAGAGAGAGAGAGAGAGAGAGAGAGAGAGAGAGAATCAAAGACCAATTCTAAAATGTGAATGTACATTTCAAAATTACTTAAGACTTTCTCCAAAAAAGTTTAATGCATTTCTAAGGAGTTGAGCCTTAAAAATACTCCTGTGATGGAGCTTGACATCTGAAGTCAATGAAGAGTAAACACTGCACTGACTTCCCAAACAGATACCAAGGCTGCTAGCTTCAAACCTTTTTTAGTCCTACCTTCAGTTGAAAAGGTGAATTAACAGTATTGTACTACCAATGCCTAAGACTGGAATAGAGAGATGTGACAGTCAACATTACAAATGTTGCACCAATGACTTTTAGTTAAAGTATTCAAAACGGTTTTCCTGAAAATGGAATATTAAGACCATGTTTTTTTCTTTTTTTTTTTTATTTCCAGGTGCCAGAGCTTATTATCAGATTGGCTAGAGCAAGATGCTTTTAAGCACAGACTGTGCAAACGACTCTGGGTCAACTCTGAAAACAGAGCTGATGGTTGCACCAGGCACCTTGGGCCCATGTGTATAAAAGCTGAAACAGTCTAGGTTCTCCAAGCACCCTGAGTTATTCTGAGCCCAAGGAGCTAGAAACACTGCATGAATTTCCCAGAGAAGACAGATGCTCATTCTCCTTTCTTTCAGCATCTTTTCATCAGTAACCCTGAATGGGTGGTCAAAAAGATTAAGTGACTTCTACCTACCATGGAAAGAGGACTAAAACTCAGCATGAGGAAGATGTGATACCGTGGATTTTACTTCACTAACGCTTCCAAAGTACGAAGGTTTAGGTACTATTTTTAAATGATTTTCTGTCTTTGGACAGAATTTATACCCAGTGATTAGATTTGGTTTTTAATATTATTAATTGGTATTATTATTTTAGCATCAGGCACAAGACTGTTTAAGTGGCCATCACATGAACTATTTTACTAATGATTTGGTATTTTCCATATCATCAATAGTTAGATTTGGTTGGTTCAATTAGTCTAAGTAGCTAATCTGATCTGATCAGATGATCAAAATAAATATGGTCTAACTATGAAAACTCACTTAAAATTATAGGCAGATATCCTTTGTCTAATGTGTTAGAAATACTCCTGAAAAGCTGCATACCAACCAATTTTTTAATTGAATTATGATTTGTAATTACTATGAGAAGAGCTACCAGGAGGAACTATTTTGTCAATCAAATACACACCTTCAATTTTTATTTGCTTAATTATATCTCTTCCTCATTCTTTCAGAATAGCTGTGACAGGCTCTTAATTCACACTTTACACATTTGAAATCTTCAGTTTGGGTTTGTGAAAACTGGCTGACTAAGCCTTTAAAGATATAAAAATGTTTTAAAAATTTCTTCCCACCAAAATAGTTTCTATAAATTTTTTATGTCTGTAAATGACATTTGAGAGGTTAAAGATCTTTCATTGTATATACCAAAGAATGCTTATCACTAGCAGAAATTTACCTTTAACTGTTGATCAATTTATTGTTGTAGAATTTCAGGTTCCTCCCATTAAAAAATAAAAGTGTGTCCTAGATTACAGCATCTGCTTGCATTTACTATTTCAGTCAACCTGTTACAGATGATTACAGAGACATTTGCAATGCTCTGTAAATGGTCTGCTGTTTTAAAATGTATTTCTAGGTCAGTTTGAGAATTTTTATAATTTTTTTTTTAGAAAATAGAGCCTTAAGGGTATAGTATATACATTATTTAAATTTATGCTGAATTTCCTGTTTGTATGAATAATCAGATCCAGTTAAATACATTTCTACTTATTTCTCAGGAAATTTCTGAAAACAAAACCTGGCTAGGATGAAGGCAACAACTTAAACAGTAAGTGTAACTCAGAATTTTAATACATTAAGAATCTCAAGGTAAGTTATAAACAATAAAAGGAGTTGTAATGGGACAAAACCACTTGTCTTTAAAGCCTATGCATATTTATGCTCCTACCAGTACGTTAGAAGGTTGTGCTTGAATTGTTTCTTAATTTGTCTCTTATTGAATGTATTTAAATACCATGAATCATGATGAATGTTATCAAACACACAATATGGGAAAAGTTATGTTTCACAGAATCTGTAAATAAGAGGAACATTTTAAATTAACATGATCAACATATTTTACTATGTACAAGGCACGCATTTTATATAAGGTGTATCATAGAAATAATGAAAATAACAAAAGTATGCTGAAAATTGTTTCCAGGAATTGGGGCTGGAGGGGGGTGGGTGTAAAAGCTTTCTTTCATTTTTGCTCCCCACTACCGAACCAGCTTGCCTTTTCCTTCTAGTTCATTCTGACCTTCAAGTTCCTTCCATCCTTTCGTCTTTCCCAGACCAGAAGAAAGCAGGTGTGGGAGGAAATTGGCTTCTTTATGAACTCTCATCCCAACCACCATCATCTCAGCTTCACTTCATTCTTAACATCCTGAGCTAGAATTTGTATGCCTGGATGAAAACCAAAACCCAAACCAAAACCATACCCAAACCTTAACACAGTGTGAAATTTAACACCTCCTTTTCGGATGTTTAAAATGAATTCATCTTTTAAAAATTTGCATCTTTCTTCCCTCTTCGAGACCCACATATAATGAGGAAAATGCATGGGGCAGAAAATAGTTTGATGGGTCTGGGGGGCAGACAGGGGTTCTGATAGGGGCACCGTCGACTAAGATATTTCCCCCTAATGTTTAGAATCGTGAAACCTGGCTCTAGATGACTTAATGACCCCCTAAGCTGATGAGCTGACGACTCCCTCCCAACCCCCGCCACCCCCTCTCACACACCTGTGAAGATTATCGTTTGGGGGCTGTGGCAAGTTAAGAACAGAGAATTATCCCCACTATTCCCTGACCCTAACCCGGTGCCTCCCCAAAGCAAAAGAGCCAAGTCCGAGGCAAGGATGTTCCCTTTGGACACACAGCTTAAAGGATGCTCTGAAGTCAGACGGAATATTTCTGGAATGTATCTAAAACTTCCACCTGTCCATACCTTTACGTTCTGAAGGGCTGCCCTCCTGAGGTTTTTGGCAATAAAGGAGAAAATAATTTCTCCTCAGGGCATTTGGAATTGGCAAGATAAACGCGCTGTGAGCAGCTGCGTCTTCCAAGCTTTTGATGCTTTCTCTGGGAGGATGGAGGGTCCGGACCTGGACTGAGAGACCTGGGGGCTTGAACTCTCAACGTCTGTCCCCCAAACCTGGATCATCCACCACGCACCACCTGCCGGGACCTCCTTTTCTTGTCATTTCTCGAGAAAAGACTGCCGGTAGCCTGGGCCAGCTGCGAGGTCTGATTAACACCTAGGACGGCCTGCAGATCAGGAGACCCAAGGTGTCCAGCGTGGCCCCAGCTCCAGGGCGCCCCAGAGGTGCCATCGCCCCAGGGCGCCCCCATACCAACGGCGCTCAGTTCGCGCTTGGGTCTCCCGCCCCCGGCCCTCCCCTCTGAGCCCCCCGCCCTCGTCTCACCGTCTCTCTTCCCACGGCCCCGGCGAGGGGCGGAGGGCGTCTAGTGTTCGGGGAAGAGGCGCGCAAGGGTTAAAGCCGAGCGGCGGCGGTCAGGTCGGGCGCCCTCCCGCGCCCCGGCCGGGTGGGCGTCGGAGGTGAGGGGGCGCTGTTCGGGCAGCCGTGCGCCGGGTGGCGGGCGGGAGCGCTGCCAGGCTGACGGAGAGGCCGGCCCGAGTGGGGGCCGCGCCGCCACCGCCGCTGTGATGCGGCGCCCGTGTTGCGCCGGGCGGTGGAGTCAGTACCCGGACGCGGGAGCACGAGCTGCAACCTCAGCACCGGCGGCGGCGGCGGCACCTGCACCAGCTCCCGGGCCCCGCGCCGATCTCCGCACCCCGCCGCGCCCTGGGGCCGCCGGCCCGCGCTCTCTATGGATGTCAAGGCGGCCCCCAACGGGGTGGCCACCATCGAGGACCGGATCCTGCGGATCACCGGCTACTACGGCTATTACCCGGGTTATTCCAGCCAGAAAAGTAAGACGCCGCCGGGCTGTGCCGTGCGCCAGGCGCCGGATGGGAGGTGGGCGCGCGGTTCGCCACTTCGCAGCTCCGCCTGCGCCTCCAACGCCGAGCTCCCTCCGTGGGGACCACCCGGGCGAAAGCATGTTCGCTGTCTGCCGTGTGGAATGGCGTTTGGGGAGGGGGGGTCCCGGCCGTGTGCGCCAAGGAGTTTGGGAACAGTCGCCGCTGCGGGGGCGAAGGCGCGGCGGGAGGCGGGTGAGCGCTCCTGACGGCCGACGGCCGGCTCACCCCGGGGTGATCTCCGCCCGCAGGCGGTGAACACGGCTGTGCCCTTAGCGGAAAGGCAGCCCCCGAGCTTACACTCCCCGAACGCCCCTACTGGGTGCCCAGCTTAATGCGGGCGGGGCGCTGGGCACCCAGGCTGGAGAGGCCCGGCTGTGCTGGCACTGGCGGGGGCGGCTGACCCGGACGTCGGTCCCCGCGCGGGCTGGGTCTGCTTGTGCGGTCGGGACTGGTGAGACGCGGCCAGCGCGGGAATTACTCCGGTTAGGACGTCTTGGAGAGGTTCAGCATGCTGGGCAGAGAAGGAACCTGTTCGGTTCGCCCGGGCCCGGAGCTCGGAGCCAGGGAGCAGTGAAACGTCGGGGTGGGGGTTGGGAGGCTCGACAGTGGCGCCCGCCCCCGCCGCTTGGCGCACGTCGCGGCCACCGCGGAGCCTGCGGACACAGTCCGGGATCCGCTTGCTGCCTCCGAAGTGAGGTCACGTGGCGCGGTTGCTTTGGCGTTTCTGGAGCAGCTTTAGGGGGAAGGGGATGAGGTGCGATCTGCGCGCAGCCCCCCTGCTCCCCAACACACAAACCCATTGGCTGTAGCTGCTGGTGTTAATATGCCAATCCCCGAAGTGAAGCTCCTTATTCTCTGATTTGGGGGAGTAGCTGCGGCTTAATTTCCATGCAGACGGGACTTCGTCTTTCTATATCAACGCATTTTTTGTGGCGATAGATGGAGCTTAATTGGTGTTTTTGCTGTTATTTCTAACCAGAGGGTTTGGAAGCTCCCAGATGCATTTCTGATTGGTGTTTTCTGTGACAGTTTGGGGTGCTATCCACGTCGCAGTTTCTCAAAAGAGGGGGACTCACATAAACGGTGACACATGAGAAAACACGTTTGTGTTTGTTTTCATGTAACTTTCTCCCCCACTCTGCCTCCTCTCTTTTGAATTTAACAACTTTGTTCCTTGGGCAGTTCTCACGCACGTATTTTCCAGTTGATATTTCATTTGCTTTTAGAAAAGGCCTACTGATTTGGACGGTTCTCCTCGAGCTGTTTTTAGCCTTAGAGGCTTACGTTATTCATTTTCCATACAAAAGTAATTATATCGTGTTAGAATTTTCTGGAAAGAAAATAACATGTTTCAAGTCTTTGTACTAGAGACTCAAAAAAAGCTTCTTTTTTTTCTATTGGCAAAGGGTTTCTTTTTTAACCCTAGAAACTTAAGTGAAGTCACTATATAGCTTGTGGAAATTATGTGAATTTCACCTTTGGAAATTTTAATTAGGAACCATGGGGTTTTGGTTGCTTAGAGAATTTGGGAGCTATCTGGGACATTTCAAGACTCAGAGTAGTTTATTATCATAATTTTTTATGACAATGGAACTTTGGTTAATAAAGAACAAACTGAAAAGAACATTGCAAAAGTGACATTTTAGATAAGGCATGTTCATATTATAATTTTGGACTTGCTCAAATAGCAGTATACGTTTCATTTGCACTATAATAATAAAAAAAGGGGAAGCACACTGGTCAAGGCAGTAACTGGAAGAAGATAAGGTTAAATATGCATTGGGTTATTTGTGATAGAGCACTTACCTAACTTTGGGCCACTGAGTTCAAACAGTAAGGCAGAGAATCCCACAAAAAGGGAGAGAAATAAGCGCGAGTCTAACAGTTCTCAGGATGATCATGCTTTCAGAGGCAGTGAGAAATTGCCATTTTGCACAGTGAGAGGTTGGACGAGAATAGAGCTGGAAATGGGCCAGGCCCTTAATGCAGGTTTCAGCTAGTAAACAAACACATTGAAGCAAACCAGTACAATGTAGTCAACTGATGTAGCTACCACCAAAAATTAGCAACAGCATGGAGACAGAAGAATATATTTAGGAAAAGGCGCTGAAGTTGAGCTATAGTGAAGAATGTATAATGTGCAAAATCAAGGTGACATTCCCGTTTTCTGAGTGGTCATGTAGGAGGACTTAAGAATGGTCTGCTGCTGTCTATGCCATTTATCTTTTTAGAGCTAGGTGGAGACTCAGTTCTGAGAAAATGCATCAATAATCAGCATCTAGTTGTATTGCCTTCTGCAGTCATGCTTGCCAGGAAATCAGGAAGATGAGCCCCTTGTGCAGAACGAATCTGCTAGTCAGGCTAGTGCAAAGAAGAAATGTAATAGGATTCAGAAAAATGAAGGTACGTTTATGGGCCACTGAGTCATTTGTTTTATTTATCTTGTTCAATTTAATGAACATAATTAAGCACCAATGTGATTAATGCATACTATTTTGCCTAGAGTTACTTATGGCCTTGTAGGGGAAATAGATTTGTTCCTTTAGCAAATGTTAATTGAGCACCCTCTCTGTGCCACAAATACATCAGCAAATAAAACAGATCAAAGTCTTTTCCTTTTTGGAGCTTAAGTTCTTGTGGTAGGGAGAAGACAATTAATGATGTTCTTGTTTGCTAAGCTGCTCAAAGCAGATACCATAAAATGGGTTGGCTTTTAGTAATGAGAATTTACCTGCTTACAAGTTTACAGTTCT